>NC_141161.1:69432588-69760588 GCF_053477565.2 Lygodium microphyllum
ATGAAACCCATCATGATTGTGACATGGATCATGAGCGAAATCATGGTGATCGGCCCCCTATCCCTCGTGCCTTCCACCCACCCTAGGTGCAAGTGCCATCCTCACCTTCAACCTTTGGTAGTTTAATACCATCTCTCTCAGTTTGCCTACTATGGATCCATGTTAAAGTGCTTCCACAAAGTCAGCAGTTGTCTAGGGCCAGCTAAACTCTTATGCCCACTCCTCTCTTTTCTTAAACTCCAATGGTGTAATCCTTATTCATGTCAAATACATCTGCACCGCCCTTGAAATCTGCATCCAATTGTCTTTTCTCTACCCAATCAAGACATTTGCTCATCAAATGACCCTCGAGCTGAAGCTAAAACAACTATTTGTCTTACATTCCTCCATAATAAAGGACCACATCAACAATATGGAGAAGATTCGAGATGAGTTAGCATTCCTTGGGAAGACCATCCAACTAGAGGACAAGGCTGTGAGACTCTTGTCACATCTCCTCTCCCCGCAAGTATGATGTTTTCTACATCAATGTCTATTCACTTTTGTATAGTTGGCAAATCAGAGAATTGACAAAAGAGAGGGAAAGAGAAGAAAGGTAAACATGAAATGGTTGAGAAAGATAAGGTGAGAAGTTTAGAGGTCATCCCACGTACCCTCACTTTGCAAAGACCACTCATCCAAAGGAAAAATGCTGGCAGAAACACCCCCACCCTGAAGAAACACCCCCATCCTGACCTAGGGTAAAGGACGGTGTAAAGTAGTCAAAAGCTATGCCAGCCATGATAATAAAATCTATCCTCGTGCATGTATATGAGGTGAGTAACACTGCATTGGCTTCATCGTTGTCAAAGAAGCCTTGGCTTGTGGATAATGATATGCCTAGTCACATCACTTCTCAAGAGTCACACAATTGGCTCCAAGATTTCCATGATAGAGGAGGCTCCGTCCCCATCGATGACAGCTCTTCAATGCATGTTTGATGTGTAGCCACTGTTCCTCTTCTCGGTGACCAACAAGATCTATGTTCAACAAGTGAAGTATTTTATGAACCAGATTTGGGCTTCAACCTTTCTATCCATCTACAACCAGCCTTCCTCTTCAGATAGGGCGGTAAAACCTGATCAAGCACTTAATTACAGCAATTAGTAACTGAGCATAAACTGAAATGCACACACTACCTTAACAATCTTGGACAATAGACACCCAGTTGACCCCAAAACTTGCGCCCCTTTTGATATTTCTTTAACTTCAATTGCTGATGGACAATGTACAAGTTAAGATTCCACAATCTCCTTTGCTGATCCAAAAGCCCCTTGCGGTACATACAATTAGCAAGCGATTTGGGCCACTTGCCCCTTGATTTTCACCTAGGATTTGCACAAATGGAACCACCAACTGCCGCAAATGCTACCCAATTTACAATGGACGGGCTAGCATCTAAAATCCTTGCCAAATCCACGAATTTCAGGTGCTCGTTTCAATGTACAATGCCTTCTGTTGGCACAAGTCCCAAGGTTGCTATCAAACCCTTACAAAAATTAGGGTTTACTGTAGAAATCCTCCTGTTGTCCACCAAATTTGGCTATAAGATATGCAGAGAATGGCTACAAAGCATTGAGATCTATTGAGAAATTTACTAGAGAGTGAGAGAAAGCCAAGATGAGAGAGATCTAATTTTCTTTGCGAGAATATCCTAAAATCTGCCTGGTGCCTGTCCCATCCTACATTCAATGCAATCATCTATTGTAGGGCACCTCCAAAATGTTGTTACCTAATTAGCAATTTTGTTGCCAACCCTTGAAAGGTGTCTCCCTGCTATTGCTTGCGGTCACAAATATGCCATGATCAAGTGTACAGATTAATTCTTGCTCATGCCATATGAATCCACACCCCATGCAAACGCACCCTTAACAGGACATCCTCGAGACCAACCATGCGTATCTATCCTTGCCATATCATTATAGAACCTTCTAGAAGATATGCCATGTCATCGCTTACATCATCAATAATGTCATCATAGAACCTTCTAGAACATATACGATGTCATCGCCTACATCATCAATGATGTCATCATGACACATTCAAGAAGATCTTTAGCTGCCCTCCAACACCTATCACCATAGAGCTCCTCAATCTTACCAATGCCAATCTTGGGAGCTCAAGGAGTCCAGACCTCCAAGTAAGTAACTTCGAGTTCCAGTTCTAGTTCTTGTCTAATCATGGTATCTAGTCTTGTATTGTCTTCCATTATACTCTTGTTGTCTTGTCGCCTTGTAATCTTGTAGCACGAGAAGATCTTGTCTAATATTATATTGTATCTTGTTCATTCTCGTCGAGGAAGATCTTGTAATTCTAATATCTTGTATCAATACCTACGGTCTCGGGTTGTGGGACCCTTTATATCCTATCGAGTCCTTTTGTCTATATCTACGGTCTCAAGTTATGGGATTTTATGTATCTTGTTAAGTTATCATTATACCTCGTACCCCTACGTGGGATTATCTTGTAATCCAAATTCTTGTAACAAATCTTGCATCTAGTCTAGTCTCTCAAGCACAGTCTAATGCTCCCATAACACTTGCTTACTAAGGCCTCCAAATAGCTATCTTTTGCACCAAATTGATGTTCCTTGATCAAAAAATGGACCAACAGCTCTCTGTGTGTGTGTGTGTGTGTGTGTGTGTGTGTGTGTGTGTGTAAACTGACTGAATGGCCCAAACCTAGCCCCCAAAAACGTTTTCTCAATTTGCATGGCATTTTTGCCAAGTGGCAGCCTTCTTAATCCATTTTTCAACATTATCCAACCATTTAATTAATTTTCAAAATTAAACAATCCTGAAAATTAATTTCAGCACTTCTAACTCTATCCAAAATTAAATGTGCCCATCCATAGTTAAATTGGCTAGGCCATTTGCAACCTAGAAAGGTCCCCAACCTCCGTTGACCCTTAGACTGGCATAAATTAATTAATTAATGCTAGTTCCTAGTGTCACCACTGACACTTATTGGCCAAAATAACTATCCTAGTGTTGAAACTGACACCAACTAAACCCCAAAGCCTAGCTGGCATAACATATCACAACTTTTGCCCTTGATACCCACTGCATTCTCATGGTCCTTGGCCTATTACCATGAAATAACTGCCATGTGCATCACATGTGCTAAACAACCTTGCATATTTGATTAATAACTTAATCAATTGATTAATAACTTAATCAAATGTTATCAGTAAGATCAAAGCATCTTAAAATTTCACATCCCCATAACACCATCTATGGCCTCACACGGCTTGGCACTAAAGTTGTCTTCACTCAATAGAAAGTTAGAATAGAGAATGCTACATCACATGATATCCTCTGGACTATCAGGATGGTGTGCTTTACAAGTTGACAATCCTTGCAACTCATTTTTCTTCAAAATTGGGGCTATTATGACATGCCACTGTGCTCATCTAAACTTTGTCTCCATTCAATAAGGTAGCCTTAAAGTTTTGGCAAAGGGGTTAACTTCCTTCATAGTATAAGTCAATTTCTCCTAGCTTTCTACAAAGCAAGTAACATCCGGAACCATTTCCCAAGCATACAACCCATTGAGCTGTGAGAGTGCACAACCGAAGACATTGTCTGTAATGAGACTAATGGGAATAAAGACTCACCATGCCTTTTACGGTGTTTGGGTATGCACGCACTCTTATACTTGTACTTTATATAGATTATCAAAAACCTAAAGTAGTACGAGATTTTGGACCTACACATTGAGTGTCATGCTCTCACTCTCTTTCTCATTCTCTACTCTGAACTCTGCACTCACTCCCTCCGAATAACAAACTGGTATCATAGCTAGCAAAAGGCAGCTCAAGAGTGCACACTTCTCAAGGCATGGTGAATAGGCGTAAGCTGGACAGTTGCAGGCTGCACGAGTAGTCGACTTTGCAGTTAGGTCGACGTGACCAGGCGGGCAGCACGTGAGCAAGCGACTACCTAACGAAGGAAGTCGACACGCATGTCCAACAAGCTAGCAACAAGTGATAGGCTGCGGTGGTCAGGAAAGTGGGCGCAGCTCGTGAAGCAAATTGGATAGGCCTGCAAGGAGTGGAGACTCTTCCAAGCACTGAGTCACGGGGTGAACCTCTAGCGCATCACGGCGGTCGTCTGCAAGCTCTACGAGCTGCGACAGATCAGGTGACAAGTTGCAACGGGCTGCAATTGGCGTGATAGGTCAGCCATGACCAGACGGGGGCCATGGCCTCACGACTCTATAGAATTTTTTTTGTCATTATTTTAAAAGTTCTCAAATTTGTTTCTCTCCCACTAATGAGCATTCGCGTGTCCTCACACAGTGTGCAATCTTGACCCGAAAAATTGAGGCTTTTCTTGGATTTGGAGATTTCGATACATAACAAGACAATCTAACTCAGAAATTGCAAATTTGGTGTACATTTACTTGGGAAATTTGGGGCTGTTCACATTTTAGTGGGAAAAAAAATCAATTTCATTGAAATTTGTGCACACTTGACCCAAGAAAATTGGGGCTTTTGCAAAATTTCATCAATTTGTGCAAGAATTGCTTGGTATATGCACTTGGGTATATGTATTGATGCAATCTTGGTAGATTTTTTTTTGAAATTTTGGGGTTTTTTGACCCAAATTGTCAAATTTGTGCCCAAGAATGCTTTTGGAGCAAAACTTGCAGTCGAATTTTGGGGATTTCGCATGTAATTGGTGCATTGGCCTATAAATTTGGCTGTAATTGCTTGTGGAGTGAAGTAGAAGACATTCTTTAATTTTGGAAATCGATTTGCAGATCCGAAATTTCTGCAATTTCTTGCTTTTCACTACTGGTTGATACTTGCAATGTAACGTGGTCATTTGTCCGACATTTGGGCTTGCATTTGTTGACTTTTGAGTCAATTTAGTACTGTAAATCATGGCTAGAAACACTGATAGCAGCAACCTTTTGCACATCAAGAAGCTTGAGAATGCACACAATTTTGCAATATGGCAAAAACAATGCTACGATGTCTTGGTGCAGAAGAAACAAGTGAAGCCCATCAAAGCGAAGGGAATAAGACCAGCAGGTGTGGAACAAGAAGAGTGGGTTGATTTGGATGAGCTTGCACGCTCTACCATAGAGCTCTCAATGTCAGACAATTTGCTCTTTAACATTGAGAAGCTGAATTCTGCATATGCAATGTGGCAAAGACTTGAAGAATTGTATGCTCAAAAAAGTGCAGCTAGCAAGGTTTATTGGCTGAAAAAGTTGGACCTTCACATGAATGAAGATACAGCCATGTCTATACATTTGAACGAGTTCAACTCAATTTTCAGTTAGTTGATTGCTTTGGATTTCCACATTGATGATGAGTTCAAGATTGCTTTCTTGCTATGCACTTTGCCTGAAAGTTGGGATACTTTTAGGACAGCTTTGAGTAACTCAACTGCTCAGTTGTTATATTCTAATGTGGAGAGTTCTTTGCTGATGGAAGAACTCAACAAGCAAAATAATTCAGCAAAAAACTCTTCTGATGCAGTACACACTAGAGGCAGATTTCAACAGCAAGGCAGTTCTAAAAATAGAGCGTGTAGCAAGTCTCATGGCAAAAATGTGGAGTGTCATTATTGTAGCAAGAAAGGGCACTACAAATGAGAATTTTTTCAATTGAAGAAAGAGAAAGGCAAAAACAAAAACACTGAAGACAACAAGGCTGAGAAAAAGGACAGCCAGCCCTGCAAAGAAGAGCTGTGTGAAAATAGAGGTAAATGTAGTCACTCATGAGAATGACAGTGATGGTGATGTACTTCTTGCTTCTTCTTTAAGTGCATATGCATTGATTGCAGATTCTCAGGATAACATACACACTTGGATACTTGATTCACGTGTGTCTTTTCATATTACACCGCATCATGAGTGGTTTTCTAACTACAATGGTGGTGCACATGGTGTTGTCCACTTAGGGGATAACTATGTATGTAAAATTGCAAGCATTGGCAGTGTGAAATTGGAATTTCAGCATCGATCCGTGTTTGTTTTGCATAATATGAGGCATGTACCTTAGCTCAACAAGAGCTTGATTAGCATAGGGCAGCTAGATGATGAAGGCTATCACACAACCTTGGAGATAGCAAATGGAAAATTTATAAAGACTCTCACATTGTTGCGAGGGGCTCCAAAAGTGATACTTTGTATCCTTTACATGTATCTAGCGTGCGTAACCATGTAGTCGCCACAACCGAGTAACGAAGTGTTTCCTTGTGGCATAGCCGGTTGGGACACATAAGTCAAACTCGAATAAAAATGTTTTCTCGTTTGGGTTATTTGCCATCTTTGAGGTATGCTGATTTTGAACAATGTGATCATTGTATTTATGGTAAGCATGCTCAAACGTCACATAAAAATTATCTTTCTCTAAAGTCTTCACACTTAGAGTTGGTACATTCCGATATATATCAAATGCCAAGGTCATCTCTAGGGGAAAAGAAGTATTTCATTACTTTTGTTGACGATGCAACAAACAAAGTATGGGTTTATCCAATCTGTTGTAAAGATGAGACCTTGGATAAACTTAAAAAATTCTTGGCACTTGCTGAAAATCAGACCAATAAGACATTAAAGTGTATTCACTCTAACAATGGTGGGAAATATGTGTCCAACACCTTTCAGGACTTTTGTAACAGCAAAGGGATTAAAAGGGAGCTCACCGCCCATCACAATCCACCCCAAAATGATATAGCAGAGCGTATGAACAGGACCATTCAAGATAGGGTCCGTACCATGCTATCACATGCTGCTTTACCTCATGGATTTTAGACAGAGACTATTATAACAGCCGTACCCTTGATTAATCGGTCACCAAACACGTATTTGAGTGTGTTGGGGAGGGGGGGAGTCCCTCAAGAGGCATGGTCGGGCAAGCCACCTTCGTATGCTCACTTGAGAGTGTTTGGCAACAAGGCATTTGTGCACATTCGAAAGGAAGAACACAACAAACTTGAGCCAAAGTCCTACAAATGTATTTTCCTAGGATATGGTGATAAAGGTGAAATGGGGTATCGAATATGGGATCCCGAGAAAAGAAAAGTAGTACGCAGCAATGATGTTATCTTCTGGGAAGATCGCATGCACAAACAGCCCGAAAAGACAGAGGAAGTCAAAAGAGTTGTATTCCAAGAGAATGTATTAATAGGACAACAAAGAATACCCGTTAGACAACAAAGAATGTTGTCCCTGAAAATGTAAGGAATAATGCTGAAAATGATCGGCAAGATCTTGCCCATGATGTACCACAAATTTAGTAAGAACAAATGCCTTTGGAACAACCAAAACTAACTATACAACATGATGTACCTATAGAACAACAAACTGTTAATGCAGATTTGCAAGCTAAATAGCCAGCAAATCTTGACCATTGAATCCATAGGTCAACTAGAGTACAGAGACAGCGAGATAGGTTTATTCTTGGTGTCAATTATATAGCTGATTATGTCATATTGACAAATTGTGGTCCAAGAAGCAATGGACAGAAAAGACAACAAGAAATGGCATAAGGCAATGCTGACAAAGATTAAATCTCTCATGAAAAATGGCACTTGGGATTTGGTGCGTTTGCCTAAAGGGCGGAAAGTGCTACCATGCAAATGGGTTTACAAAATGAAAGTCACTTCTAGTTCTTTGCCAAAGTACAAGACACGACTAGTTTTGAAAGGGTACAAGCAAGAACATGGAATTGATTTTGATGAAATCTTTTCTCCTGTAGTCAAAATGACTACTTTGCGAACCATTTTGGGCTTGGTTGCGTCTGAAGATATGGAACTTATATAGATGGATGTCAAGACAACCTTCTTACATGGTGATCTGCTTGAGAAGATCTATATGCAACAACTTGAGGGTTTTGTTGCAAAGGGAAAATAGCACATGGTATGTAAACTCAACAAGAGTTTGTATGGGCTCAAACACACACCACGAGAATGATATCATAAATTTGATACATTTATGCAATCTCAAGGATTCCATCGCTCTCAAGTTTATCATTGCTTATACACCAAGAGAGCAACAAATGGCAATCTTATTCTCTTGGTTTTGTATGTGGATGACATACTGATTGTACGCACTCCTTAAAGCAAAGCTTACATAGTAGATTTGATATGAAGGATCTTAGTGAGGCCAATCACATTCTTGGCATGCGTATACTCAAGGACAGATCGAAGGGTCTTCTCTATCTGTCACAGTAGGAGTATGTTACTAAGGTTTTGCAACGTTTGCCATTGATGTACCATTGCCTCCATATATGAAACTTAGTACAGATGACAGCCCTACATCGGATAATGGAAAGGCTGAGATGGCAAAGATTCTTTATACTTCAGCTGTTGGTAGCTTGATGTATGCTATGATTGCTACACGTCTTGACATTGCATTTGCGGTGGGAGTGGTTACTAAGCACGTGGCATATCCTGGCAAAAAGCATTGGGAAGCAATGAAGGGTATCATGAGATACCTTAAGGGCACAAAGAATTTATGTATCTGCTTTGGGAAGCAGAAGTCTTCTATTGTTGGCTTCACGGATGCAGACTATGTTGGTCATCCTGACTACAGAAAGTCTACTTCAAGATATGTGTTCACATTCACAGGGGGAGCAATCTCTTAAATATCCAAGCTACAAAAGTGTGTTGCATTGTCTACTATAGAGGCAAAGTATGTGGCTGCCACTGAGACATGCAAGGAGGCTTTATGGCTTTCACGTTTGGTAAGAGAGCTTGGCATTACAGAGATTCCTATCCTCCACTGTGATAGCCAGAGTGCTATCATGCTAGCATGGAATCCTGTCTTTCATGCAAAGACAAAGCACAAACAAGTGAAATATCATTTTATCAGGGTTATACTTGACAGTAAGAGCATTGAGCTTGTCAAAATACATACAGATAATAACCCTGCAGACCTTCTCACAAAGGGTCTTCCAGCAAAGCGATTTACTCATTGTCACTAGATGATGGAGATTGGATAGTATATGTGTATTTCAGCTTTGTACATACATAGACTTAGTTGATTCTTTTTTCTACCTTCAAGCACATTGCCTTTAGGTGGGAGGTTATTGGGAATAAAGGCTCACTGTGCCTTTTATGGTGTTCGGGTGTGCACACACCCTTACACTTGTACTTCATATATATTATCAAAAACCTAAAGTGTTACGAGGTTTTGTACCCACACATTGAGTATCGTGCTCTCACTCTCTACTCTGAACTCTGCACTCACTTCCTCTGACAACAAGGACAACAAGCCACCACTAACTCGGAATCCACAATCCACTCCCATCATGATGATACTGAACCTCGATGTGCTTCGTCTGAGCCTGAAACATAATGTTCTTTGCTAGAGCTAGGGCAATCTGGTTATTCACACACAGCTAAGTGGGTCATATTTATGGAAAGCCAACTCCGTCAACATCCAACGAGGCCAAACCGCCTCCATAGCTATAGAACAAAGGAAACTATACTCTGCCTTTATAGAAGAAAGAGCCACAGTAGATTGCTTCTTACTACTCCACGAGATAGCTCTAGATCCAAGGGAGAAGGCATAACTTGTAGTGGATCATCTTGAATCCACATCATCCACTTTGTTGGGACCTTGTACTTGCTTCTTTGAAGCACACATACTCTCCTTTGCTTCTCTGTATGGTCTCCAAGTATTCTGAAACATCTTCAATGGCAATAATGATGCATACAAAGTTGTTACAAAGATGAATGCATCCTCTCTTTCCAACATCATAAGTAGGGAACCATTGCCTAGATGGAGTAATATGATACGATGCTCTAAAATCCATAAGCTAGTTCTAAGATGTGCCATTATTCATGGCAACCAAGAATGCATCACCAAAAGAGGTTACAAACTGTTAGAATTTGCCGATTCGATAGGCAGCGCCCAATGTAATTTGTGTGGTGTGGACACTTATTAAAGTGTCAATGTAAGGTGTGTACACCTAGTGTCTTAGAAACTTAAAGTAGTGGCACTAGGCTCTAGAGTAAAATAAACCTAACTCTAGTTAGTTGGTGGAAGGCTGGTTAGGTCAACCCTTGACCTAAACATAAGTTGTACTTTCACTCTATCTTTCATTCTAGCAGGTACACTCTACTCTTTTTGCTTCAGATCACTCTCTTGCTGTCATTGTCTCTCCTCTCTCTCTACATAGCTGGCTGCCATTTTTCAACATTTGGTATCAGAGCAGCTCGTACGCGCAGATTCTGTTCAGCCACCGTCAGCCGGTGCCATCCCGCCCAATGTCCTACTACTGCCAGCTTGGTTCTCAGCTCGAGGAAGAGTTTTCAGCTACTATGAGGTGCTGCTGAAGTGGAGGAGGTGTAGCTATCTCTTGTCTACTCCATATCTGTCCAGTTCAGCCATCAGCTCCAAATCTGTCCATTTGCTCGAGATCTGTCCGGCTCAGTCATCTGCTCCAGATCTATTGTTTTCAGCCTGCACGCAGCCCTGCACACAATCCAACGAGCAATCCCACGTGCAGCCCGAGGAGCTGCTGTTTTGGAAGAGCTGCTGTTGTTTTCAGCTCTGCCCGCCATTTTCTCAGCTCTACCCACCATTTTCTCAGTCCTGCCCGCCAATTTCTGCAAACCCTAAAAAGTGCAGAAACCCTAATTTTCAGATTTGGGGTTTTATTGAAATTTTTTGAATTTCCAATCTATTTCAGCCATCTCTTCTCGAATCTCAGCTTGTGCTGCCCAAAAATTTGGGGCTTTTGCTAATTTTTGCTCCCAGAGTTCAAATTGACAACCAATTCAAAGAAATTTCTCAATTTCTTGGACATTCCCAATAAAAATTTGGGGCTTTTGCCCGATTGGAGGCCCTTTGCACAAATTGTTACCAAACTCATAGACATTGCACAATTTCTTCCACATTGGATCAAGAAAATTTGGGGCTTTTCAATTTTTTGGATCAGGCACGCATCATGAGGCAGATTTCAGCTGTTGCTCACTACTGACATGCATCCCGAGGCGACATTTCTACACAGCTATAAGGTACAAATTTCTTCAATTTCTTTGAAATTTTAGAAAGAAATTTGGGGCTTTTGCCCAACATACACTCCAAGGCAAGCAACAAGCAATACAGCAGCATTTAATTGATGTTACAGACAGATTGGGCTAAGAATTTTGGGAAAATTCAGTAAATTTTGATAAGAATCAGAATTAAGTTGCTGTATTTTGTACTTTTGTGGGCACACATTTTGAGGCGGGTGTGATACAACAATATAGTGCTGTAATTTACTGGTTGAGTGCTGATTTGGGTGGCATTGTGCACACTTTGGCATTTGTGTGACAGTTTGGTACTTGTTTCTTAATCCCATGGGAGATTTTGGTACTCTGAGGAGTATACTCTATACTTTAACATGCAAGTATTTGGCTGCAAATTTTTATCTATCATTGACAGCATGGCACGTCAAGGGAATAATGATCAGAGCAACATCCTTGGTATCCTCACTTAGGAGGACAAACTTGATGGCTCAAACTACCCACTGTGGAGTTTTATGGTTCGTAACCTTCTTGTGGCGAAGGACTTGTGGGACTATGTTATAGGTGATTTACAACGACCACGAGGTCTTGCACCTCAGACACCTCAGCGTAACGCTCGAGGACAAGTTGCTAGTGATGCTGGTGGCGGTATTGGTGCTACTACTGCTGCTGTCCCTCCTCTCCTCCTACCAAGGATCAAAGGAAATGGGACTCAAAAGATGCACATGCACTTTCTTTGATTACCTTGTCAATGAAAAGGGCAATTATTCCACACATTCGGTCTTGTAAGACCTCAAAATCAGCATGGGATGTACTTGAGCGTATGTTTGCAACACGCAATGAGGCCAGGATATCCTATCTCCCCAGAGAGTTGGCTAATGTGGCCATGGATGAAGGTGATGGCATGACAGAGCACCTTACTCACATATAGAATTTGCGTGAGCAGCTACTCAATGTTGATGAGGTCATTCAGGATGCTGAATTGGCAAACATCACACTGAACTCTCTTCCAAAGTCATATCTTGGTTTCCACACCTCTTTGATATTGTCTTTGAGGAGAGGGCAACAGCCCCTTACATTTGTGGAGTTAGAAAGCCTCTTGCTGCAAGAGGAACACAGAAGAATGTGGCATTGCGTTCAAGTGATGTGGCTATGCTTTCCAAGTTCAAAGGCAAAGGAAAAGTCAAGCAAAATGTAAAAAATCAACAAAAGGGTGATGCTGGACAGCCATCAAATAAGGTTTTCAAGACATAGAAAAGACTAAAAAGAAGGGGAAATGCCATTATTGCAAGAAGCCCGGTCACTAAATCGATGAATGCAGAAAGAGATTCGCCAAAGAGAAGAAAAAGAACTCCGGTTTGGCTGTCCAAGAAACATCAGCCAACAAATCTATTGATGATGATACTTCAGCCAACTTTGTAGAGGAGGACTATGCATTTCTCATATACAATTATGATTCTTTGATGACTGATTCAACATTTAATGTTGCTGAAACGCAGCAAACATGGTATTTTGACAGTGGAGCATCAAAGCACATCACTTCCAGGAAGTGTTTGTTTACCTCTTTGCATTCAGCCCCTACTAGGAAGTGTGTTACATGTGCGAACAGCAGCAGTTATGATGTATGTGGCAGATGGTTGTAATTTCATGCTTCTAGATGTCTTGTTTGTACCTGGCATTACAAAGAACTTGTTGTCTATCTCTGCTTTTAATAAGCATGGCTTTCAGGTCATCTTTGAGGATGACAAATGCATTGTTAGAGACAGAGAGATGGATTATACACTTAGGCTGTCCGGCACCCTGCATAAGGGTCTATTTTTGTTGGATACATATGACAGACAATCTCATGATGCTTTAGCAGTCACTACTATTTTTCCCGCTATGCAAAATGCGGAGCTATGGCATGCCCGCCATGGACACATGAGCTTTGGGAGTTTAATGACCCTTCGAAGGTGTCATATGGTAGATGCATTGCCTCCAGTGGAGACTCCACCTCCTCATCATGTGAGGGATGTATTTTGCGCAAGATGCATAGGTTTGCCTTCAAAAAGGATGGTGCAGTGCGTGTTGTCCAAAAAATGCAGCTTATTCACTTTGATGTTTGTGGTCCCGTGAGGACACGTGCACTTGGAGGTCATCAGTACTTTGTTACATTTATTGATGACTACTCTCGGTATACATGGGTGTATGGGCTGAAGGCAAAATCCGATGTGTTCATGCATTTCAAACATCTTGTTGCAAAGCTTGAAGTTGAAACTAAAGGCCTTCAGTGTGTAAATCATGTGTTCAATCATACACCCACTAAGGCACTGAAGACGATCACACCGTTCGAAGCTTGGCATGGCAAGAAACCCAAAGTAGACTACTTTTGGATGTTTGGTTGCATAGCCTATGCACATGTTTCGAAAGAGCTTCGTGGAAAGCTTGATGACAAGGCTGTAAAATGCATATTTATTGGCTACAATTCAGAGAGTAAGGGCTATCGCTTGTATGACCCACGCAAGAAAAAAGTCTTTATCAATAGGGATGTCCTATTTGCTGAAAATGCTGCATTTTCACATGATCAGTTTCAAATGCCAGCCACCCATGACATTGGTGATGTCTTTGAGGGTCTTTTGCCACTTACTTTGGAGTCTGTGCCTGCTGTAAATGGAAGGAAAAACTTAATACAGCAAGCTGTTGTTGCACCATATGCTCCCGAACAGCAAGGTATCAATGATGGTTTGCCACATGCAGTGGAAGAAGTAGTACAGTATGAAAGGGCTACTGTATTGCAGCCAAAACAGTCCCAAGATGGCTGTTACAGACTCTCCAGGAGAGTAAAATGGATGCTCCTATACCTCAATGCACTAGAAGGGCTGCCAGAAATGCAGCAAATGATGCACGGGGGGCACATTTGATTGATTTTACGGAAGTAGATGATTGTGATGAGCATGTGTTTATGAGCTCACTATTGGATGATGATGAGCCTACTTCCTTGGACGAAGCAAGATGTACATTGGATGCAGGCCATGCAAGATGAGTTAGACTCTATTGCCACTAACTCTGCATGGGATCTTGTGGATTAACCACCTGGCAAGAAGGCCATTGGCACAAAATGGGTTTTTAAACTCAAACGCAAGGCTAATGGTACAATTAACAAGTACAAAGCACGGTTGGTAGCAAAAGGCTATACACAGAAGAAGGGCATAGATTATGAAGAAACTTTTACTCCTACATCCTGTATGAGTACGGTGAAACGTGTGATTACTATGGCTGCAAATTATGGCTGGAAAGTACATCAGTTGGACATTAAGATAGCATTCTTGAATGGGGATTTGCATGAGGATGCTTATGTGTCACAACCTCCAGGGTTTGTGGTTAAGGGGAAAGAGCACATGGTATGCAAGTTGCATAAAGCTCTTTATGGTCTCAAACAGGCTCCTTGTGCATGGTACTCCAAAATTGATGCTTATTTGGCTAGCAAAGGGTTCAAAAATAGTCCAACTGCTCCCACTCTATATATTAAGAATGAGGAGGGGGACTTGCTGATTATCATTCTTTATGTAGATGACATACTGCTCATTGGACCTACAAAAGAAAAAATTGCAGATTTTAAGGCTGAATTAAAACATGCATTTGCTATGTCAGATATGGACTGCCTACACTATTATCTGGGGATTCATCATTCAATTCACCCAAAATCAGCATGGTATCATTGTGTCACAGCCACAATATGTGGATAAGCTGTTACATTGGTTTAGTATGCAAGATTGCAAACCTATGTGCACTCCTATGGAGCCAGGCTTAAAGCTGTCTATGCATGATGGTGAAGAGATATCTGATGTTGCAATTTACAGCCAGGCTATTGGCTGTCTTAGTTATCTTTGCAACACACGCCCTGACGTTCAATATGCAGTATCTTAGGTGAGCAAGTATATGCATAGCCCACAGACCATACATTGGCAAGCTGTTAAGCAAATCTTCAGATATTTGCAAGGTACTCAATCACATGCATTATTATTTCCTGGGGGGAAGACTTGCCCTTACATGCTTACAGTGATTCAGATTGGGCTGGTGATGCAAACACTAGGCAGTCTACTAGTGGACAATGTTTCTTTCTAGGCCGTTCATGCATTTTATGGCTAAGCAAAAAACAGCCTATAGTGGCTACCTCCTCTTGTGAGGGTGAGTACATGGCAGCCTTCACAGCAACAGTGGAATGTGTATGGTTGCGCAGATTGTTGATTGATCTACATTTACCATTGAAGGGTCCTACACCCATTCTTTCTGATAGTCAGAGTGCTATTGCACTAGCACGAAATCCTGCGTTTCGTGCTCACACGAAACACATAGAGGTGCATTACCATTATGTCAGAGAGAGATGCTATGCAGGAGAGATCAGCTTGATGTATGTACCCACACAGAAAAATGTTTTAGCCATTTTCACCAAGGCACTACCACGCGAGAAGTTTGAGACTTTTCGAAAGTCCTTAAACTTGTTACCCTTTGGTGATTGATCATCCTTGTATTTCATCACATTGGCACTGCAAGGGGGTGTTAGAATTTGCCGATTCTATGGGCAGCGCCCAATGTAATTTGTGTGGTGTGGACACTTATTAAAGTGTCAATGTAAGGTGTGTACACCTAGTGTCTTAGAAACTTAAAGTAGTGACACTAGGATCTAGAGTAAAATAAACCTAACTCTAGTTAGTTGGTGGAAGGCTAGTTAGGTCAACCCTTGACCTAAACATAAGTTGTACTTTCACTCTATCTTTCATTCTAGCAAGTACACTCCACTCTTTTTGCTTCAGCTCACTCTCTTGCTGTCATTGTCTCTCCTCTCTCTCTCTCCATAGCTGGCTGCCATTTTCCAACACAAACAAAACATCACTATCACCTCAATCTTTGCCTTGCTTTTTTGTTATTCATCATCCTCATTTGACTTCTCACCTTTTTGCTTGTTCTTCCATTTGAAGCTATCCTTTTTTATGTGTCCTTTCTTGTTACAAAAGTAGCATTCTACATCCTTTTTGCTACATGAGAGCTTCCCCTAGCATTTGACCTTCCTTCACCGTAAGTGCACTAGAGCTCTTTGACCTTGCATTGTTCTTTTTGTTCACCTCCTTGGTGAGCAAATTGCTCTCAACATTAGCACTCGTAAGACCACTTGTAGGTATAGAGTTACTAATAGAAGCCTGAAAGTATCCCAACTCTCAGGCAAGGAGATTAACAAGAGCAGGGCCTTCACTAAATCATGAAAGACAATCTTTTGAGATGTCAATTAGGCTAAGTCACTCCAACTAGTAAGAGTATCTCCCTCTCCATACATGACATGTAAGATCAATCTCCTATAAATAGTGTAGAATATACAAAGTGGCTCTCCAGGGAGCTTGAATAGGAATCTTTATGAAAGAAGACAACAATGCCACCACAAATATCCAACTATGTGTGAATAAGCCAAATCAATGAACCAACAAGACACCAATAACGGGTAGCATCTGAAAGGGGATCTTTGATAGCTAATAACTTGTAAACATGGTCCTCCTTCCCCTGCACAAGAAAATCAAGACGTTGTGAAACATAAATCTCCTCCTCTAGGACGTTGTTCAAAAAGGCAAACTTCATATCCATCTAAAAGACAAGCCACCAGTGATGGGTTAGAACCAAGATAGCTCAAATAGTAGACATTCGAGCTATAGATGTGAAAGTCTTTGAATATCAAATCGTGCCTATTGTGCAAATCTCTTGGTAGCAAGCCTAGCCTATGCTTCTCCAAGGTGACATTAGCCAAACACTTAGTCTTAAAGGCCCACTTTACACCAATTACCTTCCACTTCCATGGACATGGAACTAACTCTCAAGTCTAGTTTTACTCAATAGAATCGAGCTCATTGCACTTTGTCAAAGCTCCTCTACAAGAGTCTCATCCACTATAGTAGGCTCATGATCATAGTTCACACAAACTAAACTATCCCGCTGGGCCTATATCCTAGCCGACCTACGTGGGCCAATTTGTGTCTCAAGGAAATGAGTAATCCCTGACTCCTATTGCGAGCCGCCAATACCACCTAGAAATGGTGATAGGCTCATCTTGTCACCATGAAGGAGACTAAATAGCCTCCGATACCTATAATGCACCTATCTGTAAAAGAGACTCCCCCTCACTTAAGGGAAGGTAAATCCCTCTCATCTGAAGAAGAAGACTCCCCCTCTAACGGCTCAATCCCCCAAAAGAGACTTAAGGAGATGGGAAATCGGTAAGAATACTAAATGACAAGGTAGAAAAAGGAGCCATTAGGATCAAAGGGAAGAAGGAGAGGGAGATGAGATAGTAGAGGAAGGAGGGGGAGAAGGGGGAGAAGTCACAGACGAAGAAGGGGTGCAAATGGGTAACTGGAAGGACAGGGAAAAGGTAATGGCAGTGGGGGAGGATCAGTTGATGGCAAAGAACCACCTGCAAGAGAAGAACCATCAATCGAATCTTCAAAGGCCACAACCTCGTTGAAGACCACATCCCTAGTCACCTCGATCTTTCTTTTCACCAAGTCATAGAGCCAATAGCCCTTCGTGGTCATGCTGTAGCCCACAAAGATAAGCTTCTTTGGCTTGGGGTCGAGTTTTCTCCCTCTTTTCTTCTTGTCCATGTGGATATATGCATCAAACCCAATGATGTGAAAGTGGGATACGGAAATAAGTGCATTGCATCAGAGAAGGAGAAATCTAGTTTTACTATTACCAATGTGACCGTCAACCTCACCAAGCACAAGGAATATATTTTCTTCATCAAGTGTCATTATAATCCTTCTACTGATGATGCTTGTTTCTCTCTCACTCATACGGCTTCTAGACACAATTGCATGCAAACAATGCCTCTTATGCGATTGAAGCCATTGGTGATGTGTAGGCTACTAATTTTTATGGCACTTACCATAATGTTGCAGATATGTCCTCTAAGAATAACCTTTTTTTCATCTCAACCATTACAACATCATTTCCAACAGCCATTGTCATTTATATCAATGTTCTTCATCCTCTTTATCCACCTTTGGCTCTCCAATTTGTCACCATTGAGGACATACTTCCATCACCGACAAAGTATTCAACTGCCCAATCAAGCTTCATCATTGACAACCCTTTTGTCACCCATGCATCGATTCATGGATCAAGATTGGGCTCGTTATTCAAAAACTATTTTGATAGATCTATGAAGGCTATTCCTCCATCGTAGTTTCAAGCTATTCGGCTATCTCTACATGTGGTACCTTTTAAACCATGACCTGTAATTCATTGTATTGTCATAAGTTGCTATATCTACTTGGATAAACTTGTGCCACCATCACTTATAGAGTTTCCCCTAGTGTCTTAGACCCCTAAGTAAGAGTAAACACTAGGGTTAGGGTTTCATAAGACAGTTAAGCCATTTAGAGTTAGAATTTACAATAAAAAGCCACTTTGTGTGTCACTAGCACGTAAGAGTGGCATGTTTCATTGCGGTTGCCTCAAGCGTTGTACTCTCTTTCAATCATCAATATATCATCTCTCATTTTGTGATTGACTATCGATTAATTCTTGCAATATCTCTCATTCTCTATTGATTAATGGTGCAATTACTCTACACCTGAGCCAACACCCTTTTGCATTGCATGATTTTCATATCATCTCTTTGTAAAAGGCCACTTAGGAAAGTGTAGCATTTACCCATAAGAGACATTGCTTTTGGATCCTAAGCAATCTCCATCTATAATCCAATGACCTACGTACCTCTTCATCAATACCCTTACAAGTGATACATGCTCTATTTAATGTGATTTGCGAGCCAACCATTCCTTTCCCCCAATGGACACAAATTAACCCACAGAAAAGGGTGTTCAAAGTAGTTAGTACATCACCTTTATGAGTCTTAGTAGCCACTCGACAGCCGATGTGTACCCTTTGAACTCTCAAAAAAAGATAACCATCACCTCTATAGCTTGGTAGGCTCTTAGGCAGCCAAAGGACACACATTGACCAATGCCTTGATTGCTTTGGGATGAGACCTATTGGGATAAAAGGGGGTGAGCTACACTTAGCAATCCCTCTCGATACTTGTTTTGGGCTTAAAAGGGATTGTTAAGCTAAAGAAAGCGCATTAACATTAAACCTTTCATTAAGCTAATTGAACAATCCCAAAACTTAAATGCACAAGTGTGCTTTCAATGTGCCATATGCAAAATGTAGCTAACTAGACGATCCGAGCCAGAGTCTGAGTAAGAGGAGGACTCAACAGAGGAGTCTGAATCCTGCTTCTTCTTCCTCTCCTTCTTTCTCGAAGCCGCTAACTCTTTGCAATCCTTGAGCAAATGTCCCTTCTTACCATAGTGATAGCACTGGGCCTTTGACTTCATCTTCTTGTCACCCCTCTTTGAAGTTGTTAAGGCCTCACTGGAACTAGCAAACTGTGATGGAAGCCTCCACTATAAACGCAAAGATATCATGCTCAAGCAACATCGAGGACATCTAGAGAAAACTGACAGGTGTCAATGGCGTCTGAGCCCGCAAAGCATTGACCACTCCATCAAACTCCAAAGAAAGCTTGTAAAGCACAACCCCCATAAGATGGATCTCTGGAAGGGCAGACTACGTGTGCCGAAGCTAGTCCTATACCTATGTGATACAAAGTAAGAAAGACTAAATAGTGTCCGTAGGCTCACACTTCATCTGCTCGAGCTGTCCATAAAGAGTAACAACACACATAGGCGAAGGAGCCTCATACAACATCTGAAGCTTTGCCCAAATCACGGGAGAAGTCCTTCAAGCAGTGACTGCTAGAATAACTTCTTTGGAGATGCAGCAAAGAATAGCGAAATATGCATGGGCATCATTAGTATCCCGTGTAAGCACAACTTCTTCATAATTATCCTCATCAAAATCAATTGGAAGAGGATTAGGATGCACAAGACACTCGCAAGCTCCAGATACAATGTACCATTAAACCAAGCTTTCATAACAGCACTCCATGTGAGATAATCAAGGCCATGTAATTTGTCATCAGTGGAAAAATAGGAGGGAACCATTGGAGAGGATAGAAATAGAAAATAAAGGAAAGAAGAGGAGACAGACAAATGGAGAGAGAGAGAGAGAGAGAGAGAGAGAGTATACCCAAACTAAGAGCACAGACTATATGACAGAGTTCACCCGTAGTGGAGACGAGCTCATCACAAAAATCCCAATGCTGGAATCAGAAAAATTTGCAAAATAAGGGGAAGAATCGGCCAGAAGAAGTAAAATAGAAGCTGAAAATGCTATCGCCTAACCTTCAAGATCCCAAAAGGCTGTAAACACGGGCTGCATATCAAAACACAATTAGAAAATGCATTAATTGCAGTAGCCAGCTGGAAGACAATCATGAAATCAAAGACGCAGGCAGCAAGGCAGTAAATGCAGAAAACATAGCCTGTAGGAGAAGCGCATCAGCAAAACACAAATATGGATGGCTGGAAACTGCTCCGAAACTGGTCGCCCAGCTGCAAAAGGTAGAGATCAGAACTGGATGCAGCAATGGAAGCATAAACAGATGATGTAATAAACTGTTGAACACAAGGACAAAAGAGAAAAACACAAAAGAACACTGCAAAGAAGAGAACTTAGAAGAATGCTTTGGAAATGAAATCCATATACCAAACACGAGAATGGCGCGTACAACAATGAGTCACTGGCACCAGCTCCCTCTCTCCACAGAACCTGAGGTGATGATGTGTCTGAATGAAGAGGGAGCCTAATATATAACAAAGAAAACAATGCCAAAATAGGGGCAAGTTGGCCAGCATTAAATGCCCCAAATATGAATCATAATAACCATAATAAAGTGCCTAAATAACAAAGCCATGCCCAAACTCACACATGAGCTTTCTGGACTACTAACAAATGGATCTTGGTGCATGTGTGTGGATTACATGGCCCTCAATAAAATTACAATTCGGAATAGGTTTGTTGAAACCAGCCTTCCCTCTCGGATAGTGTGATAAAACCTTATCAAGCACTTAATTATAGCAATTAATAACTAAGCATAAACTATAACGCACGCACCACCTTAACAATTTGGACAATAGACATCCGGTTGGCCCCAAAACCAGTGCCCCTTTCGGTGTTTCTTTATCTTTAATTGCTAATGGACAGTGTACAAGTTAAGATTCCACAATCTCCTTTGCTGATCCAAAAGACCCTTGCTGTACATACAATCAACAAGCAAGTTGGGCCAATTGCCCCCTGATTTCCACCCAAGAATTGCACAAATGGAACCACCAACTAGCCAAATACTGCCCCAATTTACATTGGATGACCTGGCATCTAAAATCCCTATCAATTACTAGAATTTCAAGAGCTGATTTCAGTGTACGATGCTTATTCCTATTGGCACGGATCCATGGTGGCTGTCAAACCCTAATTTCTGCATAAATTTAGGGTTTACAATAGAAATCCTCATACTCTCCACCAAATTTGGCTGAGATCTACTAAGAATGGCTGAGAAATGTTGAGATCTTTTGAGAAATTACTAGAGAAGGTGAGAGAAAGCCAAGATGAGAGAGAAATCTGATTTTCTTCACGAGAAAAACCCTAAAACCTGCATGCTGTCTACTCCAACCTGCATTTAATGCAATCACCTACTGTTGGGCACCTCCAAAATGCTATCACCTAATCAGCAATGCTGCTGCCAGCCCTTGGAAGGTATCTCCCTACTATGCTTTGCAATCAAAAAAAGAACCAGCAGCTCCTCTCTCTCCTAGGCTATAAACTAATTGAGTGGCTGAGACCCAACCCCCAAAATAGTTCTCAATTTGCATGGGCAATCAAGTGGCAACTTTCTAAACCCATTTTTCAGATCCAACCCACCAAATCAAGGGATTGAGTGGAATCCCAGCAATGGAACCATGAAACCAATCTTCCTCCTCGAATAGGGTGGTAAAACCTGATCAAGCACTTAAGTACAACAATTAATAACTAAGCATAAACAAAAGTGCACACATTACCTTAACAATCTTGGAAAATAGACACTCAATTGGCCCCAAAATTGGCACCCCTTTCGGTACTTCTGTATCTTTAATTGCTAATGGAGAGTGTGCAAGTTGAGATTCCACAATCTCCTTTGATGATCCAAAAGCCGTTTGCTATACATACAATCAACAAGCAAATTGGGCTAATTGCCCTTTGATTTTCACCTAGGAATTGCACAAATGGAACCACCAATTAGCCAAATGCTGCCCCAATTTACGACTTGGCATCTGAAATCCTTATCAAATTTCACAAATTTCAGGTGCTGATTTTAGTATACAATGCCTATTCCGATTGACATGGGTCCCATGCTGGTTGTCAAACCCCAATTTCTACAAAAATTTAGAATTTACAACAAAAATCCTCCTACTATCCACCAAATTTGACTGAGATTTGCTGAGAATGGTTGAGATCTTTTGAGAAAATACTAGGGAAGGTGAGAGAGCCAAGATGTGAGAGAGAGCTGATTTTCTTTGCAAGAAAACCCTAAAATCTACTTGCTGCCTGCTCTAGCCTACATTTAAGGCAATCACCTACTGCCGAGTACTTCCAAAACATTGTCACCTGATCAACAATAGTGTTGCCAGTCCCTAGAAGGTGTCTCCCTCCTGTCCCTTGCCTGTTGAGACTCCTAGATGGTTGTCTTTTGCAACAAATTGTTGTTCTCTGATCAAAAAATGGGCTAGCATCTCCCTCTCTCTCTCCTATGCTGTAAACCAACTGAATAGCTAAGACCCACCCCCCAAAAACGTTTTCCCAATTTGCATGGGCATTTTTGCCAAGTGGCAACCTTCTAAATCCATTTTTCAGCATTATCCGGCCATTCAATTAATTTTCAAAATTAAATCATCGTGAAAATTAATTTCAACCCTTTTGACCTACCCAAATTAAATATAACTCATCCATAATTAAATTGGCTAGTCCATTTGCAACCTAGAGTGGTCCCCAACCTCTGTTGAGCCTTAGATTGACATTAATTAATTAATTAATGCTAGTCCCTAGTATCACCACTGACACTTATTGACCAAACAACTGTGCTAGGTCAAAACTGACACCAACTAGCCCCCAAAGCCCAACTACCATAACTTATCACAACTTTTGCATTTAACACCCACCACTGCATCCTCAGGGTTCCTGGCCTGTTACCATAAAGTAACTACCATGTGCATCACATGTGCTAAACAACCTTCCACATTTGATTAATAACTTCGGCAAGATTAAAGCATCGTAAAAGTTCACGCCCCCGTAACAAACCTCCCCCTTAGCTTATTACCATGAAATAACTACCATGCGCATCACATGTGCTAAACAACCTTGCACATTTGATTAATAACTTAATTAAATCTTATTGACAAGATTAAAGCATCTTAAAAGATTGCCTCCCCATGAAAACCCTCCCTCTTGAAACCCTACAATCGTCGTCAATTGCACTGCATTGTACCAAAGGAAAAGCATATTGCACTGGAATTTCCACAAGGCATCATAGTCACAACATTGGCCACTATTGTCCAACCATATCATATGTCCTAAACCTGCTGAAATTTTCCAACTAGCATAACCATTATATAAAGTTCAAAATTGTTACTAGAAACCCATCAAATGCATCCATAACTCAAGTTTCTCAACTCTTCTGACTTCACAACCATAATAAAGCATATTCTCAATATAAACTATGGCTAAAACTATTAATGGCATTTACTAGCATATTGTTGTCCATGGAATCAGTTGTAAACCATTGAAAACCGAGTATAATCTGATCATAAACTAATCGCTTGTTGATCTAAGAACTGATCACAGACTGCTGCAAATGTGATCTCGATTGCAAAAACTCGTCTGTAATCGATGCAAAACTGATCTTCGGCTCTAACTCAAAGATCTAGATAAAGTTGCAATAGCTAAGGATGATTTTGCCAAGTCATCCTCTTCCATCCATTTTGCAATACTCCAAATCCCTACTTGACTAAACCTAACTGAGTCCGAACTGAAGTCAAATCTAATTGAAAGGCATCTAGGTAAAGCTACAACAACCTAGGATGGTCTACTAAGTCATTGTTTTCCATCCATTGGTAAATAATTCCGAAACTTCACCAAATATCTCCTAAAAACTTTACCTCTAACCTTTCTTTCCTTACGTGCCAAGATTTACTCACGTACCAAAATCTCATCCAACTATTCAATCTCAGGCTGAATTTCAACAAACTTATCCTGTGGTACATCACCATGAAAAGGCCTCAACAAACTAACCTAAAAGGCATTGTGTAATCTGCTAATATGGAGGTAATTTCAGTCAATATGCCACATCGCTGATCTTTTCCAACACTTGGAAGAACCCATAGTATCTCATACTCAACTTCGGATATCTCTCTCTTCCTTTCATATTTTTCAGCCTTGCCTTTTCAAAACACAGCAATACATAACTACCCTCTGCAAACTACAAAACACCCTATAGCGATCAGCTACTTTCTTTTGCTTAACTGTGATCTCTAAAGTGCATACTTTACCTACCTTCTTCCCACTCTCAACCACCCCAAATGGAGCTTTGCCAGTGACACTATGCACTATATTGTTGTAAGCAAACTCAACTAAGAGCAAATACTACTCCCACTGTGTCTTGTGGTTTGAGACAAAGCACCTCAAAAGATCTCCCTTCAAAATAAACTGGTCATCCGAGGGTCTCGATCACTAACTCTAGCATACCATGATACTTAAAGACATGCTGCAAAAACAAGTGTGCCAAATGATCAACCTTTATTTTCTTCCTCACCAAAGTGAGATGGGCCTATTTGCTAAACTTGCAAATGATAGTCCATATCCCATCATTCCCTATAGGTGTCCTAGAAAGCTCAAAAATAAAGTCCATTGCAATGCTCTGCCAAGCCCTATTTGCAATAGGCAAGGGCTGCAACAAGCCTAGTCTCTTTTGACTATCATGTTTTACCTTCTAACATGAGATGCATATCCTCACAAGATGCTCTATATCATGCCTTAAAGCTGGACAATAAAAGAAATACTCCTCCATCTAGACTATGGCATCAATATCTCTGCATCCTACATACAGAGGAGCATAACTTTTAATTATAACTCTAGGTCTCAACTGCTTTGTGACAAATAGTTATTCACACATCATTAGAAATCCGTCTCTAAGTACAAAGTGCTTATGCCTCTAGCCATTGCAAAGCTGATCATAAACATTAGCAAAGTTTGAATGAGCAATATATTGCTCTTTCATAGCATCCAACTCAATGTGATAAACCCTACTCACGGTTGAATTTTGTGGCTTACGTGACAGTGCATCAGCCACAACATTCTTTTTACCATCATTATGTACAATTTGAAAATGAAACATAGAGAGAAATTTTGCCCATCTCATATGCTTCTCTGACAACTTTGTTTGCATCAAAACGTACCTCAAAGTTTAATAGTCTATCTGCACTGTAAAATCAGCCCCCAACAAGTAGTGTTTCCACATAGATAGTGCATGAATTACAACCAAAAGCTCTTTCTCATAGACCTGCAAATTCTTTTCTTCACCGTGGAGAATTCGGCTCTCATAAGCCACAACTCAACTATCCTGCATAAAAACATCCCCAATGTTGTTACTACATGCATCACACTGAACTACGAATGACTTCCTTAGATTAGACAACACAAGCACAGGATCTAAAGTCATCTTTTCCTTCAAGTTTTCGTGCTGAAATTTCCATTGTTATCCATCTAAATGGCACATCCTTCTTCTGCAAAGCATGCAATGGAGATGCAATTTAGCAAACCCGCGTATATACTTCATGTAGTAAGAACATAAACCCAAGAAGATGCCAATCTCATGCACATTTCTCAAAGGTGGCCATGATCGTATTGCTTCAACCTTTGCACGGTCCATATGAATACCGTTAGCCGATACAATATGCCCCAAAAAGTGGATTTCATGCAAAAAGAATTCACTTTTCTTATCATTAATAACCAGTCTATGCTCACGCAATTCATTGAATGCAATGTCCAAGTGGCTTCTATACCCTCCCTCGTTCTTTGAATAGACAATCATGTCATCAAAGAAAATGCCCACAAATTCTCTATGTAGCTTAAAAATGCGATCCATCATCCGATTAAAAATGGCACGAGCATTCCTAAGCCCAAAAGGCATGACAATAAACTCATATAGCCCAAAATATGTTCTGAAAGCTATCTTAGGCGCATCCTCCGATCTAATTCGTATCTAATGATACCCACTTTTCAAATCTATACGGCTAAATATGGCTGCCCCTTGCAATCTGTCCATAATATCATCGATCTGAGAAATCGAAAAGTGATTCTTTATTGTGATTTTGTTGAGAACACAATAATTAGGCACATACGTCTTGAACCATCCTTTTTTTGCACCAAAAGTACTAGAGAACAAAAAGGAAATGAGCTAGACTAAATCAACCCTTTTTCTAACAGCTCATTTACTTGACTCATAATCGCCTCCTACTAGGCTACACTAACTCTGTAAAGGTGGCCTACTTCTAGGGATGAGATCTATGTCATGATTATCCCGCTCTTCGGGCAGTACCAAACCTGAAAGTGACTAAGAGAAGCAATCAGCATGCATTTTCAAAAATGATATGCGATCCTTCTCTAACTTAGACCCAACATTCTCCCTATCATCTTTATCCTTAGTAAAAACCAAGTGTACTGAAGGATGATTTTTTGCTACTTTAGAAATGGCACCTGCAAATACAACGGGCACAAAATCACCTTTTAACTTTACATTAAGTATGATTGCATGCTGAATAGGGATCTCTTTTGCACAAGAATCAATCACTACATGCATACGATGACACCATGGCATACCAAGCAATACATCACAATCCTCAAGTGAAGCAATGAAGAACTCTTTGCTATCCTTGTATATGCAACCGAAGCTTTCCAATGAGTGGTGTGGCAGGCTCTGCATGGCCTTTACACGCCATTCCAACTTTCTCCATTGGTCTCATCTCATCCTCTTTAATGCCTAGACACGTTGCCATGTCAACAGAGATGAAGTTGACTCGTGCACCATTATCAAAGAAAATCAATACATACTAATCCCTAATTTTGCCCCATGCTCTACACAACTCAATAGCATCATCATTGGGTTGATTACTAACAACATCAAGCAAAAATCCCACTAATGTTTTGGGCTGCTGAGGTGGCTATCAAACCCTAATTCTATAGAAATTTAGGGTTCACAGCAAAGATCTCTCTATTGTCAACCAAATTTGACTAAAATTTGATCCAAAAGGCTAAGAAATGTTGAGAATGACTAAGCACAAGCTGGAGAAGGTAAGAGAATGCCAGAAGAGAGAGAAATTCAGGATTTCTTCGCAAAGAAACCCTTCAGATTTGTTGATGCCTGTCAAAAACTGGCCAGGAGCTGTCATCTACTGATAGAGATGCAAGAAATTGTTATCACCAACCATCAGTTGTTGTCGCTTGCACCAGATGAGTTGATTATCGTTGTTCCAACCTCCAAAAGATCACCTACTATAGGAAAATCAGACCAGCAGTCTTACATGGGCATTTTCGCAAGTAGCAACCTTCTAAACCCATTTTCCAATATTATCCAACCATATAATTAATTTTCAAAATTAAATAATTCTAAAAATTAAAATCAACCCTTTTGACCCTATGCTTAAACAACCTTGCACTTTTGATTAATAATTTAGTCAGATATTATCAGCAAGATTAAAGCATCTCAAAATTTCACATCCCCATGAGAGAACATATACATAGGCTATACATTCAAACACTCAAAAGTAATCAACCTTGGGTTTCTTGCCATGCGAAGCTTCAAATAGTGTAATTGTCTTTAGTACTTTGCTAGGTGCACGATTTAAGACATGATTCACACATTGAAGCCCTCAAGCCAAAACTTGTGTGGCAACCCCTTGCTTTTAAGCATACAAGTCATTTTCATAAGTGCTAGACTTTTCCTTTCAAAAACACCATTTTGCTAAGAGGTCATCCTACATAGTCACAAGTTATGGGCAGGACGGCGAACCTATAAGACACTGGGACACTGTCCCCAAGATGTTTCCATGATAGGACGCATCACTTTCAATAGTGACATCACATTCATCCACATCACAATGTGACGGGACAGGACACAAAGTGTGACAAGTAAGTTTGTGAGTGACGAGAGAAGTGACGGATAAAGTAACAGGCAAGTCAAATTTTTTTATTTTAAAAATAGATCTTTTTTTTTATTGCTTAACAAAACATCAATTTTAAAACATGCCTACAGAATCATTAATTTTAAAATAACAACCAACTGACTTATCTTTAGACATCATGAATCGTCAATTAAAAAAACATCGCCTTATCTCTTTTCTATTGCATTATCAACTCGCCTCAACTCACCTTGGATAGGGGATGGGATAACTGAGTTTTGGTACTTCTTATGACTTGGCGACTGAATAGTGATTCCCAACTACACATCAATTTTCAACCAAAGCCTCTCTCTCTCTCTCTCTCTCTCTCTCTCTCTCTCTCTCTCTCTCTCTCTCTCTCTCTCTCTCTCTCTCTCTCTCTCTCTCTCTCTCTCTCTCTCTCTCTCTCTCTCTCTCTCTCTCTCTCTCTCTCTCTCTCTCTCTCTCATGGCATTAACATCCCAAGCATGAAATAACCACTCTCGTTCAAGTGTTCATCATGGCGGAAGAAGTAGGAGGTCCCACAACATGGTCTTGGTGGATGAGGTGTGTCCTGAGCGTCCCAGAAGCGGTGGAGGATCTCGTGCATGGACGTGTAAATTGTGTCAGTATCGTCGCACAAGTGAGACAAGCAAAGTTCGTGAGCTCACTTGCGCATTCAAGGGAATGAAGTGCAATATTGACCCAACGTGACTCTCCGGGAGAGGAGAGCTCACAGAGAAGGATGCAAGGCTACAGGCCTAGTCTTCAACGAGAAGAGCACCACGTCCGCCAACCGTTCACCCTACTGCATTTGTGATAGCATCGACCTCTCAAGTATCTCGTGCGCCATCTAGTACTAATGCTAGTTACACATCATCTATTCGAGATGCATTTGAAATAGGAACATCTATTGGGCAAGGATTGATTGATCCTCCCAAGTGACAATGCACTCTTGAGGCTGTTTGGGATCCTTTAAAAAAAGAGAAAGTTGATGCTATCGTTGCACAATACTTTTTTCATGATCACGTTGCATTCAATGTTGCAAGGTTAGAGTATTTTAAAGCAATGTGCAAAAAGATATTGGAGAGTATGACCCAACTTATACTCCTCCTTCATTAGAGACCTTGCGTGCCACATTACTTGAAAGGGAAAGGCAAGTGGTGGAGCAAGTAGTTGAGAATGTGTCACTCATTGCAAATGGATGGAGTGACTCGCACAAAAGATCTATCCATGGGGTGATTGCTTACTCTCAAGGTGAGATGTACTTCATTTCATCTCATGACGCTTCCGGAACAAGAAAATCAGCAGATACACTTGCTGCCAAGTGGGCAGATGGAGTGGAGTTTGTTGGCAAAGATCTTATTGTGGGATTTGTTGTTGATAGTGAGCCCACAAATAGGGCAGCAGGTGTTATTTTGCAAAATGTCTATCTGCATATTACTATTTCTTATTGTATAGCGCACTATTTGAACAACTTGTTAAAAGATATTGGAAGGTTACCATGGATACAACCTACCAGCAAGAAGTGCAACAAAATGCTGCTAAAACATTCTAAAACTCGATTTGCATTCAACTTTCTTATATTGGGTCAATTGAGCACATGCAATGGTACTCTAAGACAGTTGTTTATAAGTAGATGAGTTTACTTCTTCACCATTGGCTATCCCTGTTGCAAGAATAGAATGCAAAGAATTGGTAAAGAATCTTGTGTTTTGGAAGGATGCGAAGCACATTGATGTTATGGTGCAGCCAATAATGCATTTGTTGAGGCCTGTGGACGGTATGCAACCATGCATTGGCAAGGTCTATGAGGCCATGGACACGATGATAGAGAGATTGAAGGATTTAGAGCCCAATACAAACAAGTATGAGTCCATCCATGACTTGTGCATTAGCAGATGGAATTCCTACGATTCTCCCTTGCATGCAGCAACATTTGTGTTGGATCCATAGTTTCAAGGTGGCAATCAAACGAAAGATAAAGAAGTGCAGGCTAGTTGAAGGACTATCTTGGAGAGAATGGTGCTTGATGTTGATATAAGGAGAAAAATTAGAAATCAGCTAGTATAGTATACAGAGCAAGAGGGCCCTTTTGATTGTCCAAATGCACTTGTGGACAGTTTTAAGATTGGGGCAGCATTATGGTGGGAGGATTTTGGTGCTCATGGGCTTGAGCTACAGGATTTGGCCATTCATGTACTTAGTCAAGCAGTTAGTTCATCTTTTCTGGAGCAATTATGGAGCCCCTACAACTATATAGCATCAAAAAAAAGAAATCGCCTTGGCACACAAAAGGAAAATGATTTGGTTTTTGAGTGTCAACTTGCGTATACTTGGTAAAAGCATGATTGCAAAAGCAAATCCTTTTGTGGAGTGGGAAGAGCAACAAAGGGAAGAGCCAGAGGAGCACTAGCGGGATGAGGATGAGGATGATCACATGGATCATTGTAACAAGGAGGTTTCCAAGTGATGCTTGCAACCATGGCATGACTAATGGCCCATTTTGATTTGTATTTGCTCCAATCTCCATATATCTTGGGCCTTGGCATTTATGATATGCCATTTTGTCATTTTGATTTGCAGTAGTCTTGACTCTTTTAGTCATTTGACATTTTGAATTATCAAAGTAGACCATCTACATCAATCACATCCCAATTTTATATCTTTCAACCGTGTACTCATTGAATTTTTATTATCAATGCTAACTTGTCAAATGAGTCATGACATATTTACTTGGCATTCTCTACATCTTATTTTTACTATATTCTTAAGAATTAATGAGCTTCACACTTGCCTTGGGGCATGGCTTCCTGGGCTATTTGTATTGTGTTAAATGTTATTTGTATAAACTAGTGTTAAGTTACACTTTTGTATGTTACTTTGATTATGAGCGTTTTAAACAAAGGTAAAGTTTAAAAATTTGTTAATTTTCAAGTATATTTTGAATGTTTTTAATGTCGTTCTGATCCCCCGTCCCCTATTTTCAGCCATCCCCATCACGTCCCTATCCCCGTCCCCATCATCATCCCCCTTCAGTCGTGACTATGTCATCCTAATAGTTGCTTGATATGTGTGTGATGCCATTTTCAAGCAAAAAATGAGGCATGTAGTGCAAAGTGTTTGCACCTTCAAGCCAGTTTCAGCCTCAAGCTTTGTAACAAGATGTTTAAAATGCATAAACACATCAGATTTTGCTTTCAACTCATACACCCATGCATACCATGAGTAGTCATCAATAAAAGTGACTACCATAAAGATGACCCCCAAGTGCATGTGCCTCATGGCCACAAACATCAGAGTGTATTAGCTACATTTTTTGGACAGCACGCACTGCATCATCCCTCTTGAAAGCAAACCTGTGCATTTTTCCCAAAATACATCTTTCACATGCATGGGGAGGTGGGATCTCCACTAGGGGCCCTGCACCTACCATCTGACATTGCTGAAGGGTCATCAAACTACCAAAACTCATATGTCCAAAGTGGGCATACCGTAACTCCACATTCTACATTGCGGGAAAAAGAGTACTAGTAGCCAAAGCATCATGAGATTGTATATCATATGTATGCAACAAAAAGAGACCCTTATACAAGGTGCCCGATAACTTGAGGGCATGATCCATCTATTTGTCTCTAACAATGCTTCCCTGCAAGGGCTGAAGGCAAAGATATAAAGAGACATTTCCTAGAAGTGATATGCTTGGATGCCCCATTGTCAAAATACCATGTATGCTACGTCTCAAAAGCATTAAATGCTGAATCAGCCATCAAAGAATCAAACCTGTATATTAAGAATGCATAATCCGCCTCCACAAAGTTAGCAGTAGCATCACTATCAGAAGAACTACTGGTGGCTGATGTCTCCTGGACAGCCAAACCTTTGGCCAATCACTTCCTAGATTCATCGATATAATGACCGGGCTTTTTGCAATAATGACATTTTCCCTGTTTCTTGGACTTTTCTATGTCTTGGGCAGCCTTATTTAATGGTTGTTCTACATCAGCATTTGTTGATTTTTCACAATTTTCCCTTGCTTTTGTATGTTAAGAGCATGGCTACATCACCCAAATGCATTGCAACATTCTTTCGAATTTGTTCCTCTTGTAGCAAGAGGTTTTCCAGTTCCACAAATGTAAAGGGGCTGCTCCCTCCCCCCCCCCCCCCCCGCCCTCCAAAAAAAGACAACGTCAACGAGGTATGGAATCCTAAACACAATTCAAGAAGTGAGTTCAGTGTGATATTTACCATTTCTACATCTTGAATGACCTCATCAACATTAAGCAACTACTCACACAAATCCTCTATAAGTGTGAGGTGATCAATTGTACTGTCACCCTCATCCATTATTTACATTAGCCAACTCTGCACGTAGATAAGATATCCTGGCTTCATTACATGCTGCAAACATACGTTCTGGAACATCCCAAGATACTTTTGAGCTCTTGCAAGATTGAACATGCAGAATAATGGCTCTTTTTGCTGGCAAGGCAATCAAAGATAGGGCCTGTGCATCCTTTCAGTCCCACCTCCACTAATCCTCTATAGGAGGACGAGGGGGTGTAGCAGCACCAACACCAATAGCTTGTCCTCTAGCATTATGCTAAGGTGTCTAAGGTGCAAGACCTCCTGGTCGTTGTAGATCACCAGTGAAAAAAGTCCCACAAATCCCTCACCACACGAAGATTATGCACCATAAAACTCCACAAAGGGTGGTTGGTACCATCGTGCTTGTCCTCCTTAGTGAGGACACCAAGGATACTACTCTGGTCATTATGCCCCTAAGTGCCATGCTCACAATGATGCACAAAATCAATAGCTAAATACTTCATGCCAAAGTATAGAGTATACTCTATTGAGTACCCGAAATTCCCATATGAGATTGGAATGCAAATACCAAACTATTGAATTGTCACAATTCTTGACAAATGTGCCCAAGATGCACAAATCAGCACTCATCTTGCAATTTACAGCAATACCTACTGCACTACACTTGCCTCAAAATGCATGCCCAAAAAGACAATTTACAGCAATTTAATGCTGAGTCTTCCCAATTTTTATTGAAAATCCCCAAATTTCTTTGCCAATTTCGATTGATGCAGCAAGATAATGCTGTCGTAACACCTGTTCTCTACCTTGGAATGCGTGTCGGGCAAAAGCCCCAAATTTTTTAAGAAACTTAGGAACAAGAGGCAATGACCGTGTGTAAGTTGAAGCAAGAGAATAGAGTGTACTTGATGAACTGAAAGATAGAGTGAAAGTATAACTCCTATTTAGGTTAAGGGTTGGCCTAACCAACCTTCCACCAAGTAACTAGAGTTAGGTTTATTTACTCTAAAGCCTAGTGTCACTGCTGTTGGGAATAAAGGGCCCTCGTGCCTTTTTATATGTGCTCGGGTGTGAACACACCCTTAGCACACTTATACTTTCATATATATATCTATCTAAAAACCTAAAGAGGTACACTCGTCATTGTACCCATAAGTCATACTCACTCTCGCTCCCTACTCTGCACTCTCTCTGTTGCTAGCAAGCACTACGTGTCTCAATTCTCACGCCTCGAAGCTTAACAAACTGGTATCAGAGCCATCAAGTTCTGCACGCTTCTCGAGATCTGACGAGACTAGCAGACAATTGGAGTTCTTGGCGACCTGTGTGTCGAACTGAGGCAAAAGACCACGTGCGCAAAGGGCGAGTTGAGGAGGAGACGTCAAGTTGCAGACTGGGCACGTCAGCAGACAGTCGAAGGCTAGTAGTCAAGTCGGAGCTACAGACGACACGCTGCAAAACGTGTAGCGCCAAGCGACAAGGTCGGCGAGTTGCAAGCAAACGTAGCCTGCTTGACGGGACCAGTCGACGGGCAGGCGTGTCTAGCGAGAGCGACGGTAGCATCTGCAAGTCGACGGGGCAACAATTGCGACCAGCGGGCGACTTCACAAGCACTGACGGCGGGACCACGGCATGCGACGGGCAGGAAGCTTCAACGGGTTGTCACATTACGAACCTGACGGGTCAACGGACCCACGTCAAGTCTCGCACAATTTTTTTTTCTTTTTTAAAAAAAAATCAGCTTCTACCCCTCTTTCTTGACAAGGTTTCACGCGTGGAAGCATAGAGTGCAAATTTGTGCAATCTTGGCCTAGAAATTTTGGGCTTTTCTTGGATTTGCAAATTGTGATGCAGAGCAAGACCATTTGTCTCACAAATTGCAGGAATTTGTGACATTTTGCCTCCGACATTTGGGGCTTTTCATGTACATGCAAGAATTGGGCTGAAATTTACCCAATTTCTCGACATTGATGCACATTGGACCCCATGCAATTTGGGGCTTTTGCTGTTTGGGTAAAATTTTGCACCATTTGGTCATTTTATGTACATGGGGTTTAATTCCACGCAATTTGGAAGTCTAGCACTTGAAAATTTTGGGGGTTTTGCTGAAATTGCTCTATTTTGGAAAAAATTAGCCTATTCTATACATGTCAAAGACAGTGCAGATGTATGGTTGATGCTTTGAGCAAAAAAACTTTGGGGCTTTTGACCATGCGTGTCAAATTTTGTGCCCGTGGGTACATGTACAATAGAAATTGCAGCTAAAATTTGGGACTTCTCATGTAATGTGATGTATTTGCCCTTGAAACAATTGTAATCAATTATGGAGTGCTGTAGCACAAGGTTTAGTGCTTCTGAAAATTTATTTGCAATCTGAAATTTCTGCTTCTACGTGGCTATTTATTGCTGGTTGGTACTTTTTTGTACCTTATTCACTTGTGTGACAATTTCGGCCTGCATTTGTTGAATTTTTTGGTCACATTTGGGCTGAAAATCATGGCTGGCAACAGTGACAACAGTAATCTCATGCACATTAAGAAGCTTGAAGGAGCACATAACTTTGCAGTTTGGCAAAAACAGTGCTACAATATCCTATTGCAGAAGAAGCAGGCAAAGCGGATCAAGACCAAAGGGGCAAAGCCTACAGATATGGAACAGGAAGATTGGGATGAGTTAAACGAGCTTGCACGCTCAACCATCAAGCTATTGATTTTTTATGCCTTGCTATTTAACATTGACGGTTTGGATTCTGCCTATGCTATTTGGACTCGACTGGAAGAACTGTATGCAAAGAAGAGTGCTGCAAGCAAAGTGTATTGGCTGAAAAAGCTTATGGATTTGCATATGAAAGAGGGTACAGCAATGTCTACTCACTTGAGTGAGATTGACTCCATTTTCAGCCAGCTAGTTGCCTTGAAGTTCTTGATTGATGAAGAATTTAAGGCTACATCCTTGCTTTGCACTCTGCCAAAGAGTTAGGATACATTCAGGACTGCTATGAGCAATTCTAATGTAATTCTTTTGTATGCTGATGTAGAGAGTGCTCTACTCATGGAAGAAATGAATCAACAGAACAATGCATCCAGTAAATCTTCCAGTGCTTTACATACTGGGGGCAAATCACAGCAAAAAGGCAAATCTGATAGTGAGGGATGCAGTAAATCACGTGGCAAGGATGTTGAATGCCATCATTGTGGCAAGAAGGATCACTTTAAACGTGATTGCTACAAATGGAAGAAAGAGAAAGGAAAGGGCAAGAAGACAGATAATAGCAAGGTAGAGAAGAAAGAGAGTCAGCCTAAGAAAAGCACTGTCAAAATTGAAGAGGTGAATGTAGTCACTCATAACAGTGATAGTGGGAATGACGTACTCTTGGTCTCTTCACACTTTAGTACACTGTGGGAGCTTTCACTCAACCGCCAAGACCTACAGACCGCTTATTGTTTCAAGCGTTCCAAGCCGAGCACTAATGGCTACCTCTCACATAACCGACGCGCCATCCATATCTACAGGTGTAGTGAGCTTACCTCCGTGCCGTTCGAGTTACCTCGTCTCCCGCGCACTCCGGTAGCTCCACGATTCAAGTGCAAGCTTCAAGCAAGCTCCATCCTCAAGCTCCAAGCTCCAAGCTCCATTGCCGCGAGCAAGACAAGAGAAGAGAAGAAGAGAGGAGAAGATGGAGAGCTTCTCCTCCTCGGTCCCTCACCCTCACACACTCACTCCCTCACACTCTTACACTCCCTCTCTCAAGCACAAGCTCAAGCAAGCAAGAACAAGAAGAAGAAGAAGAGGAGAGCTACTTTTGGCCACACACAAGAATGAGCTTCTCATTCACTTTTCAACTTTATATACAAAACCCTAAATCCCTTTTGGGCGGTCATCCCCTTTTCCCCTTTTTTACATGGCCGGCCGTAGCCTAGGCCCTTTTTCCCATTGTCCTTCTATCTTCCTAGATTCCTTTCCACCGCCTGTCTACATTTACAAATTGCACGGGTGAGAGCCCGGCACTCTTTTACAAGATTTCAGGGTGCGCCTTTTTATTTTAAAATGCGCCTTTCCCCTTTTGTATTTGCCTTGGACCTTTAAGGTTGCCCTTGCGCTTTTGGCCTTTTCTCCTATTCTTTCTTCAATCGGGCTACCTTTTTTCCACCTTTGCCCTGCGTCTTTTTTATTTCCTTTTGCTTTCTTCGTGTTGGGGTTAACATTACCCCCCTCCTAGACGAGTACCAGTCCCACGGCACTCACCGTCGTAGGTAGCAGGCTATAGCATGCACCGAAGACGTGGGTGACAAGGATGCCTGTGGTTTCCGTGGAGGAGTGTCGGTGGTAGTGTGGCGGAAGGTCCTGGGGGCCTGTTGGTAGCCAAGGTGGCTGGTGAAAGGGTTGTTGGAGTTGGTGGTAGGGCTGTTCTGTGTTGGGGATTGCATTGATGGTCAGCACAAGCGTAGGTTTGTTGGGGATTCTGCACATCATGATTCTTTGCGGGCTTGTCGGATGGTAAGGGATAAGCATTCACAGTTAGGTGTCGGTAAAGAGCGATTTAAAATTTCGTTGGAGGCGTCAATACCTGCAATGTGAAAACCTCTCGTGTGGTCTCTCCCTAAGGGGTAGTGCTAGTCTTCTTATCGTGCACAAGACATATTTGATTAGTTTGGGAGACAGATCGAACTCTAAGCAAGCTGAGAGTATTGTCCTGCACTTGAGGACCCAAACTGTGTATATACTTCGGTGCAGATATTATGTAAGTGCTCGTGCATACTTAGATATTACGTAGTTAGAAGACCTTGGGCTAGTTTCTCGTAACAATGTGTGGATGAAGCAAAGTTGTCCATGTTGAGAAGAAGTACACGTGAAGGTATATGAGACATCCTTTGCATTGTGACTGCACAACGGAGCATAATTGGTTACAGGGACACCGCACTTTCAGTATAGCGGGAAGCTATTGGACTTGCTTGATGAGGACGGTGTACTTTTCATGGCCAATCGTGCGGTGCTTATCACCACTGATTGCAATGGTACTAAGGCAGAGTGCAAGAGAGAATTGTGAAAGTGGGTCAAGGTGACAGGTCTAACCATAGGCGAGACAAGCTCCCTAGGTATGTCCTGTCCTTGATGTGCCCTGAACAATTGTGGGTGATGCTAAAGGGCTAGGGGACTAAGGACGGAGCCAATCGATCAAGGTCACTAGACGTACCTAATTTGAGAACCCCTAGGTGCTGTGCTGTGATTGTGGGTGGTTTTTTTTGTTCTTTTCTTTTCTTTGTTTTTTTTCTTTTTTTTCTCTCTTTTTTTTTCTTTATTTTTTTGTTTTCATTTTTGTTACTTTTTCTTGTGCTTTTTTCATTCATTCTTTCTTTCTTTCTCCTTTTTTTTTTTTTGACTTGCCTGAGTACAACCATTACAATATGTTGAGGCTATCAGCCTTTCAATGGGTTGGAAAATGTCAAGCTTGGAAGGCTCAGGAAACGGATATTATAGTGATGATTGTGCCCTAGCCTCGTTGTTAGAGAAGCAGTTGTTGAGATGGGGAGGTACACTTGGGATATTGCAAACCTCCTTGCGACACACGCAATGTTGGTACAATTGAGGTAACGACTGCCGTGAGCCAACTGTAGAGCTTGACCCAGAAAGAGAGCGTAGCCTATGAATATGCTTTGGGCCATGCGATGTGGGCGATCGGCAAGGGTGATTTTTGCTTTCGACAGCGCGGCTTTGTCGCGGCTCTTTGTGGGGTCAATGGTCTTGCGGTGATCGGGCATTGAACACTTTCGCACAAGGACCTGTATTATCCTGCATCCACTTGTCACTTCGTGAGAGTATATGCTCGCTTGTGTTAAGTGCATCGAACAAATGCAATCATGATAAGACATAATTTTTCATAATTCTATGATGTCTATTGGGATGCCTATTTCATTGCTTGTTAAGGTCGCATACATTAACAAGAAGTAACAGGAATGTGTACAAGTGGGGATCTTGCCCCTTTACTCATCCAAAAACAAAATGTTCTGGCATGCTAACTTGTCGAGCTACTTGCACATCATAGGGATTTAGTCGATAGGTATGAGGCGGGGTGAGTCAGGTTGGCTAGGCGACCGGGGCGGTACTAGTGCGGGGCTCCCGTAAGGCTGGGCAGGGAACATGTCGGCCGGGACATGAATAGTGTAGTCCCGGGCCGCTACCGTTTCCAGAATGTCTTTAAACCATAGAAACAGGGAACACCTGTTCCGGGCCTTAGGAACGGATTAACGCGTTCCCACTTGTGTCTACCAGCGAAACGCCTATGGAACGTTCCTGCCCGTTCCCAGCCCCGTTCCTGCCCGTTCCGCACAGTTCCGGGCCGTTCCGACAGCCGTTCCCTGTTTGGAACGGCCGTTCCCTGGAACCCGCCAGCTCCCGCCAGCTCCCACCTCTGTCGCCTGCTCCGTCTCCCTCGCCCGCCTGCCTCGCCTAGGCCCTACCGGCTCCTGCCTCTCCTGCCCGCCTGAGTGAGTGAGTGGGCGTGATCCTTTAGGTCACTAGATTGGCACGTCGAATATGACATTTTCAATGCCTACCATACTACTACCCATAATCTAGTTGTCCCATATTGTACCTAGCATATCATGCCATCCTTCTCACTTCCATCATACTACTAGATAAACCAATTTGCAATCTTCCAACTAACTTAATCTGTGTGTGTGTGTGTGTGTGTGTGTGTGTGTGTGTGTGCCGTTCCCTCCGTTCCGGGGGGTCCCGTTTCCGTTCCCGTTCCCCGTTCCTGGTAACTATGCTTTAAACAATTCATTAAATTCTGCCCTATCCTTGGCCGCCTTGTCACTTCGTGAGCACCTAGTGCCCGAGCGTGCGTTGGGGGTCTGTGCAACTGGCATTGCCACATTTTGTGTGCCTCCCTGAGCGTCCGCTCCCCTGGCCCGCGGATTCTTCAGCCCTCGTCCGGGGCGGCGTCGCTTGGGGCCGCGTTTCTTGGCATACCTTTTAAGAGTGGGCACGTAGCGCACTGGCGAAGGGGCGTGTGCTGCATGTTCCCGTCGGCTGCGGAGAGCGTCCTTGCAAGCTAGCTGTTCTTGGTTCTCCATGCTTTCCTCGCAGGGGGACCTGTAAGATCCTCGCAGGGGAAAAAAGCATCAAGTCCATCCACCAATGAACCCATTGATGTCTCTCCTAATAGCGGTGAAACCTCAGTCACATCCGTGTGCTCTGAAAAATCAAAGCAGCTGTTGCCATCAACAGTTGCTTTCAACACTCAATCCACCGACAATAGAACTCACATCGATCAATCAAGAGTGGATACAACGTCGTCACAATAGGGTGACAAATCTACACCAGTCACATCCGAGAAGAACCATGACAAAATAACAGTAAAACCTCAGGAGAAACGTGAGAACCCCAAGAGTATAAGAAATCCTAGCGTTGACCAATCTTGCTCATCAAGGCGTGAGCCCCCAGCTATGCTAAAGCCTAAGGAAACTCTTAGAACTTTGCATGAGATAGCAACCGAGCAAGCCCTCGGTGAACATAGAAGTGTCACGGAATGCTTAACTGAGTTGGATGCTAAGCTCAAAGTGTTTGCACGTGTCTACGTCCTTGCGGACGTGGGCACAATCCCCAAGGAGCAGCTTGGAGATTACTTGCCATTTCCCTTATCTTGGGAAGAGCAAGAACATCTTGACGAGCACTATAACAAGCTCTTACATGAACTCATGCAACTCATCTCTGACGAGGAGGCTGACGAACTGCGCTTAACCGTCACGTTCAATGAAGTGCTCTGCCGACTGAATCTCGTAGACATAGAGCAACTAAAGCGACTGTTAGCAGGCCAGAGTCAATTTGAACAGCGTTGGTGTGAAAACCGCGTTGTAATGGCCGAACTAGGGGCTCAGATCATGACAGTCTCAGAGGAGCGATTGGCCAAATGGCGGTCTCAAAGAGACCCAACCTATGTGGCACCAACTTCCCTTCGAGTGTTGACTGCCATTCGGGGTACGGACTTAGCTGGAACTAGCCAAGAGAACGCTCTGTTTGATAAGGTTCTCACTGAGGAGGAGTTACATATTGCCAGTAGACTCGGACAAGGTTCCATGCTACTCGATGTGGCAAAATATCTATCGGTATTGAGTAAGCTGCCATGAATACTAGATGCGTGTGACATGCTCCAGTACAACCCTGAGTTCTACAATTGGTTTCTATCTAGTATTCATGGCAGCTTACTCAATACCGATAGATATTTTGCCACATCGAGTAGCATGGAACCTTGTCCGAGTCTACTGGCAATATGTAACTCCTCCTCAGTGAGAACCTTATCAAACAGAGCGTTCTCTTGGCTAGTTCCAGCTAAGTCCGTACCCCGAATGGCAGTCAGCACTCGAAGGGAAGTTGGTGCCACATAGGTTGGGTCTCTTTGAGACCGCCATTTGGCCAATCGCTCCTCTGAGACTGTCATGATCTGAGCCCCTAGTTCGGCCATTACAACGCGGTTTTCACACCAACGCTGTTCAAATTGACTCTGGCCTGCTAACAGTCGCTTTAGTTGCTCTATGTCTACGAGATTCAGTCGGCAGAGCACTTCATTGAACGTGACGGTTAAGCGCAGTTCGTCAGCCTCCTCGTCAGAGATGAGTTGCATGAGTTCATGTAAGAGCTTGTTATAGTGCTCGTCAAGATGTTCTTGCTCTTCCCAAGATAAGGGAAATGGCAAGTAATCTCCAAGCTGCTCCTTGGGGATTGTGCCCACGTCCGCAAGGACGTAGACACGTGCAAACACTTTGAGCTTAGCATCCAACTCAGTTAAGCATTCCGTGACACTTCTATGTTCACCGAGGGCTTGCTCGGTTGCTATCTCATGCAAAGTTCTAAGAGTTTCCTTAGGCTTTAGCATAGCTGGGGGCTCACGCCTTGATGAGCAAGATTGGTCAACGCTAGGATTTCTTATACTCTTGGGGTTCTCACGTTTCTCCTGAGGTTTTACTGTTATTTTGTCATGGTTCTTCTCGGATGTGACTGGTGTAGATTTGTCACCCTATTGTGACGACGTTGTATCCACTCTTGATTGATCGATGTGAGTTCTATTGTCGGTGGATTGAGTGTTGAAAGCAACTGTTGATGGCAACAGCTGCTTTGATTTTTCAGAGCACACGGATGTGACTGAGGTTTCACCGCTATTAGGAGAGACATCAATGGGTTCATTGGTGGATGGACTTGATGCTTTTTTCCCCAGCTCTCCATCGCTCTTGGTCTCAATGCTCTTGGGGTCCACAACCACCTGTGATTGCTGTTGTCTTCGTTGTTTTCTCCTCTTTTTCATGGTCAGTGAAGGTGCATCTCTCAACGACTCAGGATTTTGGACTAGGTCAACAGTTGATGTGCTTGGTTGGGCCTCAACTTTCCCATTCTCTGGTGTGTCCTTATGGGACATGGCCGTGGCCTACTGAATAGCCTCGCTAGGTTGTGAGAGCACAACTGCCTCCCTTTTCGGAGAGTCTAGCTCTTCAGCCAACTCCCTTGTGTGTAACTCCTCCAGCCTAGGGTTTAAGCACTTTGAAAGTGATGGAGTTGTCGAGGAAGTTGATTGTGACACCTCCTCCACAGGTAAACTTCCAAGGACACTTTCCACAAGGGGCATTGTCAAGGCCAAGGGCTGTGACTGTTGTGATCCCTGATCGGAAGTAGTAGCAACTAGTTCAATGGGCTGGCCACCATTGGTAGACTGCGGTGTCAAGTCCCTAGGCAGATCAGAAGTGGTCGTACCTTTTGTTGCCCTTTGCACCTTCACTTGTGTAGGTTGAGCAACGGCACAAGGCTGCTGTTGCCGTGCTTCCCGTGTCCATTTAGGTGAAGAGGATGTAGGAGATCTGGGACTCCTACGTGGGCTTCGCACTGACTGAAGAATTTGCTCATGATTGTTAGACGATTCTGTCATTAGCTTTGTTGAGTGATCATCCTTATCATAAGCAATGTTGTGCTTGTGATGCTTACTATCCTCTTGGGAAATCAAAAGCTCCTTGGGCACTAGCGGCTTCTGCGTATCCTCAACGATTACATCTGGCATCTGCTTGTCAAGCACACTAGGCCGAGGATCTACCCTCCGATTGGTCCCGTTTGGTTTCTTGATTTCGACCATGAGGGGCTCAGTCACTCCACTGTTGTTGACTCGAGACTTGGTTTTTCGTTTAGATCTCGTCCTACGCTTCTTTGCTCTTGATACAATCTGGCCTTCAGTCGACCAGGGAGGTTTAGCAAGGGGTTTTGGCACCCAAATCCATCGATTGCCTGCATAATACCCTTGAGCCCGAAGCAACGCCTTGGATATCCATCGTAGCATTGCGCTGGCTCTCCATCGACGCCTCCGTCTATAAGGCTTGGGCTTCTTTGGGGTCTTCTACGATATTTGTAAGTCCAAAGCCCGTCCTTGGCATTGTCTCTTAACCTTCTTTTTTCAGGCCTGGCCTCACTCACTGGTTCTCGTTGTTCGACCTGTGCTTGTATTAGTTTTTTCAACAAGTCCTTGCTCTCCTTACTAGGCTTGCTTGGTATGTCAGAATGCTCCTTTCCCTTCCCTCGAGGTTTGGTGAGGTCACCCTTGCTAAAAGTCGTGATTATCCTCACACCTGGTAGTGTTAGGTGTATCCTCTGTGCTATATAGTCGGCTTCATACTTCGTTGCCTTTTTGAAGGGCCTTTCTAGGAGGATTTCCTTTCCACAATTCTCGCTATTTGGAGGAACATAGAACAGGACTGGCAAGCTTTCTGTTTCAATAGTTACAAGGATTATGCATTTCCCTAGAAGTGCTTGTGGGTGTTCCCCATAAGGGTTAAGAGTTGCATCGGTCGGTTTGAGCTCTGGTTGCTCTCTTTCTGCGGTGAGTTTGACCCTAAGATAAGCAGGTGGTACTATGTCTTCATCTTCCGGGTCTTGGCTTGTAAATTTAAGCCTTCCGACAAATGCCCTTGAGTCCCCAACTGTACGACCAGATGTGGATTCTCCACTGGTGCCTTGGATCGTCAGTGTAGTGCTATTCAAGGAGCATCTATCGTCAGGACTGTCATATCTAGTCATTCTCACTATTGTAGCTTGATGTTGTTGCTTTCCGCTTTGACTAGATGCAGTCCGAATGCAACACATGTGTTTTTGCAGTGTGGCCTTTTTGCCCTTGTTGGCTAGATGGGCCCAGTGAGGTTCTAGGGTCTCTGTTTGTCTCTATTCGAGTATGGGCTTTTGGCTGCTCTTTTGCAAGTGAGAATCCATGCTCGTGTAGAGCCATTACTACACTAGGGTCCAATTTGGAGGACCTGTCACAGCGTGCGTTTTCTCTCCAATCTACTTGGGGGAGGTGGGGAGGGGCAAAGCCCCCTTTGCGGGGGTCCGGGGGGGGCAGTCTCCCCCGGCCCGTAGGGCCATTACGATAAACACCATGAGCAATTTGGAGGACCGTTTATAGCCAAATTTTGAACTATGTGCTCTAAATTTTAGCCCGGGGATGGATTTGTGACTTGCCTTTAGCTCTACGTAGCCTTTGGGGTCAATCTCGGAGTTTAGATGTGTCAAAGTTTGTGTTCTAGATACCTGTTTGATTTTGACAGTTTTTTGTCCGATTCTCAGTTGTCCGATTTTCAGAAGTCCGATTATCGGAATCGGACGTCCGATTCTGGGTGGTCCGATCGGCCCAGTGGTTCGATTTTGCTCACGTCCGATTCTAGGAATCGGATCAAAAAAATGGTCCGATTTTCAAAGTGGTCCGATTTTGAGAATCGGATCGGACAGGGTAGTCCGATTCTGACTGGTCCGATTCTGGGTGGTCCGAGTGTCCGAGTCTGACGGGTTGGTCCGAGTGGTCCAAGCGTCCGAGCGGTCCGAGTGGTCCGATCGGACGAGCGCCCGATTCTGGGACTCGGACGGCCTGGTCCGACTACGCGGCCGATGGCCCGCGAGTTGCACGCGATGCCTCTAGACTGACGTCTACTACACCGAATCGGCCAGCGCCTTCCAGATAGGTACAAAACACTACCAGTAAGTACCAGACATGCCTGGAATCACTATGGTGCTCAAATCAAATGGCACTCCAAGGATTTGTGCCCCCATTTCCTTGTTTTAGCCTGTTATACAGCAACAAAAAACCCTACTGTTTGCTTCTTTTTCTTTGTTTTTTCCTATCCTAAATGCATCCAAATCACAAAGTAAATACCTACACTACTCCATCTCACAACATAAATCTTAAAAAATCAAAAAACCTGCTTGCCAAGGAGATCGAATACCATCTTCAACCCCCTCACTTCCTACCTATCTCAAGCACCAGTTCGGGGGAAACCCCTTATTTTGATGCTCGATTCGAAGCGCGCAAGCGCTCAAGGCTTGAATCCGTTGGTCCCGGCAACGGAACCAAAATGTGGGAGCTTTCACTCAACCGCCAAGACCTACGGACCGCTTATTGTTTCAAGCGTTCCAAGCCGAGCACTAATGGCTACCTCTCACATAACCGACACGCCATCCATATCTACGGGTGTAGTGAGCTTACCTCCGTGCCGTTCAAGTTACCTCCTCTCCCCCGCACTCCGGTAGCTCCACGATCCAAGTGCAAGCTTCAAGCAAGCTCCATCCTCAAGCTCCAAGCTCCAAGCTCCATTGCCGCAAGCAAGACAAGAGAAGAGAAGAGAAGAGAAGAAGAGAGGAGAAGATGGAGAGCTTCTCCTCCTCGGTCCCTCACCCTCACACACTCACTCCCTCACACTCACACTCCCTCTCTCAAGCACAAGCTCAAGCAAGCAAGAACAATAAGAAGAAGAAGAAGAGGAGAGCTACTTTTGGCCACACACAAGAATGAGCTTCTCATTCACTTTTCAACTTTATATACAAAACCCTAAATCCCTTTTGGGCAGTCATCCCCTTTTCCCCTTTTTTACATGGCCGGCCGTAGCCTAGGCCCTTTTTCTCATTGTCATTCTATCTTCCTAGATTCCTTTCCACCGCCCGTCTACATTTACAAATTGCACGGGTGAGAGCCTGGCGCTCTTTTACAAGATTTCAAGGTGCGCCTTTTTATTTTAACATGCGCCTTTCCCCTTTTATATTTGGCTTGGACCTTTAAGGTTGCCCTTGCGCTTTTGGCCTTTTCTCCTATTCTTTCTTCAATCGGGCTACCTTTTTTCCACCTTTGCCCTGCGTCTTTTTTATTTCCTTTTGCTTTCTTCGTCTTGGGGTTAACATACACATGCTTTACTTGCAAATACAAATGATGACATGCATACTTGGATTCTAGATTCAAGTGCTTCCTTTCATGTCACCCCCCATCGTGAGTGGTTCTCTGACTATACAGGGGGTCGACATGGTGTTGTCCATCTTGGGGACAACTATGCATGTAACATTGCACGTTGGCAATGTGCAGTTGCAGTTTCAACATGGTTCTGTCTTCACACTTCAGCATGTACGACATGTACCTCAGTCAAGAAGAGCTTGATTAGAGTACGGCAGCTAGATGACAATGGATTTCATACCACCTTTAGTGATGGGAAATGGAAGATTTGTAAGGGATCTAGAGTGATTGCCAAAGGTTGTAAAAGTGATACCTTGTATCCTCTCCATGTATCTAATGTGAGTGATCGTGTTGTTGCCATGACCGAGTAGCCAAGTGTTTCTTTGTGGCATGGCCGGTTGGGACACATGAGTCAAACTGAAATGAAAGTGCTTTCTCGTTTGGGTTACTTGCCTTGTCTTCATTATGTTGATTTTGAGCATTGTGATCATTGTGTTTATGGTAAACATACACAGACGTCTCATAAGAAGTCTCTTTCACTAAAATCTTCTCCTCTAGAATTAGTATATTCCGATGTATGTCAGATGCCAGGGTTATCTTTAGGGGGAAACAAATATTTTGTCACCTTTGTCGATGATGGTACACGGAAGGTATGGGTTTACCCTATTCGTAGCAAGGATGAAGTGCTTGACAAGTTTTAAAAATTATTGGCATTGGTTGAAAATCAAGACTGATAAAACGCTTGTCTTCGCTTTAACAATGGTGGGGAATATATGTCCAAGGCCTTTGAGGCATTTTGTGACAGCAAAGGGATAAAGAGGAAACTCACTGCCCCTCATAATCCACTCCAAAATGGAGTTGCAGAGCGTATGAATCGGACCATACAGGATAAGGTCCGTATGATGCTATCTCATGCTACATTGCCCCATGGTTTTTGGGCAAAGCCTTATGACAGCCGTAAACTTGATTAATCGATCACCAAACAGGTCTTTAGGGGAGGGAGGAGGGGGGGAGAGGGGGGTTTCCCCAAGAAGCGTAGTCGGGCAAGCCACCTTTGTATGCACACTTGAAAGTCTTTGGTTGCGAAGCATTTGTGCACATTCATAAAGAAAAATGCAGCAAACTTAAGCCAAAGTCCTGTAAATGCATTTTCCTAGGATATGGTGAGAAGGGTGAAATGGGGTATAGATTATGGGATCCCAAGAAAAGGAAAGAGTACGCAGCAATGATGTTATCTTCCGGGAAGATCGCATGCATAAACAGCCCGAAAGACTGAGGAGGTCCGTAGGGTTGAATTCCGGGAAGAAATACCTTTTGGACAGCAAAATGTGCCCGTTGTACAACAACAAATACCTGCTGCAAATGAACCTACAAATGCAAAAAATAATGTTGGAAATGATCAGCCAGCTATTGCCCATGATAATAAGCCACTACATGTGCAGAAACAGCCAGGACAACAAGCTGTTAATGCTAATTTGCAGGCTGAAATGCCAGGACAGCAAGCTGAAAATGCTCAACAACCAGCAAACAATGATCATTGGGTTAGGAGATCGTCTAGGGCTACTAGACAACCTGATAGATTTGTTCCTGATGCAAACAATGTGGCTGATTATGTCATGTTGACAGACTGTGGTAAACCGTCTTGCTTAAAGGAAGCAATGGACAGACAAGACAACAAGAAATTGTATAAAGCCATGTTGTCAAAGATGGAATCTCTTAAGAAAAATGGCCCTTGGGACTTGGTGCAATTGCCTAAAGGGCAGAAAACCCTTCCATATAAATGGGTTTACAAGATGGTCACTTCTAGTTCCTCGCCAAAGTACAAAGCAAGATTGGTTCCGAAGGGGTACAACAGGAACATGGAATTGACTTCGATGAGATATTCTCTCCTATAGTCAAGATGACTACATTGAGAACCATTTTGGGCTTGGTTGCAGCTGAAGATATGGAGCTCATACAGATGGATGTAAAGACTACATTCTTACATGGTGATCTGTATGAAGACATATATATGCAGCAGCCTGAAGGGTTTGTGGAAAAGGGAAAGAGAAGATGGTATGTAAACTCAAAAGGAGTTTGTATGGGCTGAAACAAGCACCAAGAGAATGGTATCATAAGTTTGATACATTTATGCCGTCTCAAGGTTTTCATAGAAGTCAAGTGGATCACTGCTTGTATACCAAGAAGGCAACAGATGACAGCCCGATTATCTTGGTTCTATATATTGATGACATTCTAATTGCTGGCAGGGATACTCATGCCTTGGACTCACTGAAATATGAAGGATCTTGGTGATGTAAATCACATTCTTGGCATGCGAATACTCAGAGATAGGTCAAAAGCATTACTCTATCTATCTCAACAGGAGTATATCTCCAAGGTTTTGCAACGTTTCAATATGGAGGGGGGGAAAACAATTGGGGTTCCATTGCCTCCATATGTAAAACTCGGTGCAGAGGACAGCCCTACATCTGATGATGAGAAGGCTGAAATGGCCAAGATACCATATGCTTCAGCTATTGGCAATTTGATGTATGCTATGATTGCTACACGTCCTGACAGTACCTTTGCAGTGGAAGTGGTTAGCAAATACATGGAAAACCCTGGTAAAAATCATTGGGAAACAGTGAAAGGTATTATGAGATACCTCAAAGGCACAAAGGATTTGTGCATCTGCTTTGGAAAGTAGAAGGCATCTGTCGTTGGCTTTATAGATGCAGACTATACTGGTCATGCGGATTGCAGCAAGTCCACTTCTGGGTATGTGTTTACCTTCACAGGAGGAGCAATCTCTTGGATCTCCAGGCTACAAAAGTGTGTCCAAGCTACAAAAGTGTGTTGCATTGTCTACTACAGAGGCAAAGTATGTGGCTGCCACTGAGGCATGCAATGAGGCTTTATGGCTTTCACGTCTGGTGGGAAAGCTTGGCATTACAGAGTTACCTGTTCTCCATTGTGATAGTCAGAGTGCTATCATGCTAGCACGGAATCTCGTCTTTCATGCAAAGACGAAGCACATACAAGTAAAGTACCACTTCATTAGAGATGTACTTGACAGCAAGAGCATTGAGCTTGTCAAAGTGCATACAGATGATAATCCTATAGACCTTCTCACGAAGGGTCTTCCAACAGAGCGGTTTGCTCATTGCCCATAGATGATGGGAGTTGGATAAATATATGTATTTCAACTTTGTACATACTTAGACTTAGCTGATTCTTTTCTCCTCTAAAGGCACATTGCCTTTAGGTGGAATGTTGTTGGGAATAAAGGGCCCTCATGCCTTTTTATATGTGCTCGGGTGTAAACACATCCTTAGCACACTTGTACTTTCATATATATATATATATATATATATATATATCTAAAAACCTAAAGAGGTACACTCGTCATTGTACCCATAAGTCGTGCTCACTCTCACTCCCTACTCTGCACTCTGTCTCTCTACTGCTAGCAAGCACTACGTGTCTCGATTCTCGTGCCTCGGAGCTCAACAACTACTTTAATGTTCTAAGACACTAGGTGTACAAACACTACATTAAGACTTTAATAAGTGTCCACACCACACGAATTACATTGGGCACTGTCCAATATTGACAAATTCTAACATTGCATTTCATTGTGTTTTCCCTAGCATTAATTTATCTGCACGAGCAGGGGGGGAGGGGTGGAGAGAGAGAGAGAGAGAGAGAGAGAGACCTCAAGCAATCAAAAGGACCCCCTAAAAGGGTAGAAACACTTTGCCAAACAATCACTTCAATGGGCAAAAACACGTTTTTGGGTGCCAAAAATCGCTGCCAACAGGATCCATTGGACGAGCTTGTATGGCATCAAACTCATTGAACTAGATTGGACAACTTGTCCCGTCTATCAAATGTGGACAAGCCTATACAAATGCTTGATAAAGTCAAATAAGTAGAAGTGTGCAATAGCTTTGTTCTAACACGGTGCATGGATTCAACATGAAACAAATTTAATGGCTATTTAAAAACTCAAATATAATACAAAGGATACAAGTTCTTTTTCTATGGAATTGTGACAAATGTTGGACTATCAAGGGAAAGGAGGGAGGGGAAAAGGGGAAGGAAAAAACCTCAATAACCATGACTCTGTTGCATATGCAATTTCTGAAATTCTAACTACTACCCTACAAAATGCATGTCTTAGTAGTACTATCATGGAAAACAACTGCAAGTTGATTACCTCGCTGCCCGACATGATATGCTACTGCTATTGTATACATAATGGAGATCTCAGGCCTTCGTCTGAGTGGAACAATCCCATTCCAAGCTAAAATCAAGTCTAGTAAGCCTGCTCTGACCGAAAAAATGGACATGAATGTGTTCACATTCATCTAGGTGTATTGGGACCTAGATTTGTTTCGTGATGGTCGCACGCTTATGGAGTGAAGGAGTACTCTTTTTCCCGCCTGTAGGTTCTTATGGCCCAGCACCACCGTATTGCCTATACTTAATCAACTTTTGGTAATACCTTCATTACCATAATAAATAATAAGGGAGAGAAAAGAATAGGAGCTTTTTGGCTTTGCTTTTTCCTTTAGACGGAACATTATAATATGCTTTTACTTAATTACGCAGCCTCTATTTTCTAATTCCTATCAATAGAAAAACACTTTTGCAAGAATGATGCAAGACTGAGACTGCTCAAAGAAGTTTGAACCAAAAACAAGGACCTAAAGAGGCTGGTTGAGATGCATGCAGGACTGAGACTGCTCAAAAAAGTTCAAACCAAAAACAAGCACCTAAATGGTAAGAAGCCAACTAGAGGTTACTAACAAACCGTGCATAACTCTAGGTGGTGGGACCCTGATCCATCTCTCCAAGGCTTTGTTTAGTGAGTTGAAAACTTCTAGGCAATCGTTCCTAATCCTATGCCTGATTCATCTATAAGTGCAATGCTTATATCAAGCTAGTGTCTACAGTGGAGTCCCCAATGATCACCTAAGTGATAAATATAGTTATAAACCTGCACAGAAACACATTTGACCTTTGATGTATAAATTGAATGTTGCCCGCTAAGGAGTTAAAGCGTAGAAAAGATAAAAACTGTCAGTAATGGATCATATAAGAGTAGAGTAGATATATGCCAAAATCTCTTCAAATAATACTCTGTCAAGTGTGAGGAAAGAAAGGACTGCTATAATACATTGTGTTCCAACAAAAGACTGCCAGAACTACCATAGCAAACCTCTTTTGAGCAAGTATGAACACAAATCAAAAGTGTAGCCACTGGATTTTATAGCCAGTTTAATGGTGACTTAGGGTAGAAAAGAGACCTGGACTCTCAATGATAAAGTTCAAGAGCAGGGTTAAACAAGAGACCTAGACGTGAGCTGATTGTGCACAAAGAGACTCATGCATCCCTTTTAGTGAGATCGTCAATTATCAGAGTTTCTAAAGTCCTATGCCAACAAAAGAACAGTTGACGGGCTGAAAGCTTGTCAAAAAAGAGACCTGGGCTCTCAATGCTAAAGTTCAAGAGCAGGGTGAACCAGAAACCTAGACCTGAGTCGATTGTGCATAAATAGACTTATGCATCCCATTAGTCAGATCGTCATAGTATGAAACTCCTATGCCAGCAAAACGACAGTTGAGGGACTGAAAGCTTGTCACACATGGATCATACTTTCAACCAAAATCCTGATGTTAAAATGATGTCAAACGTAAATGAAAAAGCCACTCGGCTTGAACATACGGTTATCTGATAAGGTCTTGCTAGAAATAGCTTGTATTGGAAGCGCTTACTTACATTACAAAATGCAACTGCTGATATACAAAGAGGTAAAACAGGATTATAAACCATCTTCTAATAAAAATGGGTGCACCAACAAGAAAGCACCGGAGTCATCCTTAGCTTTCGTACGATGTCAAAGAAGATACTAACTATTCCATGATGCCATGCAATTTTACTTCCACTGTTCGAAATAAACAATGCAATGTACCATGAACTGCTTGCTAGAGACATTTCTGATGCGTCAATGAGCGACAGGAAAACGACGCAGAAACGCTCCAAAAGAAAGCAAGACGAAGAAATGCAGGGGATGACCTTGATGTACAAGTTCTCCTGAGCGCGCTCCTCCTCACTAAGCACACGCCCTTCGCTGCTGAAGCTCCGGGTCTGGACGCCGCCTGCGCGAGAGAAGGGAAGGCGCTTGCATCCAAGCCTCACACAGACTGATCGCATCGCCATCGCTGAAGACTTGTCGGATGTTCGATGGAAAGAAAGAAGATGAAGACGAACGGGAGCTCAACTCTCTCAGGGTTTGAATTGCACACATGCAAGATGCGTCCAACAAAATGAAGACCTCGACTTTACATTTTGCTTGCGTGGCGTTGAAAGTCGTATTTGTCAGATCTTGCTTGGCGCTTACGTGGACCGTGGCCCATCTGTCCTCTATGAGATCTTGGGAGGCCACTCAAGGGAGAACGGTTTCCCTTCCCCCCCTCCCCCAACTCTAAGGGTATGGGCTTTGTAGCTATATCATGGCGTCGTACGAGCCAGAAACACCTATATAGGAAGTAGTTGTGACTCTGAGCTCAGCTTGGTTTCCATTCTACGTGTGATTCCTTGTACCCAGTGGTGAATTGTCATATGTGTGGCGTCATGAAGGTGTAGTCCTGAGATGTGCCTCAATGTCGTATCTTTTCGATATCGTCAACACAAAGATTTCTTATTGATATATCTTGTGTGCCATTCCGCTGTGCCTTTTTGTGCCTTGTGATAGGTTTTATCATGAAATCCCGTGAAGGTCCATAACACCAACCTTAGGGTAGCACTCAATGAGAATGTCACCGAGTGCAAATGGGGGAGAGGTGTTTTCTTACCCTTCTACTTCCCTACTAACACTTGGAGAAAACCCCCTGGTAAGGCAACTCTAGCTGGGGTATCACTTCTCATCAGTTGAGGATGAAATTATTAAGATCCATGGCCAATGGACAAGCTCTCTGACTTGAAATAAATGATTGATTTTCTCTCTCTCTTCTTCCATTGTATTTTTCCCCACTAGTGCAGCCACATTAAAAGCGTTAATGCTCCCCAAGCTTGTTAGCCCCCATTGCCCCTAGGTGTGACATGGTTCTGATGTATCCCTTGCTCAAATTATATCAATCTCTTAGGACTTCAATGCCTTCTACCAATCTGAGATCCTCATCTTCAACTATGCCTAGCAATAATGCAACTACTAGTATCAATGCTGAAAGCTCCATATCAAATGCCAACAGCCGAGATTGGAAATTCGGTCATCTAACCAAAATTCAAAATTGCTGGACTTTTATGAGGATAAGTGGATTTCCATGAATTATGGAAATTTCAGGCAAAACTTTGGGGTGAAGTTGCTTGAGATGTTAATGCCAAGTGTGACACCAAGTTCATAGATACACATTGTAAAAATAAGAGGGATAATATAAAGAAAGCATACATGTGAGAGAAGCCAAAAGAGTCTACCACAACGAAAAAACCATCTAAATGGGAGTTTCACTTCGTACGAGTGATTTGTTGAGCACCATACAAATGGTCAATGGCCTTCAAGAAGGTCGCATAGGTACTAGGTTTATTGGTGGAGATGCAGTATCCTTCAATGATAATAAGGATGTGAATATTGGGCACGATGAAGGCCCACAATCAAACCCTGTGATAGACACTCCAAATGATGATGTAGAGGTGGTTGCTAACATCCCAAACATGAACATGGAGCACCCTTCAAACAAAAGCAATGCAAGTCCTTCATTTGGAGTAGTTTGAGGCTAAAGGAACAAGAGAAGAAAGACAACGCCTTTGGATGGAGTGGGTGCATTCGTAGAACATGGTTGTAGTACATTTGCTAATGCTTTCAAGGAGACAAAGCTCACAAGTCTAGAACTCGAAGAGAAACGCATATTGATGAATTTACAAATTACTCAACTTTTGGTTGGCTGAAAAATGTTCCACTACTATTGGAATAGATGTTTTACCAATTATGTTTGGATTTTCCATGCATTGAATAAATTACAATGACTTTTTTGTTTCCTTTATCTTACATTTTATGTGATGGTCTATTTCAAGTGGAGTGTTGTTGGAAAGATTTTGTGCATATGCAGCTAGCATAGGTCTCTAGTTGTGAGAGTTCAAAAAGAGAATATGCAAATAAACAAACTTGGAATCAAAAGCAATGGCCAAATCCCTTCCATTTTCATTGATTCAGGTTACATATTTCATCATGCAATCGAAAACATATACCCAATCCTAGATTTAAGCTATATAATTCATTATGCAACTTAAACCATATATCCAATACATAAAGCTTGTTCAATTTGTTGGAACATCAAAGTGGGAGTATGAAAATATGTGCACAAGAGGGAGAAGAAACCTCAAGTACAAGAAAAAGATATTGCTTAGTAAGTTGCTTGAGTATAACTAAGGTACACTCTCTCATCTACTTGAGAGTGAACTTTAGGCTATTTATATAGCCTCATTGTGGGTTAGGGTTAGGGTTTCCCTACCCTTCAGTCCATTCACACCTTACATTCCCTCATATGCATCCTTGCTTACATAGGTTTCACATGCTATACTTCTAATACCCCCCCCCCCAATGCCAAGGTGGCATTGGATTACATAGCATGTAAATGGTCCCCCCCCCCCCCCCCCCAAATGATTCAGTGGGATGCCTTTATAATGTAGGCTACAAGGATGTTTATGGAAAGATGAGACAAATGATGCCGTGAGGCATATTCCACGGTGGATTCCGTGAGGTTTTGCGGTGGATTCTGTAAAACTATATTTATTTGCCGGGGCTCGTACATAAGGTGGATTCCTTGTGCAAGAAGTTGACGAGGACGCCTGTCCTTTTCGGGTGTCATATTAATTTAATGTGCACGTGGGTGATTCCATAGCTGGTGATTTCGCAAAATACATATTAAATTAATGAATGTTTATGAGTTTAGAGTGCACACTCGTATTAAATTAAGGTTAGGACAGAGTTCCAACCTATTTTTTTATTTTGTAGCTGAAGACTGCTAGGTATTCACTTTTGTCGATTTAATTTTAGTATATTCCTAATAATTGTGAATGCTTCAGTTGATGTGTAGAGCAGGTAGCAGTGGCGTTGGAAAGCATCAGGCGATGGCGTGTATTCAGATTACCTAAAAGAAATTATCATGGGCGCGCGTCTTATTATTAAAGGTGCGGTGCTAATATTTATTTAAGAGTGTTTATTTATTAAAGTGCTTGACAAACATTTATTATTTTGTATGCGCATAGGCGATCGGGTTTAATCTTTTATTATTGGACATTGTATTTGGACACGGCCTAACTTTTGGGGTGCCCAACTGCTTTATTCATTATTTGGCCAAAAGCATACACAAAAGCCAAAAAGCTGACTTGCAATAGAGAAGATCCCACTTGGAAGCCCATCTTCAACATTCCATTGGATTGTATTCACATTTATTCATTGCATGCTTTTGTCAAAATCATGAAAAAACTTGTATATGAATACATTTACTTTGCTTATAGGATGCAACTAGAAAAAGAAGCTATTGTAATATATAGGAATATGGAGTGAGTGCTATCAGAAATTGGGCTACACAAGCATCAAGTGACGATTGAAAAAGATGAGAAGAGATCAGGAAAATCTGGTGACTTGCCAAAAAAGCCTTGCTTTGGAGGAGCAAATTCTAGGAAGTTTCTCTTAGCACCCATCAATGAGGAAGGGAATGTCATGGTTCATAGGCCACAGGACTACAATGGGTGGAAAAAGTTACATTTTGCAGTTCCTAATCAAAGTAATGGAGGAAAAGCAAGGTTGGTCAAAGCTAGTCTTAACAAATTGGCTGCCTTGCTTCGCAAGATGGCATTTAACAATGAAGATAAGCAAGAATTTATCGATGTTGTGCATAGCTTCTACAAAAACATAGTGGAAGCGTGGGGCAAAAGCTCTATCACACATTACATGGTACGCACTAAGTTAATATTTTAAAATTATATGAATTGTATAAATTATTGAGCATAGTTTTACTTATGTGTGATATGTATCTTTGAAGCATATCTTTGAGGCACATGGACCATACTTTGTAGAAAAGGGAAGCATCGGAGTTTGATCCACATAAGGGATGGAAAATACACATTGAATAGCGCATTGTGCATACCAAAGAAAAGCCGATCATGGTGGAGGGGTGAATGGTAGCAATCCAATGATCCAATTGCTATCTTGGTGGTATAGGATTATAGTAGCGGATGAAGCTAAAATCTTGCAAAAGAGAGAAAATGAAAGTGCTGATGAATCGGCTGCAGACATGATGGATTCACGTTGTGTCACTAAAAGAGTGCGTTATGAAGCCTCAAGTACCAAAGAAAACCATGCCAAATGGCTAGAAACAAGGCCTTGACAAGGCAATTGTCACTAAATTGATTGCTTATTACACATTCTCTATTTAATAAATTCATGTCAATAAATTAATGACTCACTTTTCTTTAAGTGTTGATGATGATCTAGCATGGCCATGAGACCATTTAGAGACCAGTATTCCTAGTGCATCACTTAATGGGGTGATCAGAGCACTGTGATGGGGATATTTGGTATAGGCAGTAGTACAAGTTATAAAGGGGGAAAGAAGTGTTTGCCAAGTGTAAGAGTGTACACAAGAACCAATGAGTTACACATAAATGAAGATGGATTGAGTTCTAAGAAGAGGAAGTGCATTAGCACAGTGTATATGTATTTATGTGTGCATCTAGGGATTCTTGGGAATGTTTACTTGTGTGTAATGAGCATTACATTCATTTGGGGTCATCCTCTCCCCTACAAGTCAAGGTTTAAGGTCTTTTCTTTCATTAAGAAAGACGAGAGAGGGAATTCTCTCACTAAGAAAGATGAGAGACGTAATCCTCTGGAAGTGAGGAGAGAAGTGATTTTCTCTTTCTAAGGTCTAAAATGACACAAGCTTTTGTGTGGAATTCAATCTTAAGATTGAGGCCCAAGGCAATCTATTGAAATCTCCTTATCTATGACTCAAGGTGGTTGTATGGACTACAAATTAAGAGTACAGTTTAAAAAGCTATTTTTTGGAAAATCCATTTTTAAAATATCTCACAATAGAAAAACTATCTCTAAAAACGAGTCGCGTGGGTTATCAAAAACAACGAGATCTACAACTTTCGTGTTGGACGTTTTTTCATCCAAACAACGCACAAAGAGATATCTCGAAATTAGTGCTGCAGAGTGGAACAACCACATCTTGCATGAAGATCAAATCAACTCTCTCTCCAAGAAAATAAGCTCTTGAAAGCCTATAAAAGAGGAGGCTCTCCTTGGGTGTAAGGGGAGAGGTGAAGAAAGCATCACTTTGCATGTATCTAAGAGGAGAAGAGAAGGTGCAAGTGCTATGGAAGCCCTGCTGAAATCAAGTGCTGCGGAAGCTCTGCTGAAATCAAGCGCCAAGAGGAGAGCCCTACACATATTGTGTAGGAGAGAAGGAAATCAAAAGGTGCAAACTTCCAAGTTATGCAAGTGTTAGCCGGTTGTATAGCATGCAAGGAACCGTGATCTTATTTCCAAGATCTACAAGTAAAAACTGGCTTACGAGTAACGGAGGAGCTTGCTCCTTGTTAATAATATAACTCCACAAGGGGGGGGGACTGGCCCATCTTCCACAGTCCCTAGTGTGTTGCCAATTTCTCTACCTATCTCTCTACATCTTTCTTTTCTCTCATCTATTCTCCCTCTGTGCCAACATAATATTCTCCATATATATTTTAAGTATATAAGAAAGTCGAGCGTGTATCTCGGATTTTATAACAGTGGTATCAGAGGAGGTCTCTTTGCTTTTCTCAAAGTAAAGGCGATCCTTGCAAGAAGAAGGTAAAGATGGCAACTGATGAAGCACCTACAAGCGAGCAATTACAAGCTCAATTGACAGAGTATCGTAGCTTGTTGGAGATTCTCGAAGTACATCAATTGATTGACAGCTTAAGGACAAGGGAAGAAGCTACTTATGAAGGACCGAATCCTCCAAAAGATGGTGATACTGGAGAAAACACCATTGCACCAATTGATGGTAAAGATGCAAAGCATCCAATTGCTGAGAAGCTTCCTAGAAGGAAGAAGGATTCTCGGGTCAAGAAGAGTAGAAAGACCTCACCTCGAGTGAGGCAGATAAGGAGGGAGTCATCTCCCTCAACAACTAGCTACTCCCCTAATTACTCAAGTTCCCCCTCCTCCTCATCATCTTCTACTTTCTACTCTCTTGGTTCTAAGTTTCGTGCAATCCGCAAATGGACAAAGAGGGACCATAAGAGGAGCAAGCTTAAGCAGACTAAAACTTTCAAGTCTGGGGATAAGGACATAAAGTTTGACTCTTACTCCGGTAAGACAGATCTTGCTAAGGCGTTAGCCTTTGTCAGGCAATTTGAAGTTTAATTTCTCATAAAACTCCATGCTCAGGCATGTAGGCATGCACTTAAAAGACACCACTAGAAATTCGTAGTTGACTCTCATTTTGGAGGGAAGGAAACCTACGACTTGGGAAAAGTTCAAGAAGAAGTTTTATGCTCAGTTCTTGCCTCCTGATTTTGAGAATGATGTCAAGAAGGAGTGGGATTGGCTAGGCCAGAAAGAGCATAAAAAGGTCACTAGTTATGTGGACAAGTTTTGGTCTACTTTTCTCAAGGTTACTCCTTTCATGGAGATCAGTGATGAAGAGAAGAAAAGGAAGTTTGAAGCTAGCCTACTCCCTCATTTACACAGAACCATGAAGGTGTATCCACATAAAACCTTTTCTCGCATGATGGAGTCTGCCATTATAGCTGAAAGTTTGCATACACCTGGTACATCTCAAAAGTTGGAGATGAGTTCTTATAGAGCTAGACAAGAGCAGCTCTATGATTAACCAAGAGATAGGACTAATCGAAGAAGACCTACCTTTACCCATGACCAATATTCAAAGCCAGAGGGTCACAAGAAGAAGTGCAAGTATCTCTCACCCTTTGAGATACAAAAGTATAAAGAAGAAGTGGTTAAAGATCCTCCTCCTCTGCCATCCTCAAATTCTGTGCAAGCTAACACTCATTCAAATGAGAAGAAAATACAACTCTTAAAGGGTTGGGAGACACTCAACAATCAACGAGTTTTGATACTCTTTGATCCAGGGTCCATAGATAATTTTGTGTTAGCAGATACTGTTGAAAGGCTACAAATTCCACCGGATCGATTGGGAACACCAATTGGATCCGACATTTGAAGGACTTACAACCAATTCTACTCCTATTCAAGGGAAGTTGAATCTTAGAATTGGGGATTACCGCGACCAAGAATCTTTTCTACTTGCACCCATAGGTAACTGTGATGTTATCTTAGACATGCCTTGGCATTACAAGATTAGACCTCTTCCCGATTTTGTTAAGAAGACCCTCGCATTTCAATTCAAGGGTCGGAACATAGTATGCATTGCTGATGCTGGAGATCGGCATGTGCCAATGGTTAGTCATGTTAGCATTTCTAAAGAAATGAAGAAAGATGTTCCTACATACATGATTTTTGTGAGAGAGTCAAAATTTTTGTGAGAGAGTCAAAAGAAACTAATGATTCAAGGGCACTTGGTGCCTCTAATGAACACACAATACCAACTAATGCTTCTAAGTCTCAGACTTTAAAAGAACCCCTCTCTTTAATTGATCAAGCTAGACATGATTTTGTTAAACAATATGAAGATTGTTTTAGTGATTCACTCCCATGAGAGTTACATCCTAAGTGCTCGGAAGATCACACAATTGATATTATCCCAGGCAGTTCACCACCTAACCAACCGCCTTACCGAGTAAGTGCAAGTCAGCAAGAGGAGATCCTAACACAAGTAAACAAATTGTTGGAAAAAGGGTTAGTTCAACCTAGCTCTTCTCCATATTGCTCTCCAGTCTTACTTGTTCAAAAGAAAGATGGTTATTTCTATATGTGCATAGACTACAGATCTTTGAACAAGATCACAATCAAGAATCGTTTCCCTATCCCAAGGATAGATGATATCTTGGATAAGTTGCAATGGGCTACTATCTTTAGTCGCATTGATCTCAAGAGCGGCTATCACAAGATACGGATAGCACCTAAAGATATTCATAAGACAGCTTTTCGTACGACATTTGGACTATATGAGTTCTTAGTCATGCCATTTGGTTTGACTAATGCACCCGCCACATTCAATCAAATGATGGAGAGAATTTTTAGACCTCACTCAAAGTTCACATGTGTCTTCTTTGATGACATTCTAATATATTCATGGTCTAAAGAAGAGCATAGAAAACATATATCTATTGTTTTGCAAGAGCTTTGCAAGCATAGACTATAGGTCAATGCTAAGAAGAGTGAATTTTTCCTTTCGAAAATTCATTACTTAGGCCATATTTTTTTTCACAATTTGGTGAAAATGGATCTTGAGAAGATTCGAGCCATTGTTGAATGGCCTACACCTACTTCTGTACATGAAGTTAGAAGTTTCTTGGGCCTATGTTCATACTATAGGAGGTTCATATGAGGTTTTGCATATGTTGCATCTCCTCTACATGACCTAACTAAGAAGCGAATGCCTTTTTGCTGGGGATCAAGGCAGCTACAAGCCTTTGAAAGAATTAAGTTTCTTATGACTCAAGAACCAGTTCTCATAGTTCAGGATCTTCAAAAACCTTTTGTGATGCTTTTGGGGATTGCATTGGAGCTGTGCTTAACCAAGAGCATCATGCAGTAGCATTTGAGAGCCGACGCCTCAAGGACCATGAGCTACATGCTCTAGTAAATGAGAAAGAGCTTATGGTGGTGGTACATGCTCTTCAAGTATGGAAACACTATTTACTTGATACATATTTTGTTATTAAAAGAGATCACCAAAGTCTAAGATACTTCCTCACTCAGAAGAAGCTCTCAGAGAAACAGATGCATTGGGAAAATTTATTATCTATATTTCATTTTCAAATCCTTCACACATCTAGAACTAAGAATGTGGTAGTAGATGCTCTATCACGGCGTCCTTGAGTGAATGCAATCACAATTGTGCCATAACAAGTTCATGGATTTACCCAAAATGTGTGCAACTGATTCTGACTTCTCAACCATATGGGATCAACTTAGCTCAGGTTAGTTGATTATACCTTACTCGATTCGAGATGGTTATTTGTATCATCATCAAGCAATAGCATTACCATTGCGACACAAGGTAATGGATGAAGCACATGCATCTCCACATGCTGGACATAGGGGTATTCTACCCACTACTCAAGCATTGGAAAGATATTTCTTTTGGCCCACTCTTAGAGCTGACATTGAAAGATATGTCAGTGAGTGCAAGATATTCCAAAAAGTAAAGTATGACATGCATAAACCACATGGTCTACTGAAGCCATTACCTATTCCCGATGAGATGTGGGAAAGTATAGCCATGGTCTTTATCATGGAGCTTCCTCGCACACAAGCAGACAATGATGCAATCTGGACTATCATTGATAGATTCAGTAAGCAAGCTCACTTTATACCTGTGTGAAAGACAATCAAAGCCGATCATATGGGCTAAGCTATTAATTGCTCATATTTTCAAGCATCATGGCATGCCTAAGTCCATTATAAGTGATCGAGATCCCCACATGACCAACGTCTTTTGGCAAGCTCTCTTCGAGAACCTCGGGACAAAGTTAAAGTTTTCATCCTCTTATCATCCTCAAACGGATGGGCAGAGTGAAAGTGCTAATTCTACTATTTTGGAGCTTTTGAAATCCAATGTCTTTGATAATCAAAGAGAATGGGAAAAGTATTTGCCTTTAGTAGAGTTTGCATACAATAATACGGTGCACTCTAGTACTGGTAAGGCACCCTTTGAGATCATCTATGGTAAGCCTCATTTACCACCCATTCTTCTTACGAAGGATAAGATCTTTGCAACATATGAGTTTGTTAGAGACATTGATACAACTTTCACTCAAGTAAAAGCTGCTATCGAAAAGACACAAGAGAAGCATAAGCGCGGAGCAGATAAGCATTGTCGTAAGTTAGATCTCAAGTTGGAACAATATGTTCTTCTTAAGTTTGAGAAGGCTTGCTTGAAGAAGCAAAAAGGTTAAAAGGGTAAAGTGGTTAAGCTTTCTAATCGCTATTATGGCCCTTTCAAGATTACAGATAAGATAAATGACGTGACTTTTTGTTCGGATCTACCAAGTCATTGGAACATTCATAATGCTTTCAATATAAGTTTGCTATGTCCATATATTGGAGAACCTCCAATGGAACCAATCAAGGAAGATTTACCTGACATAGAAGAAACAAAAGAGTTCCTTGTGCTTGAAAGAATTTTACACCATCACGACAATATTCTAAGGTCAGGTAAGGTATTACGGAAGTATCTGGTTAAGTTTAAGAATTGTCCCCCATTGGATGCTCAGTTTATGACTGAGAGAGAACTACATGACTTTCCAGGTCTTCTTAAGGACTATGTATCCCCTCTACAGTTGAGGTCGTCTGTTTAGAAGCCAGAGGGATGTCACTAAGTTGATTGCTTAATACGCATTCTCTATTTAATAAATTCATGTTAATAAATTAATGACTCGCTTTTCTTTAAGTGTTGATGATGATCTAGCATGGCCATGAGACCATTTAGAGACCAGTATTCCTAGTGCATCACTTAATGGGGTGATCAGAGCATTGTGACAGGGATATCTGGTATAGGCAGTAGTACAAGTTATGAAGGGGGAAAGAAGTGACTGCCAAGTGTAAGAGTGTATACAAGAACCAATGAGTTACACATAAATGAAGATGGATTGAGTTCTAAGAAGAGGAAGTGCGATAGCACTGTGTATATGTATTTATGTGTGCATCTAGGGACACCTGGGAATGTTTACTTGTGTGTAATGAGCATTACATTCATTTGGGGTCATCCTCTCCCCTACAAGTCAAGGTTTAAGGTCTTTTCTTTCATTAAGAAAGACGAGAGAGGGAATTCTCTCACTAAGAAAGATGAGAAACGTGATCCTCTGGAAGTGAGGAGAGAAGTGATTTTCTATTTCTAAGGTCTAAAATGACACAAGCTTTTGTGTGGAATTCAATCTTAAGATTGAGGCCCAATGCAATCTATTGAAATCTCCTTATCTATGACTCAAGGTGGTTGCATGGACCACAAGTTAAGAGTACAATTTAAAAAGTTATTTTTTGAAAAATCCATTTTTAAAATATCTCACAATAGAAAAACTATCTCTAAAAACGGGTCGCGTGGGTTATCAAAAACAGTGAGATCTACAACTTTCGTGTCGGACGTTTTTTCATCCAAACAATGCACAAAGAGATATCTCAAAATTAGTGCTGCAGAGTGGAACAACCACATCTTGCACGAAGGTCAACTCAACTCTCTCTCCAAGAAAAGGAGTTGTTGAAAGCTTATAAAAGAGGAGGCTCTCCTTGGGTGTAAGGGAGAGATGAAGGAAGCATCACTTTGCATGTATCTAAGAGGAGAAGAGAAGGTGCAAGTGTTGTGGAAGCCCTGCTGAAATCAAGTGCTGCGAAAGCTCTGCTGAAATCAAGCGCCAAGAGGAGAGCCCTACACATATTGTGTAGGAAATGAAAAGGTGCCAACTTCCAAGTTATGCAAGTGCTAGCTAGTTGTATAGCGTGCAAGGAACCATGATCTTATTTCCAAGATCTACAAGTAAGAATTGGCTTATGTGTAACGGAGGAGCTTGCTCCTTGTCAATAATATAACTCCATAAGGGGGGGACTGGCCCATCTTCCACAGTCCCTAGTGTGTTGCCAATTTCTCTACCTATCTCTCTACATCTTTCTTTTCTCTCATCTATTCTCCCTCTGTGATAACATAATATTCGCCATATATATTTTAAGTATATAAGAAAGTCAAGCGTGTATCTCAGATTTTATAACAGCAGCAAATGGGTTCAAAGAGAGCTAAGATAGTAAGATGAACAATGTGTTCAGTGTGAATGCAATTCATAGTTTGAGAGAGAAAGAGAGAGTATGCATCTATGTGAATGAGTCTTACAGTTTAGGGTTATATAAAAAAGGGTTTCACTTTCTATCTTATTTATTGAGTTCTCACATCTCTTTTGCAAGAAAGATGGCTAAGCTTATGGTAGTTGCAAATAAGCTTTTGATCAAAGCCCCATATCTTGTTCAGCCCCTTGGAGCATCTACTAGCTCAGATGCACCCCTTTCTCAACCTAACCTAGCTTCCTCAAGCAGACCTCACAAGGGTCCTCCTCAGCATCCCCACTAGAAACACAAGTGGAAGCCAGGTACAGTGGCCCTGAGAGAAATCAGGAGGTATCAAAGCTCTTTTGATCTCATTATTTCGAAGGCGAGCTTCTCGAGACTTGTTCGCGAGATTGTGTAACACCTTTACCGCACAGAAAGAAGGAGGTGGTTTTTGGCACAAGGTCAACATAGACTTGATCACTTCACAAAAGAATGTCTTCATGCTCTACAGTGTGTTGTAGAGGCATTTTGAGTTGACTTGATGACTGATGCTCGTTGTGCGATACATGTGAAGCACATTACTGTAACTCCCAAGGACTTCCATCTTGTAAGAAATCTTCAAGCAATGAAGGATGCATTCGTTTTAATAGAATGAACACAGTTTGTAATGTTATATTTTTTGGCATAGTGTTCTCCGCATAGTGTTCTCCTCGTGCATTGGACATATGTCTGTTCGAGTACAAAACTATTGTACGCGCCCTTGAAATATGAATTAAATTTTTTCTCTTGTCTTTCGCTCTCAACTTTGACTGCGCATCTTCATTGTATTTTCAACTCTTACTTACAGTTTTTGCTAGCACTGCCAATGTCAATAGGAAAAACATGCAAAAATCTACAATTTCTTGTTGTAGACTTTACTCCTGATGCCTCTGTATAGTCTATGTGGTGCAAAGTTTTTGAGGGCCAGTAGTCGTAAGGTTGATTTCTTGATTATCAATCCATCCATGCTTTTGGTGTAGGATAATTTTTAAAATACTAAGCTATATCGGAATGTAACGAAACTTCACACGTGCACTCGTTAGGTGGCCCAGAGCCCTCTTTTTTTTTGGTAGGAAAGTGGTTCCAGACGATGCCAGACTTTGGACCAGGGGACTGCAAGCATTTTTTTTCTCAAAAGATAATAATTTGGGCTCTTGGCCACCTAACAAGTGCACGTGTGAAGTTTCATCGCATTCCGATAAAAGGTTATGGATTTACGATCACACGATGGACAATGTGTATGAAGCTACATTAACCCAGTTTTGGGATTTAAATGGATTAAAAGTTCATTCTTCTTCTCATTTTCACTTCTTTCTTTCTTTTCTTCCTCCATTCTCACACCCCTAACCTCTGTCTCTTCTTCATCTTGCCCTCATCAAGCTTGCATGGCATGCACCAAGCAAGCATGTCACCGTTTCGGCCATAGAAAGGCCTCACGCTAAGGCCTGGCACACCTAGAGCACAAGGTGGAGCCTCCTTTAGTGCAACAATAGTAGGTGCTCCCCATAGAGCACAACGACCACCGTAGAAGAAGAGGAGATGAAAACCGAGCACTGTCAGCCTTTGGGAGATAAGGAGAATCCAGCACGGAGAATCCAGCCTTTGGGAGATAAGGAGAATCCAGCACAGATACGAGATTCTCATCCCAAAAAAATCTTTTCATAAGGTTGTTCAGGAGGTCATGCAAGACTTGGAGCTAAAAGGGATGGGAAGATTTTGGGCGCGAGTGCGGGATGGCCCGCCAGTAGGAAGGTGGACAGCTGCAGCTATGGAGGCCTTGCAAATGGTTGTAGAGGGGTTTCTCATTGACTTTTTTGATGATACATAGCTAGCGGCCATCCATGCAAAGTGCGTCACAATCACAGATAAAGACATGAACTTTATTGTTCGGCTTCGACACGGCAAGGGGACTCCTCCATAGGTTATGAGATTAATGATGCAAGGTTTTGTAATGAGTGCTATAGTACCATAGCATCTTGGAAGGCCAAAACATTTTGTATACTCTGCCACATTGGAATATTTATATATATATACATAATATCTCATGCAATGTGTATTGAATTGAAATAATTGAATAAAGTTATTTTGTTTTGTTTCTTGAAACACATGACTCTTAATTTTTGTTTAACGTACACATGCATCAAAAGTAGTTATGCATTGACATAATTAAATTAGATTATGTTAACGTATACAAATGCATCATTCACATGTACCACACATTATCGTCACACTTACATGAACCACACATTTATTCAATAAATATTTATTTATAGGGACAAAGTAAAATATCTTATATTTATCAAGAAAAATACATTCGATGGGCTGATAGTGATGGCAGATACAAAAAGCTGATAGCCAACAAGAACTCTCATTCGTTCCTTGGCTTTTTCATTGGTGGAGAGGAGGGGCCAGCTTTCGATGAAAATAGAAGTTCCTTCTTTGCTTAAAAAATGCTCCCCCTTTAGCTCTTTCTCTAGGAGAAGCGGATTTGACACTTTAGCAAGGTCACCTAATGTAGCAAGCACACACATTGCTCCACCATGCGTTTGGTCAAACAAGTAAAGAAGCTTTGACCGCTTGATTAGCACCACCTTCTCCAAGCTAGATGTCATAGGTATTGCTCGAAAATGTCCAAAATTGGTCAAAGCTCGAATTTTCATGATTGTTTCTTGCCCTCGTGGTGAGCACTTCTTATGGAAGACCACCAAGTCTGCAATAAGGTTGCCAATGTACTCCTTCAGAGCTGAATCCTTCCGTCGATCCGCATGCTGAGCTTCTCCTTGCCTTGATGCAAACTCATCTATATACAGTATGTCTTGAATGACAAAGTCAAATCAAACAATATATTTAGCAACTAACTTAGAGTTATCAGAAAGCGACGAAATTTGATGATAGGGTGCTTCAGGTCCTCGGAGTCCACTGGTGAAATCTTGGCTAAAAATGATGCATGTAGCGCGACAGACAGGGCAGCTGTAGGCATCATTTTTTGCCAAGATTTCACTAGTGGACTCTAGGGGACCCGATGCACCCTACTGTCAAGTTTCGTCGCATAAAAATATATGGTAGTTAGAAATTTCACATTCTCCAGATCATCTTGTATCTTCATTTCCTCGTGTGTCAGCGATGCACCTCTTTGGGCAAAGGGATCTACAAACTCCTTGGTAGGAAGCTGGGGCCTTGGTCCAACAATAGATCATGTTGTAGTGCTTCAAATTCAGCATTCGACACAAGGTAATCTTTTCTTCAATCAAGGTAATATGCTCTTGTGATGTTATGATGGCACTCACTGTATCTAAGCTTGTGCCATCATATCTTCCAATCTCTACCATTGTCGGATGCACATCCATGTAATCATAATTGATTAGGTCTTCCATCGTGACTAGGATGAAAAACAACTCTTCTTCCTTGATTTCTAAGTATTGCAGCACATCTAATAGAAGCAAGTATTGTACACCATCTACTTCAATGGGCATCAATAAGGCAAGGTTGGGTTTGTCAACTTGTGGCTATTTTGAAGAAGATGGCACCATGAGAGCCAACCCTTGCTCTGCCACCACCCAATGTTCCTCTTCAACATTTATGAGCTCTTCAATTGGTTCTTCTCCCATGTATGTGATATAAAAAATCTATGGAGTTGTATCTTCGTTGCTTTCCTCCTCTAGGGGTGTATCTAATGCAAGGAGGTAAATTGCCAATGCACAATCACACTCCACGAGATCCAAAGGTACTATGCTTGGTGCATTGCCCATGGGAACAGTGCATACTCTGTGCGAAGGATCCATGTGGGCTAGACACCTATTCACCACTTTTTGGTGATTCTTTCCTACCTGAAATACCATGAGCTATTCCAGAGGCACCCAAGTCATGTCGAATCCCTCAATGGAGTATGTGAAGGTAGCAATCGTGCTCACAAAGTCTTCCAGAACCTGAAGGGGGGGGATCCAGGGATGAGAGCACGCTTTCAAGGTTGAATTTCTTAGAGAAAACCTAAAATATATCGTCACCCTAGCTGGCAAAGATAGTCTCATGGATCCACTCGTCAAAGACTGTGCGAGCATCCATCGTAGCAGGTAGGAGGGATGTGGTGGATATAAAGAGATGAAGAGAGAAAGTGTGAAATGAAACAATGAAACAAGAACTAAACTAGTTCTACCTTAAAAACCTTAAGTTTTAAACCATTAATAGATGTTCACATACGATATTTAGTTATGGCTTTACTTACATCTTTGTAAAGTTTACATGCATATGTAAATGTGTTGATGTGGAAAGTACATAGCAAGTGTATGATTTTGCATGAATACCATAATTTTTAAATATTGCAGGTTTGCAAGTAACAATATTCTATTAGCAAAAAAAAGCAAAAAATTTACAAGTGTTGGATATTACAACTTGTGGTGGATTTTTAGGGAGACTCTATAATTTCTAAAATATGTGGAGCCACACACTTTCCACTGGTAATAGTATCTAATAGGTGGATTTTGCATTAACATTGTAATTTTCTAGCGCATTGTACTCAAGGGCCAATCATCATCCATTTGCAACACTTGGGGCTTTCGGCCCTCACAAATGATGGTAACATCCATAGCTACACTTTCAAGCGTGTCTTGATCAAGGCACAATCATTTACCCTTGAGCATCCTCCATCTATGATACTTGAACACTAGGCATAAAGTCTTTCGTGTGACAAAGTACCTATAATTGGAAAGGAAAGTTAGTCAATCCATCCCAAAGTAAGATAATAGTCAATTAAGAGAATTTTTTTAATACCTAAAAGCCATGTCCCTTGTTGTGACTTGACACTCCACTATGTCAGGACTATGAATCATTTTTTATATCAAAGTTTTGCTTAGAATCCTTGTTACATAATCCTATGATGCACTTTTTATGACGTACGTGCTTTTGGTATGTCTCAAGCCCTTATATTCCTTGAACATATGTGCAAAAATTACAATTGGTATGAACCATCTTAGATGTACATTCTTTGAGTCGATGCTTGACTTCATAGAGTTCAATATAACTACTGAAATTTTTGTGCTACACATGTGCAAAATGTCGCTACTACTCAATGGCCATTCTATGCTATTGAGATTTGATATGTGCATAGACTCAAGGGTTCCATATTCTCGACCCCCCTTAGGCAATATGTACTTGGAGTCATAGAAAAAAAAGGGTCCTCTGTGAGTTGCTTAGTTGTACGCCCCTCAAAGGGCAATCTACCAATTTCGAGGTGGTAACACTTAAAAGAATCTATGAAACTCTCGACATTTTGCCACTCATAACAATCTGAAGGGTATACTTCTGTAAATACGAGACGAGTAGTTGCATAGATATCATGAAATTTCTCATTCTCAATGAGTTGCAAATACTTACTGTTTGCAATGTTTTGTTGAAAGGGCGCAGTGCGCGCAATATGTATTTGTTTTTGCATGAATACATGTTGTACAAACGCCTCTGTTACAAGGTGAGAATCAACATTCCTTTGTCTGAGAGCTAAAATTATACCCTTCCAATGCTTTGATACATCTACAATTGCAGATGCTTTCAGCCTGAAAGCTCCCTTCATACTTGGATGCATATGTACCCAAGACGAGCAATGATACATATCAGTGATCCAATTCCCTTCATCATCTTTTTTGTTATGTACTTTTATCAAGAGAATGCTTGTTCTTCTCTCAGGCATTATAACCTAGGCATTAGATGTAAAGAAGTATGTATTAATCCCTAAATAATAAGCATTTTAAGTCTATCTAGTAATCACCAATATGCCATACAAATCAACATGGCATTAAGAGATGTTTACACTTTTGTAAATAGACACAAATATTGATATCAAAACACATGTGGATATGTACATCAACACAACGTATAGATTCAATTTCAAAGCATCACTTTAATTATACCATTTACATGAAGTATAATGAAAAGAATAGCATAAGAATAATTAGAGAACTTTTCCAAAATAAACTTTGTTATAATGAATATGAGTATGATTTGACTCAATACATTGTATGAAATGTGGGTATTATAGAGTAGTTGTTACAAGGATAGCAGCCACATGGCATGGAAATCTTAACAAGCACATTGGATTGACACCTGAGATATTCTATGGCTCAAGACATTGTATGTGGATGATATGATACAAGAGTTTCATAGATCATTGCCAATGGCATGGAGATCCAAATGGACACACAGGACCAATAAAGCAGAGGATTTTTGAACCATCGACTTCCACAGCAGATCCATATCATCCAGCACAAAGGAATCACTCACCACATCAAAATAGTCGATTTAGAATTATGTGGTTCACCTTAACCTTGTACAATACCTGCATGTACAAAAAAATACATGCATAAATCCCATTTAACAAAAAATATCTAGATAATTGCATGAATAGAAGCAATACAAAATAGGGCCAATTTACCTAAAAGATGATCTGCTGAAGATAAGATTGAATCGTTGCTGATCAAAACCCATTGCAAATGATGGACAAAAGAAAACATCAATCCCATAAAGCATAAAAGTCACTAATTAAATGAATAAATTTTGGCACCACAAAATATGGCAGATTTACCCATAAATTAAGCTACAGAATCTTTGCTCTACCTTGCGTTAAGTGATGCAAGGACAATTGATCCTTAAGTTGGAACTAGCATCAAACCCTATTGTAAAGATAGCAGAAAAGAAAAAATGCAGAGAGGAAGAAAGAGAGAGTGTGTGAGTATGCGGGAGAGAGAAAGAAATGAGCACCTATCCAATCTTGCCCAAATTGATCTCTGCAAAAGATAATAGCAAGAGTTAGTATTTACATGAATGTATACTTAGAAAATAGTAGAAAAGAGGAAACATAGAGAGAGAAAGAGAGAGGGAGAGAGAGATGAGCACTTATGCAATGTCACCCAAAATGATCTCTGCAATAAAACAACAACAAGGGTTAGAACTAACATCATGTTGTATTGAAAGGATAGCGGCAAAAAAAAAAAACAGAGAGAGAGACTAACACATTTGTCTCTTGCTCCAAATAAACTCTGCAAGAAAACAACAATTAGAACCAATATCAAATTCTATTGAAAACACAACATAAAAGAGAAACAACACATAGAGAGAGGGAAAAAGAAAGGAGAGAGAGAGATGAGCACCTCTACCTCTTGCCCAAAATAACATCTGCAATAAAACAACAATAACAATAAGAAACGACATCAAACCCTATTAAAAACATAGCAAACAAGAGAAAATGTAAAGAGAGATGAGCACCTGTGTTTTGCCCAAAATTTGGAGATGCATGGAAAAGAAAGTGCAGAGGTAAGCAGAATGCTCAAAACTCTAATTACTCTCACCAGGGAGCTTCAATGGAGACGAAGATTCACCAGTATAGAGAAGAGAGGGGAAGTGGTACGTTGCTCAACTTTGGGGTCAAACTGATTTCGTGAGAGGAAAAAAACCAAACTTAAAAATTCTTCAAAAAAAAGAAGAAAAATGCGAGGTGAGAGAAACTCAAAATTTGTGTATTATTTATTCTCCATTTTTAAAAATCCCCCACTATCCCTTTTTTAAATTAAAGACCCAAGATTTGGAGAGAGAAGATTCACTCTCCATGGATGTCAACATTTAGCCTTCCTATTGGACAATCCAAAAGGCCCACATCTTAAACTATATTATTTTTAAGGGCCTATTTGTGAGTTCATTTTTTTTCTAATCCTAGCGTCTTATAAAACTAGCCTTTAAAATTATGAGATCAAAAGAGCATTGATACTTCTTGATTTCTCTTAGGGCTACTATACTTGGCCTTTAGTGGTATTTCTTGTGGAGATACTGAGGAGAAACCCTCTTAGAGTGGCTTGAGGAAGATATGTTAGGTTGAGAAGGGGGTGGTCCATTGGTAAGTTGTTATAGAATCCGAGATACATGCTCGACTTTCTTATATACTTAAAAGATATATGGTAAATATTATACTAGCACAGAGAGAGAGAGAGAACACACTAGGGACTGGAAGATGGGCCACTCCCCCCCTTGTGGAGTTATATTATTGACAAGGAGCAAGCTCCTCCATTATACATAAGCCAGTTCTTACTTGTAGATCTTGGGAACAAGATCATGGTTCCTTGCACGGTATACAACCGACTAATACTTGCACAACTTGGAAGTTGGCACCTTTCGATCCTTCTTGAGTCTCCTTCTCTCCTACACAATATGTGTAGGGCTCTCCTCTTGGAGCTTGATTTCATCAAAACTTCCACAACACTTGATTTCAGTAGAGCTTCCGTAGCACTTGATTTCAGTAGGGCTTTCGCAGCACTTGCACCATTTCTTCTCCTCTTGGATACATGCAAAGTGATGCTTCCTTTACCTCCCCCTTACACCCAATGAGAGCCTCCTCTTTTATAGGCTTTCAAGAACTTCTCTTCTTGGAGAGAGAGGTGAGTTGATCTTCATGCAAGACGTGGTTGTTCCACTCTATAGTACTATTTTTGAGATATCTCTTTGTGTGTTGTTTGGATGAAAAAACGTCCAACACAAAAGTTGTAGATCTTGCTATTTTCGATAACCTTCGCGGCCTGTTTTAAGAGATTGTTTTTCTATTGCGAGATGTTTTAAAAATGGATTTTCCGAAAAAACAGCTTTTTAAACTGTACTCTTAACTTGTGGTCCATGCAACCACCTTGAGTCATAGATAAGGAGAGTTCATTAGATTGCCTTGAGCTTCAACCTTAAGATTGAATTTCACACAAAAGCTTGTGTCATTTTAGACCTTAGAAAGAGAAAATCACTTATCTTCTCACTTCCAAAGGATCACGTCTCTCATCTTTCTTAGTGAGAGAATTCCCTCTCTCGTCTTTCTTAATGAAAGAAAAGACCTTAAGCCTTGACTTGTAGGGGAGAGGATGACCCCAAATGAATGCAATGCTCATTACACACAAGTAAACATTCCCATGCATCCCTGGATGCACACATAAATACATGTACACAATGCTAATGCACTTCCTCTTCTTAGAACTCAATCCATCTTCATTTATATGTAACTCCTTGGTTCTTGTGTACACTCTTACACTTGGCAGACACTTCTTTCCCCCTTCATAAATTGTATTGCCTATACTAGATATCCCCATCACAGTGCTCTGATCACCCCATTAAGTGATGCACTAGGAATACTGGTCTCTAAATGGTCTCATGGCCATGCTAGATTATCATCAACACTTAAATAAAAGTGAGTCATTAATTTATTAACATGAATTTATTAAATAGAGAATTCTAATAAGCAATCAATTTAGTGACATCCCTCTAGCTTTTAAACTGTTGACCTCAACTGTAGAGGGGATACATAGTCCTTAAGAAGATCTGGAAAGTCTTGTAGTTCTCTCTTAGTCATAAATTGAGTGTCCAATGGGGGATAATTCTTAAACTTAACTAGATACTTCTGTAATACCTTACCTGACCTTAGACTATTGTCCTGATAGTGTAAAATTCTTTCAAGCACAAGGAACTCTTCTGTTTCTTCTATATCAGGTAAATCTTCTTTGATTGGTTCCATTGGAGGTTCTCCAATATAGAGACGTAGCAAACTTATATGGAAATCATTATGAATGTTCCAATGACTTGGTAGATCCAAACAAAAAGTCACATCATTTATCTTATCTGTGATCTTGAAAGGGCCATAATAGCGATTAGAAAGCTTAACCACTTTACCCTTTTGACCTTTTTGCTTCTTCAAGCGAGCCTTCTCAAACTTAAGAACATACTATCCCAACTTGAGATCTAACTTACGACGATGCTTATCTGCTTTGCGTTTATGCTTCTCTTATGTCCTTTGGATAGCATTTTTTACTTGAGTGAAAGTTGTATCAATGTCTCTAACAAACTCATCAGTACTAGAGTGCACCGTATTATTGTATGAAAACTCTACTAAAGGCAAATACTTTTCCCATTCTCTTTGATTATCAGAGAAGAGGATGAAAACTTTAACATTGTCTCGAGGTTCTCGAAGAGATCTTGCCAAAAGAGGCTGGTCATGTGGGGATCTCGATCACTTATAATGGACTTAGGCATGCCATGATGCTTGAAAATATGAGCAATGAATAGCTTAGCCATATGATCGGCTTTGATTGTCTTTTGCATAGGTATAAACCGAGCTTGCTTACTGAATCTATCAATGATAGTCCAGATTGCATCATTTCTTGCTTGTGTGTGAGGAAGCTCCATGATAAAGTCCATGGCTATACTTTGCCAAGGCTCATTGGGAATAGGTAATGACTTCAGTAGAGCAGATGGTTTATGCCTGTCATACTTTTTATTTTGGCATATCTTGCACTCACGGACATATCTTTCAATGTTAGCTCTAAGAGTGGGCCAAAAGAAATATCTTTTCAATGCTTGAGTAGTGGGTAGAATACCCATATGTCCAGCATATGGAGATGCATGTGCTTCATCCATTACCTTGTGTCGCAATGGTAATGCTACAAAAATTGCTTGATGATGATACAAATAACCATCTCGAATCGAGTAAGGTGTAATCGACTGACCTGAGTTAAACTGATCCCATATGGTTGAGAAGTTAGAATCAGTTGCATACATTTTGGGTAAATCCATGAACTCGTTATGGTAAACAGTTGTGATTGTATTCACTCGAGGTTGCCGTGATAGAGCATCTGCTACCACATTCTTAGTTCCAGATGTGTGACGGATTTGAAAATGAAACATAGATAAGAATTTTGCCCAATGCATTTGTTTCTTTGAGAGCTTCTTCTGAGTGAGGAAGTATCTTAGACTTTGGTGATATGTTTTAATATCAAAATCTGCACCAAGTAAATAGTGTTTCCATGCTTGAAGAGCATGTACCACCGCCATAAGCTCTTTCTCATATACTGGAGCATGTAGCTCATGGTCCTTGAGGTGTTGGCTCTCAAATGCTACTGCATGATGCTCTTGGTTAAACACAGCTCCAATGCAATTCCCAGAAGCATCGTAGTGAACTTCAAAAGGTTTTTGAAGATCCAAAACTGTGAGAACTAGTTCTTGAGTCACAATAAACTTAATTCTTTCAAAGGCTTGTAGTTGTCTTGATCCCCAGCAAAAAGGCATTCGCTTCTTAGTAAGGCCATGTAGAGGAGATGCAACATACACAAAACCTCGTATGAACCTCCTATAGTATGAACATAGGCCCAAGAAACTTCTAACTTCATGTATAGAAGTAGGTGTAGGCCATTCAACAATGGCTCCGAATCTTCTCAAGATCTATTCTCACCAAGTTGTGAGAAACAATATGGCCTAAGTAATGAATTTCCGAAAGGTAAAATTCACTCTTCTTAGCATTGACATGTAGTCTATGCTTGCGAAGCTCTTGAAAAACAATAGATATATGTTTTCTATGCTCTTCTTCAAACCATGAAAATATTAGTATGTCATTAAAGAAGACACATGTGAACATTGAGTGAGATTTTAAAATTCTCTCCATCATTCGATTGAATGTGGTGGGTGCATTAGTCAAACCAAATGGCATAACTAAGAACTCGTATAGTCCAAATGTCGTACGAAAAGCTGTCTTATGGACATCTTCAGGTGCTATCTGTATATGGTGATAGCCGCTCTTGAGATCAATGCGACTAAAGATACTAGCCCCTTGCAACTTATCCAAGATATCATCTATCCTTGGGACAGGAAAATGATTCTTGATTGTGATCTTGTTCATAGATCTGTAGTCTATGCACATACGGAAAGAACTGTCTTTATTTTGAACAAGTAAGACTAGAGAGCAGTATGGAGAAGAGCTAGGTTGAACTAACCCTTTTTCCAACAATTCGTTTACTTGTGTTAGGATCTCCTCTTGTTGACTTGCACTTACTCGGTAAGGTGGTTGGTTAGGTGGTGATGAACTGCCTGGGATAAGATCAATTGTGTGATCTTTTGGACGCTTAGGAGGTAACTCTCCTGGGAGTGAATCACTAAAACAATCTTCATATTGTTTAACAAAATCATGTCTAGCTTGATCAATTAAAGAGAGGGGTTCTTTTAAAGTTAGACTTAGAAGCATTAGTTTGTATTGTGTGTTCATTAGAGGCACCAAGTGCCCTTGAATCATTAGTTTCTTTTGACTCTCTCACAAAAATCATGTACGTAGAAATATCTTTCTTCATTTCTTTAGAAATGCTAACATGACTAACCATTGGCACATGCCAATCTCCAGCATCAGGGATGCATATTATGTTTCGACCCTTGAATTGAAATGCAAGGGTCTTCTTAACAAAATCGGGAAGAGGTCTAATCTTGTAATGCCAAGGCATGCCTAAGATAACATCACAATTACCTATGGGTGCAAGTAGAAAAGATTCTTGGTCATGGTAATCCCCAATTCTAAGATTCAACTTCCCTTGAATAGAAGTAGAATTAGTTGTAAGTCCTTCAAATGCAGAACCTGATCCAATTGGTGTTTCCAATCGATCTGGTGGAATTTGTAGCCTTTCAACAGTATTTGCTGACACAAAATTATATGTGGACCCTGGATCAAAGATTATCAAAACTCGTTGATTGTTGAGTGTCCCCCAACCCTTTAAGAGTTGTATTTTCTTCTCATTTGAATGAGTGTTAGCTTGCACAAAATTTGAGGATGGCAGAGGAGGTTCCTTAACCACATTTGCTTCCTTCCTTTTGTGAGGACAATCAGGCTTCATATGCCCTAACTCACCACAAAGAAAGCACCTTCCTTCCTCTTTGTACTTTTGTATCTCAGAGGGGAGAGATACTTGCACTTCTTGTTGCCCTCTGGCTTTGAATATTGGTCATGGGTAAAGGTAGATCTTATTCGATTAGTCCTGTCTCTTGGTTGATCATAGAGCTGCTCTTGTCTAGCTCTATAAGAACTCATCTCCAACTTTTGAGATGTACCAGGTGTATCCAAACTTTCAGCTATAATGGCAGACTCCATCATGTGAGATAAGGTTTTATGTGGATACACCTTCATGGTTTTGTGTAAACGAGGGAGTAGGCCAGCTTCAAACTTCCTTTTCTTCCCTTCATCATTGATCTCCATGAAAGGAGTAACGTTGAGAAAAGTAGACCAAAACTTGTCCACATAATTGACCTTTTCATGCTCTTTCTGGCCTAGCCAATCCCACTCCTTCTTGACATCATTCTCAAAATCAGGAGGCAAGAACTGAGCATAAAACTTCTTCTTGAACTTTTTCCAAGTCGTAGGTTTCCTTCCATCCAAAATGAGAGTCAACCACCAATTGCTAGTGGTGTCTTTTAAGTGCATGCCTACATGCCTGAGCATGGACTTTTCTGAGAAATTACCATTAGAGAAAGCAACTTCAAATTGCATGACAAAGGCTAATGCCTTAGCAAGATCTCTCTTACCGGAGTAAGAGTCAAACTTTATGTCCTTATCCCCAGACTTGAAAGTCTTAGTCTGCTTAAGCTTACTCCTCTTATGGTCCCTCTTTGTCCGTTTGTGGATTGCACGAGACTTAGAACCAAGAGAGTAGAAAGTAGAAGATGATGAGGAGGAGGGGAAACTTGAGTAATTAGGGGAGTAGCTAGTTGTTGAGGGAGATGACTCCCTCCTTATCTGCCTCACTCGAGGTGAGGTCTTTCTACTCTTCTTGACCTGAGAATCCTTCTTCCTTCTAGGAAGTTTCTCAACAATTGGATGCTTTGCATCTTCACCATCAATTGGTGCAATGGTGTTTCCTCCAGTATCACCATCTTTTGGAGGATTCGGTTCTTCATAAGTAGCTTCTTCCCTTGTCCTTAAGCTATCAATCAATTGACGTACTTCGGGAATCTCCAACAAGCTATGATACTCTGTCAATTGAGCTTGTAATTGCTCACTTGTAGGTGCTTCAATAGTTTCCATCTTTACCTTCTTCTTGCAAGGATCGCCTTTACTTTGAGAACTCGGGGGGGGGGGGGGGGGGGGGGGGTCACTCATGAATATATGTATGCATAACGTGAGTTCAAAATAAGGGGTTTTTAAAACACCATTTTTATACATTTTTTACATACAAAAGGGTGTCATATAAAGGGGTTACTTACAGATTGAATAGAAAAGGGTTGTGTCTTATTTAAAAAAATTTCACAGATTAGGATATTTATAAATAGGCCATGAACGCATGTTATATAGAGGATATATATATAGTGAACCCCCCGAGTTTGAGAAAAGCAAAGAGACTTGCTTTGATACCACTGTTATAGAATGCGAGAAACATGCTCAACTTTGTTATATACTTAAAAGATATATATGGTAAATATTATACTAGCACAAAGAGAGAACATATGAGAGAAAAGAAAGATGTAGAGAGAGAGAGAGAGAGAGAGAGAGAGAGAGAGAGAGAGAGAGAGAGAGAGAGAGAGAGAGAGAGAGAGAGAGAGAGAGAGAGAGAGAGAGAGAGAGAGAGAGAGAGAGAGAGAGAGAAATTGACAACACACTAGGGACTGAAAGATGGACTTGTCCCCTGTAATATTCCCGCCATAACACTTCATAAAACAAATTCAAGCTTGAAATGTTTTAAAAATTACTCATTGAGTTATCACATAAGTGACTGCATGTAATATCAAATCTTGCATTAAATCAATTCTGCAATCCAACACGAGAAGACACCTCAATGAACCCAACCAATAAAAAAAGCAAATATGCCTCATAAATAATATTACGATGGCTTCATCATAATATTTCCCACATTATATTTGATTTAACATTCCCGATTCCATTTAATGCATCAAAGATCGCATTGATGTTGCAACGACAAGACAAATCGCAAAACCCTTAATCGGTAGACTAAGAACGCGCAAGAACAAGCATGATATTTAATAATTTAAGTATCAAAGAGTATGGCATGACTTTATAAACTAGATAAGTCATGAGGTAACTTGGCCAAAAACTATAAAATGAAGTCATTTTGATGAAAAAAAGACGTTTTTGAAAAAATAAGCCAAAAATCATGATTTTTTGACTCCTGGAGGGAGAGAAAGCATTTTAAAATCATCCCCACGCCAACATCCAACACAGGTAGGCAATAAAAAGCATTTTTAATCAAGCTTAGCTCTTTTGACAAGTAGCCAAAAGAATGAGAGATTGCATGCTTCCCCCTCATGGCTATAAATACAACCCCTCTCCTTCACAAAGAAAGTAAGAAGGAAGACCTCTTGATGATGGAAAAATTTCTCTACATCTCTTTTCCATTCTAACTTGAGCCTTGAAGAAGGAAAATACCCCTATTCTACCTCATTTCCATTTTCTCTACCCCCTGTTACACCTTTCTCCCATACAGCCATATCGCTAAGTAAAACGCTGGCGAAATTTTTCTAGACGACTATCAACTCTCCCTGAGTTACCACGTCAATTTCGCACTATCAACTCTCCTTGAGCTACCGTGTTAATTTCGCCTGACATCCATGGCTCCACGAGATCACAAAAATTCAAGAAGCCCATTTGAAGCAAAAGAAGCAAGAAATGCGATTGATGGAGAAAATGATGCGGGAGGAATTGGCAAAACCCCCGTTACTACAAACCTGATAGAGGTAACATCTCATCAATTTGAAAAAAAATAATATTTTATAAGCTTATCGCTATATTTGGCTTTAAATGATTATAAACGTATTTTAAAGAAAATGCATATGAAATGTCGCTTAGGAAAATGGCCTAAGTAATATAATAATAAACTATTCAGTGAAAAGACTCTTTCACTTGAAAAAGGATTATATGCCTATCATGAAGAAAATATCATAATTATGGTTTATTTCGTGATATTTATTATTATTTCGTTAATAATACGTGTGATTATAATAACTAAAAAAAGATAGACGGTGTTAGGGAAGGAAATATTTTATAATTTTTCCCTGAAAATGACTATCTCTTCTTCATTTTGCTAATGATAAAAAGACACATATGAGTCTTATAATAATTTATAGAAAATCAGTTAGATAATATCATGAAATAATCAATGCATTAAATCAACAAAAAATTGTATAAGAGAATATATACTAGACGCGCATAAATTAGGTGCACAATAATATAATTCAATGTTTGAAAGATGAAAAAAAATTACACTTATGATTTTTACATTGCTTAGAATAAAGTTTTTAGAAAAACAATTAGCATTGCATTTATGACATAGCTAAATGAAAATTGATCTTTCTAGATAATGTTGAAAGTGCGACAAATGGTCAGACATCCTCAATTAATCCATAGAATATGAGCAGAATAAAATAACAATTATTTTCTTGCTGAAAACCCACACAATGTTAATATTAATGGTTATATTAGCGAGAGCGTCAATATCATGAGTCAACCCACATATGAATCAAAGAGAAAACCTTACCTAAAATATCGAGGATGTTGAAGCAAAAACAACTATGAAATACTCGACAACCTTGAAACTATTAGTATCAGGAAATTAAACAAATATCGAAAGTCTGTAAGACTTATTGGGACATTGATACAAAAAGTTACAAGTAGGAAGCGAAACCCTAAGAATAAGGTGGGACCTTAAAAGAGAAACCCTGCAATTGGGTTGGGCTGCTTCCTATGCTAAAAACACTTGCTGCTGTTTTAAGAAAAATAAAATTGTGCATGTATTCATGGTTGCACAAGAATAATTAATTGCGCCTGTAGTAGTTATATCTGATTGTAAATATATAATCAGGATAATAAGAGGAAAGATCGCGCTATGTCTCCCCCACGGCTAGACGCGGAGCCCTACTCCAAGGGGGATTGTTCTGTACTGCCACGAGGAGCTTTGGACCGGCCCCGATGGCGAGAGGTCACTCGGTGAGGAATCCATTAGGTAGGAGGAGACGGGAGTGCCAGGGGGTTTGGCGATAAATCTCTCGATCACTCCTAGGAATTGCTTGACCCTCACGCGAATCAGGATGGGATCCTGGAGTCCTCGGTACTAGTGAAGGGATGAAAATCTTGGAGGGTTTGCTTTCTTATACACAGACGGAAGGAATTTTCTGATGTACGGAGGTTTTCTCTTCTACATAGGCAAAATGAGAAAAGCATTGTAAATAACTTTTACAAAATAATAAATAAATATATTTTGCCAAAAGATTATTTTTCTCTATCTTTGTGTTATGTTGTAAAATTATGCAAAGGAACCTATGGTTAATTAACGGAGCTGCTTTTATATGTCATAACTTAATGTGATAGGTATTTAGAAAACTAAAGAAAACTGTTTGTGGAAAGTGGGTGGGCGAGATCCCTGGACGGATCTATCCTATGGATGAGTGGTCCCGGTAAGCTGGGAGCTTCTTTCAAGAGACTGAATGAAATGTTAATTAGGAGAAATTAGGTAGATCCGAGCATTGACTTACCTAGGGTTGGGTCTTAAAACCTTGATCAATAATTATCTTAGGGGAAAGGTGCAACAGCTGTGCCAGAACTCCGTTAAGGTTCCCTGAATCCTAACTAGTTGCTGGAAAAAAGGGTTGCACTCCATGAACCAAGGGTAACTATGATCGCTCCAATCGAACAAGAAGCCCTTGTGGGACACCTCCGATGGAGCTAGTTGATGCATCAAGACCTTAGTTGTCAAATTAGGACCTCAAGCTTGTAGGTTGATCCTCGTGGGGACGGCAGGTACCTTCCTTTATAGGGTAGACTTTGGGAAACCTAGACGATAGACACTATGCATTCTCGCGAGTGACGGGCGAAGCCATCTAGGATAGTTCCCCGATGGACCACTAAAACGTGCTACTAGGGAACTGTTAGGTAGGCACGTGACACGTGGTATAAGAGCCTAATTGAAATTAAAAATATCTATGGTTTTTAAGACTAACTGTTCTAAGTAATAATTAGTGTGTTGATTATTAAGGGATAAACTTTGGCAGAATAATGAAGCTTGGAACCAGTTCCTTGTTTTTTAAGCAATGTACACATTTGCATTGAACTCCATGGATGATGAGTGGAGGCGAGAAATGATGAGGATACTCGATCACCTATATGATCCATCCCCCATGAATCGCGAAAGAAGATGGTTCTAGGGTGAGCGTTATTGTTACATCGAGGCCGATCGATTCTTCGACATGCAGACTAATCTAAAACGGCTTGAATGGATGGAAAATTTAAAAGTAGTCGAGGCATTTATCTTTTGTCTGTCCAAAAGGAATCCACTTATGATTACCAATGGTCGACAGATACGTCTAGACCGTTATGTCTATGACAAGGTATTGAAGGTAATCCCAGCCGATAAGATTATAATCCAAGGACGTCGCAAGTATCGAGATTACCATATCCATGGTTTTCCAGATCTGCCATTTCCATAGTATAGGTTTCTAGACATAGACAACAATTGGCCTACTTTCTTCTACATGAATGTAACTGATATCCATCCCTGAAAAAGAAAGATATAATGATATCCTATTTTGGAAATTGTACATAGCATCTAGCCTATCCTATTAATGCTAATGTATATCCACTTGTAAACATATGCCATTTGTAAATATTCCTTACTTGTAAAAATCATAATATATGGCTACTGATTATAAAGATTTTGTAAAGATATTGTGCTCTTTGGCCCATCATTGTTTTACAAAACTAGTAAGATATGTTAATGTGGAAACGAAGCTCAAAAGTTTAAAGCACTAAACTAATTTGTGAAACTTATGATAACCCAGGGTAATACAACTATTGCTAGTCCGATTGAAATTCAGGAGAAGAAGTATCTCCTTAAGCAGATTAAGCCATCGGAATTCGATGGCAAGGGCAAAGACATTGAAGTCGAGGCATAGATTTGGATTGAGACCATGGAGGACTACTTTACTGCCGTGGGAACTAGCCCTACTAATAATCAGGCTATGATCGCCAAGTTGAAATTGACTGGTGAGGCACGACTGTGGTGGAAACAGTGCTCTAAAGCCCTACTAATACAACTATCAACTGGAAAAAGTTGAAAGAAGTTGTGCATGGTCGATATTTGCACCAGCTTATTGCACGCTAAAAATGAATTTCTTCAACTTAAGATAGCTGGGAATGAGCCTGGAGGCATATTACTCAAAGTTTATCTCACTGCTTAAATATGCGCCTTCCATGACTATTGCTCAGTAGGTGTCTAAGTTTTGTCACGGATTGAATGCTCCTCTAAACACATGCCTTGAATCTATGCGCCCAACGGATTTACAAGATGCTTTGATTCATGCAACACCTCTTATTCAGGAGATTCAATCAAAGCCAAGGAATAATAAGCTCTGGAATGAAAACAAAGGGACTTCACGAGGCTATGTTAAGCAAGCCCAAAGTCAATGTCCACTTGGTCAAGGAAAGAGGGCCAAAACAAATGCAGTCGGGAACTTCATACCTACGGGAAGGAATTCTAGAGTACCTAGGTGTTTCCACTGTAATGAGCCAGGTCACTTTAAAAGACAGTGCCCAAAGCTTGGCCAAATTCCTCGCCAAGGACAGTACAAAGGTTAGAACCAAGCTTTAATTGCAAAAGGAAAAGAATTTGCTATAATTCTTAAAGATCTTGAAGAAGAGGGAAACCCAACTATGGAAGCCGATATGGCGAGGGCATCAATTTATGCCACCCTCCATAAGAAAGGCTCAAATCGCCAATTTTCAGTGATTCAAACACCAGCAGAATATGAGGGTAAGTCCTTTAAAATCCTGATTGACTGTGTAAGTACACACTCTTTCATGTCACCAAAGTGTGCCAAGAAATTAGGTATAGACACAATACCTACATCTAGGTTACTTGTGGAACTTGCTAATGGAAAAGAAATCATGTCTACTCAGCAAACTTGCAAAGTGACATTTAGCTTGGGAAGCAATCCCTCTGAAATGGGATTTAGGATCATGAATTTATTGGCCTACGAATGTCTATTGGGTATGGACTGGTTAATCCCCAATGATGCACATATTCAGTGCAAAAAAGGCCAGGTGACTTTTCAAAACCTAAAGGGGGAAACAACGATGACCCAAGGTGAGGCAGGAAAACCCAAGATTCAACTAGCCAAATCATCTCGCATAATAAAAGGGTTAGGAAAAGGATCACTAGTGTATCTCATAAAATTAAATAAGGTTGAGTAGAATAAACAAGACAAGGGAGAGCCATATTGGCTGAAGGAATATGATGACATCTTCCCAGAAGAGCTGACTGAATTAGCACCTCGAAGAGAAGTCGATCATGAGATCAGACTTGAACCAGGAGCCGCTCCAATTGCCAAGAGTCCATATACAATGTCTATCCCTGAAGCAATTGAGTTGAAAGAGCAACTCAAGCAGTTACTGGATCAAGGATACATCAGATCCAATTATTCGCCATGGGGAGCCCCAGTACTGTTTCAAAAGAAAAAGGACGGAATTCTCTGCCTTTGCATCGATTATCAAGGTCTAAACCAGGTAAAAATCAAGAATAAATATCCAATCCCAAGAATAGACGAGCTACTTGATAGGCTGCAAGGGGCGAGAATCTTTTCCAAGATTGATCTCCGATTTGGTTACTACCAAATAAGGATCAATGAAGAAGATATTCCCAAAATTGCCTTCAATACCAGATATGGTCATTTTGAATTTCTTGTAATGTCTTTTGGTCTAACTAATGCCCCTGCTACATTTAATAGATTAATGTAGGACATTTTTCGACCTTATCTTGATGAGTTTGTCCTAGTCTTCTTTGATGACATCGTAACATACTCCAAGAGAGACGAAGACCATGAGCTCCAATTGCACATTGTGCTGGAAACCATGAGGACGCACAAGCTCTATGCGAAGAAAAAGAAGCGTGCCTTTTTCAAAAGACAGATGGAATATCTCGGATTCATAGTATCTGCTGCTGTAGATCCAGGCAAAGTTAGAGATGTTCAAGAGTGGCAACCTCCAACGATAGTTAAGGAAGTGAGAAGCTTCTTAGGACTGTCTGGATGGTATAGAATTTTAATAAAAAATTACGCCCTAATAGTTGCACCTTTCACTGATTTGCTGAAAAAGCAAACTGCTATTGTGTGGACACCCATTGAGCAAACCAGTTTTGAGCATCTGAAGAAAAGTTTGGTAACATCACCCATTTTAAAGCTACCTGACCTAAGTCAAGAGTTTGAAGTCGTAACAGATGCAAGTTCTCTTGCACTAGGTTGTGTGCTTATGTAGCAAGGTCATCCAATAGCTATTCCTCAAGGAAATTGAAAATCCATGAGAGGAATTATGCCACCCATGATCTCGAGCTGTTATGTGTGATCCATGCTCTCAAATTATGGTGACACTATTTGCTTGTTGGAAACAAGTTTATTGAGGTCACTGACCACAAAAGTCTCAAATGGATCTTTACTCAACCAGACCTCAACATGAGGCAGCATCGGTGGATTGAAGTCTTGCAAGAATTTGATTTTGAAATCAAGTTCAGACCTGGGAAAGAGAATGTAATTGCTGATGCATTAAGTCGTAAAGCTTTTTTGAATGCACTTATCATGGAAGATCCATCTAAAGGAGAGACTTTAGCTACCATGATATTGATGCCTAGCAACCCAGTCATTGAGCTAGCCATAGAAGAAGCAGAGAAGGATACTAAGTATCAGTTAATGCTTAGAGAACTCCTAGTTAAGGACATTGATCCTAAGCTCAGAGTCAAATACCAAAATTTCACTGTGGATGATGGACTTGTCTATTCCAGGACAAGGCTCTGCATTCCCCTCAGTCATGGTGCACAGTGAGTGCCGGAAGGTCCCCAAGAACAAAAGAACTCTACTTTTGCACAAAAAACAAGAGAGAAGACTTGCACAACATGAAGCAAAAGACTAATTGGGTACAATCTCCCCCATGCCTTGTGTGAGCGCTCCACAAAGCATGCATTTGATATATTATTCATCTCCAAGCTCAAAAAATAGCCCAATTTACAATTAGCACGCTTTAGCTTTTGTGTTTGCTTTTGTCCCACTAAAGAATCAAAGCTATTGGGCACCCAAAGAGTCGAGCTGTGCCCAAATACAATGTCCAATAACAAATATTTAAATCGTGCGTCCATGCGCATACAAAATAATAAATAAATATCAGGTGCTTCAATAAATAAGCGTGTCAAAATATATATTGATGCCATGCCTAAGATGCACGCCCATAAAAAATGATAATTTTTTCTAAATAACTTGAATATTTGCTATCGCCCAGTGCTTCCCAACGCCACCGTTGCCTGCTTTACACATCAACTGAAGCATTTACAATTGTTAGAAAATAATAAAATTAAACCGACAAAAGTGAATACCTAGTAGTCTTCAGCTACAAAATAAATAAATTGGTTAGAACTCAATCCTATCTTTAATTTATTATGAGTGCGCACTCTAAACTCATAAATGTCTATTAATTTGAATATGTGTTTTGTGGAATCACCCGCTATGGAATCACCCACTTGCACATTAAATTAACAAGACGCCCGAAAAGGACAAGTGTCCACATCGACTTTTTGCACAAGGAATCCACCTTGTGTATGAGCCCTAGCAATAAATATAGTTTTACGGAATCCACCCCAAAACCTCACGGAATGCACCATGGAATATGCCTCCTGGCATTATACCCCTGGGGTGGGATAGCAATTGTCCTCAATTGCTATTAGCTCAATGTGGAGCCAACAGTGAGGGGTAAGCACTTAGATCTCGAGCGTGCATCCATTGGGCCTCTTCAATAGGATGATTTTTAAACTTAACTAAATATCTAGAATATCTACGGCCAGTTCTAGTGGTCATAAAGTTAGTATCTAGAATAGTTTCAAGCTGAAGGATTTCAGTTTCTTCTTCTAGTAAAGGAGGGTTTTCATAGACAGGGTGTCATGTAATTGGCCTCTAAAAGGTCGTAATAAACTGATATGAAAAGTGTTGTGGTAAATCTAGTTTAAATGCATTGTCATTGATTTTGTGAATGATCTTGAAAGGTCCATAAATTCTAGGAGCTAACTTTACAATAGGGTGCTTGTCAACACTTTGTAATCTTCAATTTTCAATACGTAAACAAACATAATCATCAACTTTGAAACTCATAACTTTTCTTTTCTTGTTGGCTTGTTTTGTGTATGATTGCTGGGCTTTGGCAATCATATCTTTAACTTTATAAAAAATGGTAGCATGCATGTTAGCAATATCATCAGCATCTTGAACTTTGTTTGACAATGATGTAACAGGTGTAGGTAATCTATATCCATAAATAATTTGAAATGGTGCTTTCTGTGTAGCTGTATGTGGTGTGTTATTGTATGCAAACTGAAGTAAATGTAAATGTGCATCCCATGTTTGTGGTTTTGAAATTGTGTATGCACACAAAAGATCTAAAATGGTATTGTTAGTAGCTTCTGTTTGCCCATTTGTTTCAGGATGAAATGTAGATGAAAAATCAATCTTTGGTCCTAAATTAGCAAACAAAGTAATCCAAAAATTATTGCAGAATCTAGAATCATGGTCAGAAATAATAACTTTTGGTAAACCATGATTAGTGAAAACAATTTTCAAGAACAATTGAGCAGCTTGAGATGCAGTTAACGTTTTCTTGTATGGAATGAAATATGCTTGTTTGCTAAACCTATCGACAATAGTCCAAATCATGTCATGATTAGCTTTAGTGTTAGGCAAACCAGTGATAAAATCCATTGAGATATGTTCCCATGGTTATTTTGGAATTGGTAAAGGGATTAATAAACCATATTGTTTACCATGGTGTCGTTTAACTCTTTGGCAACTTAAGCATTCAGATACGAAGTTAGATACATCAGATTCCATGTGTGGCCAATAAAAATCTTCAATCAATGTAGGCAAAGTAGAAATAATTTCTCTATGGCCTTGTTATGGGGGACAATGAATTTCATGTAAAACAAATGATCGAAATGGAATAGTTACACATAATCTTTTTTCATAAAACATAAATCCATTAGTGTAAGACAATGAATCAATGGGAATCCAGTTATTTGCAACTAATTTATTCCAATCAGCTTGAAAACTAGGGTCTTGGTCATAAGTATCTTTCATAGGGAGAAGAGAGTCAAAAGATATCATAGAAATATTATGGATAGTCGGTCTTCTACTTAAAGCATCGGCAACAACATTCTCTTTTCCAGGTTGATATTGTATGGGTGGATGAAAAATTTAAATAAAAGCAGCCCATTTAATGTGTCGGTCAGATATTTGTGGTTGACTAAGGAGATGTTTAATGCTTTGTTGGTCAGTTTTGATCATGAATTCAGATCCCATTAAATAGCGTTTCCATTGACGTAAAGCTTGTACTACAGCTAGCAATTCCTTATCATAGGTAGAATACTTAAGTTCAGAGGGTTTAAGTTTGCAGGTAGAGTAGGCTATGGGATGAGAATCTTGCATAAGGACTGCTCCTATTCCAGATCCACTAGCATCAGTGACTATTAGGAAAAATGGTCTATTGAAGTCAGGTAATTGCAATACAGGAGCATGAGTTAAAGCATGTTTCAGTAAATCAAAGGACTTTTGTTGATTGTCGGACCAATGATACACAATGCCTTTCTTTAATAATTTTGTCAAAGGTAATGCAAGCAATGAAAAATTTCTCACAAATTTTTTATAAAAGCTAGCAAGACCTAAGAAAGAACGTAATTTGTGCACATTTTTAGGTATCGGTCACTTCAAAATTGCTTCTATCTTTTTAGGGTCAACTTTAATACCTTCAAATGAAACAATATGTCCTAGGTATTCAATTTGCGTTTGGAAAAATTCATTCTTTTTCGGATTAGCATATAATTGATTCTCTTTCAATAATTTGAAAACCAAAGATAAATGTTCATAATGCTCGTTCTCATTCTTACTGAAAACCAATATGTCATCAAAGAAAAAAATGACACAATGCTGATGCTTCAAAAATATTCGATTCATCATATGGTTGAATGTGACTGGTGCATTAGTTAAAGCAAAAGGCATACAAGGAATTCATAGTGCCCAAATTGTGTTCTAAATGCAGTTTTGAATATATCAGATGTGTCCAATCTTACTTGATAGTATCCAGATTTAAGATCTATCTTGCTAAATATTGCAGATCCTTATAGCTTGTCCATAAGATCATCTACCCTAGGAATCAAATATCTATTCTTAACAGTGATCTTATTTAGGGCACGATAATCAATGCACATGCGATAGGTATTGTTTTTCTTCTTCACTAATAGGACGGGTGCACCAAATGGAGAACTACTAGGTCTAATGAGTTCTCGGGTTAATAATTCTTCAACTTGGGCTTGAATTTCTTTCTGTTCAATTTGGTTATGTCTATCTGGTGCTTTACATGGTGGTTGTGATCCAAGAATTAGGTCTATCTTGTGATATTCGGGACGTATAGGTGGTAAGCCAGGCGGTAAGTCAGCAGGAAAACAATCTTGAAATTGTGAAAGAAATTGTGCATGCTTAGGATGCATTTGATTTTCTTTAGATTCAATTTCATTCACCCATATTAAATAGGATTTGCTACCTTTTCGTAATGCACATTTAGCTTGAGTATGACTAAGCAATGGAAAATTATTGAAAGTGTACATACCATGCAATGTAATTTGTTTCCCATTAGAATGAATCTTCATTGAATGCGTGGAATAATCTATATCAGGATTGTATTGATGACGCCAAGGAATTCCTAAGATAATGTCACTAGATTGCAAAGGCACAACTAAGAAATTTCTATGTTTAACATAATTACCAATTATAATTTCTAAGTCATGTACTTCTTGTGTTCCATTGTATCTAGTGCCTAGGAATGCAGTCTTGATGTGATAATGTGTAGAAACAATATGTAAATTCAATTCTTTGACCAATTTTGCAGAAATAAAGTCGTGTGTGCTCCCATCATCATGTAAAACAGTATTTTCTTTACCATGCACAAGTCATTTCATCGTTAATAAAGAATGGGGATTTGGCATACCTGGTAAAGTATCTGAAGTAGTACCGATATTGTCATCGTCTTCCGTGAAATTTGGCATTTCTTCATGTTCTTCATCTTCTGTCACTCCCAAATAATTGATGTGTACAGTTGGCTTTTTGGATTGACAATTCGCCGCTAGATGTCCAGGTTGATGACATTTGTAACAAACTATGGGTTTGGCTTTGGACACATCATTGGTAATAGTGGGAAATTTAGGAATGTTGGGATTTTGCTGGAAAGATGGCTTAGGGTTTGGATTTGTGTTTGATGGTAAAGCAGGGGGTCGTGCCCAAGATTTACGGAATGAAGATGGAAGGAAACAATTTTGATTGAATCTTCAAAAATTTGAATTGAATTGTTTTGAATCAAAGTTACCATTAGTTTGAAATTGTTGTGGTCACTTCTCTCGTCCTCGAATTTTACCTTCAGTGTCATGGGCCAAGGAAATTGCATCTTCGAGAGTCATTGGCTTAAACATGTTGACCTCTGCATAAAAATGTCCAAGTAAGCCAGACATAAACTTGCGTTTATGGATTGCCTCAGGTACATCTTTGAGCATTCGTAGTTGCAATAAAGCATTCCAAAAATGCTCGGTATATTGTGAAATAGGCTCACGATCCCTTTGTTGCAGAAGATCCCATTGTTTGATTGCTTTTTCGTGGAATTGGGGTGGAAGGAAATTCTACAAAAAATTCTTTTGGAAAGTCTCCCAAGTAGTAGGACAATCAATGCTCTTGCGGACAATAGTCCACCATAGGGATGCTCTGTCCACTAGATGATTAGTGACACACTTAATTTTGTCTTTCTCAGCATACTGTTCTTCATGGAAATAATCATCAAATTGAATGATAAAAGCAAGTACAGTCTTTCCATTGCATAACCCATTGAAAGTACAAAATTTGAAATTTCTTTTACTTATCTTTGTTTCTTTTGAATAGATTGTGCTTCAAGTGTTGCATCAATCGTATGTCATATAAGATCTTCAGTTTGCGGTCCATCTTGGTCGGTGGTAGATCATTGCAGATTAGTGAATTGAGCTTGCCAAGTTTGATGTGCTCTTCGTTCCTCTTGAAGCTGCATCATAATCAAATCCAGTTTTTGCTCCATCGTTGGTTTGGGTAGGTCACCTTCAGCCATAAAATCTTCCATGGCTTGATCGGACATCTTGCAAAATTTCAAAAGACCTCACATACTCAAAATCTTGTTATCGGGATGAGCGTAGCTCAATGTTGGGTTTTACAAGGCTTATTTTTTCTTTTTTTATAAAAATGACTTTTTTGTAGTATTTTTTCTTTGCGGATGCGGAATTTGATATCACGGTCATCTTCCAAGAAGATAATTCATACGTGCAGACTGCGTATAGCAATCTGTTTTGCTGGAGTTTGGCTCTGTTAGTCCACAGGTGTGAACAGGGGCTTTGATGGAAGTCAAAACCCGTGTAGGACTAATTATATATAAACAGTCGCTATGGGAGAGGTTGAATCTTAAGATTTTGACCTTTGTGACTTAGTAGACTTGAAGCTTTAGTAAGCTTAAAGCTTTAAGCTTTAACTTAATTGTTTTTTAAAAAACCAAGATGACGCTATGTTTTAAACAACGTCGATGGCAGATAGTACGTCATCCTGCCGCCAGGGACGTCGAAATTTGTTGAAGATAAGCTTTTTAGAAAGCTTATTAATGAAACTTTATGAATTTGACTTATTTGCTTCTCTGGTCTTTGAAAAAAAAACGTGTTGATGAAGAAGCTTCCCGCATGGTCCTCTGCCTATAGAGGCCGGTCCTTCGCGATCCAACAGCGTAGCAGGGGGTTCTTCACTGCGAGGAACATGTTGGTATTGACAGATTGCCACCAGACTAACTGTAGAGCTCGATCATTCCAAGAGCTCCGCCTTTACAAGATGGTAAGCGATTGGAAGCCCTCGATCTCAGCTTTGCTCTGATACCACCGGTGCACAGATCGAATGCTGTATGTGTGCGTTAGTGAGCGCCGGAAGGTTCCCAAGAACAAAAGAACTCTACTTTTGCACAAAAAACAAGAGAGAAGACTCGTATGACATGAAGCAAAAGACTAATTGGGTACAATCTCCCCCATGCATTGTGTAAGTGGTCCATAAAGCATGTATTTGATATATTATTTATCTCCAAGCTCAAAAAATAGCCCAATTTACTATTAACACACTTTAGCTTTTTTGTTTGCTTTCGTCCCACTAAAGAATTAAAGCTATTGGACGCCCAAAGAGTCGGGCTGTGCCCAAATACAATGTCCAATAACAAATATTTAAATCGTGCACCCATGCACATACAAAATAATAAATAAATGTCAGGCGCTTCAATAAATAAGCACGTCAAAATAAATATTGGCGCCATGCTGTCGGAGGGATTTTTGTCAAAAGGTCGAATCCACCGGGGATCAGAAGTAGAAGGAAGTAGAGATAGGAGATGGAAGAGAAGATAGAGAATACCCAAGTGGTAAACACGACAAAAACAAATCACAATGAATTGAATCAATATGTATTGAAAGTACCTGAAATCTTTGCACTACTCAGAAGCAATCTCCAAGCATTAGTTCTCCTGGAGCTCCTTCGTAGACCAAAAATGTGGATCAGAAAAAGTAGCTCTTTCTCTGCTGCCCGAAACCCAAATCTGATGGCTCCGTTGGCTCCGAAAGGGGGGGGGGGGGGGTAAAACGCAGGACACCTGCTCACAGATCTCCCAGATCACACCTTCTTCTTCTTTCAGTTCAATCTGTAGTTTTCAGCTTGTTTACAGCGATCGCGACGCACGCGATTTCATCAATCTGTCTTTTTTTTGTGAAAATCCCCTAATTGGCTGAAAAAGTAACTAGTTTTTTGCATGCCATTCTAATCTAGAAGCTTTTTCTAACTTTTTCGGTTTTTTACAATAAGTAATATAAAAAAAGACTAAAATTATCCAAAAATCTAGTATTTTCAGATAATCCATGCAGCTCACACTAGTACTAATGGCTCAGATCACATTGACTCTCTAGATCAATAAAGAAGTCGGATGATGATGCATTCCATACTTTTTCACACTGTGTCCTCATAACATCACGACATTTTTGTCGAAAGGTCGAATCCACCGGGGATCAGAAGTAGAAGGAAATAGAGATAGGAGATGGAAGAGAAGATAGAGAATGCCCAAGTGGTAAACACGACAAAAACAAATCACAATGAATTGATTCAATATGTATTGAAAGAACCTGGAATCTTTGCACTACTCATAAGCAATCTCCAGGCATTAGTTCTTCTGGAGCTCCTTCGTAGACCAAAAATGTGGATCAGAAAAATCAGCTCTTTCTCTGCTGCCCGGAACCCAAATCTGATGGCTCCGTTGTTTGGCTCCGAAAGGGGGGGTAAAACCCAGGACACCTGCTCACAGATCTCCCAGATCACACCTTCTTCTTCTTTCAGTTCAATCTGTAGTTTTCAGCTTGTTTACAGCGATCACGACGCACACGATTTCGTCAATCTGTCTTTTTTTTGTGAAAATCCCCTAATTGGCTGAAAAAGTAACTAGATTTTTGCATGCCAACGCTAATCTAGAAGCTTTTTCTAAATTTTTCGGTTTTTTACAATAAGTAATATAAAAAAAGACTAAAATTATCCAAAAATCTAGTATTTTTGGATAATCCATGCAACTCACACTAGTACTAATGGCTCAGATCACATTGACTCTCTAGATCAATAAAGAAGTCGGATGATGATGCATTCCATACTTTTTCACAATGTGTCCTCATAACATCACGACATCCACCCCCTTTGAACCTGCGCATCCTCCGGTATGCACCACAAAATAGTCCTCCTGGATTGAAGGGCCACAACATTATCTTCCAAAGTAACTGCCGCATAGACAAAGCACCTCCAGGATAAAAAATCCAATGCTCTTCCATCCAACATAGGAACATCTCACCATCTAAACTTGCCCCTCCTGGATCATAAGATTTTATCAACGTATTCAAGCCACATAGCTTCACTTTTGAAGACCCTCTAGATACCATAAACATACTCACAATGTGCCCATCTTCATAGACATAACAACACCCTTGCTCCTTCTGAATCCATTGCTTTGGAAGCAACCCATGTTGATACTTTACTTGATTTTTCACATCCAAGATCTTCAGAACATCATCCATATCCAAGCCATCCATAGCATCATGAGCATCCAGAAATAAGGTATCCACTTTAGTTCCTGGCAAAGCATCAAATGGCATCCTGCATTCATTATCAAGGTCTTCTGACTGTGTAAGAGCCATAAGCATGGTTCCTTGAAGCACACTCTCCTCAGCATCCCCTGGCTTTGATACTTCCTTTTCCAAAGCATCTTTTCCTGTGTTACCTGTAACACATAAAGCATCAAGAACTGACTGCTCAATAGCAAACAATGATTCTACCTCTTGCACATCAAGAAAAGTATTCATAATTTCTTGTGCGTCCTCATCATCCCTTACCACGACATCCTCCAATGCATTTGTCCAATCATCTAGTGCATCCTTCTCATCTTGTTGACTACCCTGCTCCAAATATTGTGGAACCTCTTGAGCACAAGCCTCATCTGTAGCAACAGTATCAAAGTCATCACCTGCATTAGAAATCAAGTGAGTCTCACATGAACCACACATGGATCCCTTTGCCTCTTCATAAAATACCTCAATGTTGCCAACATGCTCTTTGTTATCTGCATGCAAACAAGTAGCCAGAGAATCTGATGTTTCTTGCATAGTCCTTTGGTCTAATACTTCTGTCTCTTCCTTGTGGATCTCTATATCTTCATTGTAAACCTATCATAGAATCACAAGCTGCATTCACTTTCACTTCTGGAGCAAACAATTCAACCACCAACTTTGAATAGACAACCTTGACTATAGCTTCATCAGAAGCCTTCCACAGGGTAACATCTTCTTGCAAACACTCATCAACCACAGCCTCAAGTAAGGAATGTGCCTCATCCACATGGTCATTCACATGTAAAGAAGTATCACTGGATAAACTCCCTGTATCATCTACATCAACAGAAACTGCAGTAGGCAAGACATGTCCATCATTGCTATCATGCACATGTGTATCAACACTGTCAGACTCAGGGAATTCTTCTTTCAAGGCATCCTTGAACCCTTTCCAAGTTGCACCATGCCTTCGATGTATACCCTCAATTTGGTCCTTAAGATTTTGCTGCACCAGAACAGCTGGAGAAAATAGACAACCCTTTGTACCTCAGGCACATCACGCCTTTGCATCGCTATGTCAAAATAGTTGAGATATGTTGCTGCATATGACCCATCAAAGAAACCCGATTCTTGTGTCATCCACTGAAAATAATCCCTGATCAAATCCTCTTTTTCAGTCTTCACCTCTTTCAGCATGCTTTGTCCTTGCTCTTCTATTTGCTTCTATTGCTCATACAACTGTCTACATGTGTCCAATAAAAACTTTTTGAAACCAATATCTGCATCTCCAAATTCAATTATCCAAGAACACCTGTCAATAAACTACTTCAAATCCGCCATAGAACTCAAAGATGGAACTATGCCTTGTGATAAGTCACCCATGTCTACCCGCCTTCCGTCGACTTTCACATCGGGTTCACCAATGTCGGAGGGGTTTTTGTTGAAAGGTCGAATCCACCGGGGATCAGAAGTAGAAGGAAGTAGCGATAGGAGATGGAAGAGAAGATAGAGAATACCCAAGTGGTAAAAACGACAAAAACAAATCACAATGAATTGAATCAATATGTATTGAAAGAACCTTAAATCTTTGCACTACTTAGAAGCAATCTCCAGGCATTAGTTCTCCTGGAGCTCCTTTGTAGACCAAAAACGTGGATTAGAAAAAGCAGATCTTTCTCTGCTGCCCGGAACCCAAATCTAATGGCTCCGATGGCTCCGAAAGGGGGGTAAAACCCTAGGACGCTTGATCTCACGGATCTCTCAAATCACTCCTTCTTCTTCTTTTAGTTCAATTTGCAGTTTTCAGCCTGTTTACAACGATCGCGACGCATGTGATTTTATCAATCTATCTTTTTTATGAAAAATTACTAATTGGCTGAAAAAGCAACTAGCTTTTTGTATGCCATCCTAATCTAGAAGCTTTTTCTAACTTTTTTGAATTTTTACAATAAATAATATAAAAAATAGGCTAAAATGATAAAAAAGCTAGTATTTTCGGATAATCCATGCAACTCACACTACTACTCATGGTTCAGATCACATTGACTCTCTAGATCAATAAAGAAGTCGGATGATCATGCATTCCATACTTTTTCACAATGTGTCCTCATAACATCATGGCATCGCCTAAGATGCACGTCCATCAAAAATGATAATTTCTTCTAAATAACTTGAATACACGCTATCTCCCAGTGCTTCCCAATGCCACCGCTACCTGCTCTATACATCAATTGAAGCATTCACAATTGTTAGAGAATAATAAAATTAAACTGACAAAAGTGAATACCTAGCAGTCTTCAGCTACAAAATAAATAAATTGGCTAGAACTCAATCCTAACCTTAATTTATTACGAGTGTGCACTCTAAACTCATAAACATATATTAATTTAAATATGTATTTTGGGGAATCACCCGCTATGGAATTACCCACTTGCACATTAAATTAACAAGACGCCTGAAAAGGACAGGCGTCCCCATCGACTTTTCGCACAAGGAATCCACCTTGTGTATGAGCCCTGGCAATAAATATAATTTTATGGAATCCATCACAAAACCTCATGGAATCCACTGTGGAATATGCCTCCTGGCATCAAGTCAAGTGCTGAAAAAGAAGATGTTATGGGAAGCCCATGACTCCCCGTTCTCAGGACACCTTGGCCATGCAAAAATTGTTAATGCAGTTAGAAAAAAGTTACTACTGGGAAAGACTTAAGCATGATGTAGTCAGATATGTTACTGAGTGCCTAAGTTGCAAGCGGGTGAAAGCTAAGTGTGTCGAAATGCAAGGTAAGCTCCAACCACTTGACATTCCACATATGAAATGGGAGTTCATCAGTATGGATTTCATAGTTGGCTTACCTTCTGTTCAAGGAGGGTATAATTCAATCTTGGTGATTGTGGATATGCTGACAAAGGTCACTGATCTTATCCCAATCAAGACCAACTACAAAGCTTCAGATATTGCACGATTGTTTGTGAAAGAAATCTTTAGGCTTCATGGATTGCCTAAACGGATCGTTAGCGACCACGACTCTTTGTTTACGTCACATTTCTAGAAAAGCCTATTTGAAGCAATTGGAACCCAACTTTGCTTTAGCACAGCTTACCATCCCCAAACTGATGGTCAAACAGAGCAGTTAATCAAGCCATTGAAGATATACTGAGAGCTTACTGTTCCAAAGAACTGACAAAGTGGATACAGTATTTGCCCTTAGTAGAATATTCCTACAATGCATCATATCACCAGAGTATTCAAATGACTCCATTTCAAGCATTGTATGGACAAGATTGTTTGACACAATTGAATTTCTCTGATCCAACCATAAAGGTTGAGGCTTCTAAGAAAATGCTAGAAGACATGGATGATCAAGTCAAAACTATCAGATAAGACATCCAAGCTGCCAAAGATTGCCAGAAAGCTTATGCTGATCTAGGATGGCAAGAGCGCATCTTCCAAGAGGGAGATATGATTTTTATCCCTGTACGCCCAAAGAAGAGTTCTCTGTCATTGGGAAAGTTCAAAAAGTGGAGTCCAAGGTATTGTGGACCATACAAGGTTCTCAAATTCCTAGGAGCTAATGCCTACAAACTGCAACTTCCTAATCATATGAAAGTCCACAATGTATTTTACGTTAGTCTTCTGAAATCTTATGTGGCAAATGAAGATCATATTCTTGATGACCAACAAATTGTAATGCCTAGTCAAGAATCCCTTGAACTCCAGCCTGATAAGATCCTAGATGTAAAAGAGAAACATCTTAGAAATAGAACCATTAGAGAGTATCTTATCTAGTGGAAAGACTATCATGAGGAGGATGCTACTTGGATAGAAGAGACAGCTCTAGAAAAATAGTTTCCCCAGTTATTTTCGAGATGAGGACATCTCGATTCCTCTAAGGAGGAGAGGATGTAATATTCCCACCATAACACTTCATAAAACAAATTCGTGCTTGAAATGTTTTAAAAATTACTCGTTGAGTTATCACATAAGTGCCGCATGTAAGATCAAATCTTGCATTAAATCAATTCTGCAATCCAACACGAGAAGACACCTCAATGAGCCCAGCCAACAGAAAAGCAAATACAACTCGTAAATAATATTATGACGACTTGATCATAATAATTCTCGCATTATATTTGATTAGCATTCCCGATTCCATTTAATGCATCAAAGATCGCATTGATTTTGCAACGGCAAGACAAATCGCAAGAGCCTTAATCGGTAGAAAAAGAACGCGCAAGAACAAGCATGATATTGAGTAAGTTAAGTATCAAAGAGTATGTCATGACTTTATAAACTAGATAAATCATGAGGTAACTTTGGCAAAAAACTACTAGATGAAGTTGTTTTGATGAAACAAAGACGTTTTTGAAAAAATAGGTAAAAAATCATAACGTTTTTGACACCTGGAGGGAGAGAAAGCATCTTAAAATCATCCCCATGCCACCATCCAATAGGTAAATAATCAAAAAGCATTTTTTATCAAGCTTACTTAGCTCTTGACAAGTAGCCAAAAGAATGAGTGACTGCATGCTTCCCCCTCATGGCTATAAATACAACCCCTCTCATTCACAAAGAAAGCAAGAAGGAAGACCTCCTGATGATGGATAAATTTCTCTACATCTCTTTTTCATTCTAGCTTGAGTCTTAAAGAAGGAAAATACCCCTCTTTTACCTCATTTCTATTTTTCTACCCCTTGTTACTCCTTTCTTCCATACAGCCATATCGCTAAGCAAAATGTTGGCAAAATTTTTCTAGACAACCATCAACTCTCCCTGAGCTACCACATTAATTTTGCATGACATCCATGGCTCCACGAGGTCGCAAAAATTCAAGAAGTCCATTTGAAGCAAAAGAAGCAAGAAACGCGGTTGATGGAGAAAATGACGCAGTAGGAATTGGCAAAACCCTCGTTACTAAAAACTTGATAGAGGTAACATCTTGTCGGTTTGGAAAAAAATAATGTTTTATAAGCTTATCGCTATATTTGGCTTTAAATGATTATAAATGCATTTTAAAGAAAATGCATATGAAATGTCGCTTAGAAAAATGGGCTAAGTAATATAATAATAAACTATTCAGTGAAAAGACTCTTTCACTTGAAAAAGGATTATATGCCTATCATGAAGAAAATATCATAATTATGGTTTATTTCGTGATATTTATTGTTATTTTATTAATGATGCATGTGATTATAATAACTAAAAAAAGGTAGACGGTGTTAGGGAAGGGAATATTTTATAAATTTTCCCTGAAAGTAAATATATCTACTTCATTTTTCTAATGATAAACAGACACATATGAGTCTTATAATAATTTATAGAAAATCATTTAGATAATATCATGAAATAATCAATGCATTAAATCAACAAAAAATTATATAGGAAAATATATACTAGACGCGCATAAATTAGGTGTGTAGTAATATAATTCGATGTCTGAAAGATGAAAGAAAAATTACACTTATTATTTTTACATTGCTTAGAATAAAGTTTTCAAAAAAACAATTAGCATTGCATTTATGACATAGCTAAATGAAAATTGATCTTCCTAGATAATGTTGAAAGTTTGACAAATGGTCGGACATCGTCAATTAAACCATCGAATATGAGTAGAATAAAATAATAATTATTTTCTTACTGAAACACACATAATGTTAATATTAATGGTAATATTAGCGAGAGCGTTAATATCATGAGTCCACCCACATATGAATCAATAAGAAAACCTTACCTAAAATATCGAGGATGTTGAAGCAAAAACAACTATGAAATACTTGACAACCCTGAGACTATCAGTATCAAGAAATTAAATAAATATCAAAAGTGTGTAAGACTTATTTGACATTGATAAGAATTTGTCGATACAAATTCTAATGTCTAAACAGACTTGGAAAAGCATTTGAAATCCTATTAAGTGTAGGTTAGGGTAGGGCATCGCATGAATTGCCTACCATAGATATAAATGCCCATATTATCTTTCAGGGCAAAAATACCAAGTTTTCATAAGGATAATAGAGACTTCAGATTCACGAAATAACTTGCGGATCCGGAAAAAAGAGTTACAAGTAAGAATAAGGTGGGACCTTAAAAGAGAAACCCTAGAATTGGGTGGGACTACTTCCTATGCTAAAGACACTTGCTACCGTTAAAAATAAAATAAAATTGTGCATGTATTCATGGTTATGCAAGAATGGTTAATTGTGCTTGTAGCAGTTAGATCTGATTGTAAATATATAATCAGGATAATAAGAGGAAAGATCGCGCTATGCCTCCCCCATGGCTAGACGTGGAACCCTACTCCAAGGGGGATTGTTTTGTACCGCCACGAAGACCTTTGGAACGGCCCCGATGGCAAGAGGTCACTTGGTGAGAAATCCATTAGGCAGGAGGAGGCGGGAGTGCCAGGGGGTTTGGCGATAAATCTCTTGATCGCTCCTAGGAACTGCCTGACCCTCACGCGAATCAGGATGGGATCCTGGAGTCCTCGGTACTAGTGAAGGGATGGAAATCTTGGATGGTTTGCTTTTCTGCAGAGACAGAAGGAATTTTTCGATGAAGGGAGGTTTTCTCTTCTGCATAGGGAAAAGGAGAAAAGCATTGTAAATAAATTTTGCAAAATAATAAATAAATATGTTTTGCCAAAAGATTGTTTTTCTCTGTCTTTTTGTTGTGTCGTAAAATTACGCAAAGGAACCTATGATAATGGGTTAATTAACGAAGCTGCTTTTATATGTCATCACTTAATGTGATAGTTAATTAGAAAAGTAAAGAAAACCATTTGTGGGAAGCGGGTGGGCGAGATCCCTGATGGATCCGTCCTATGGATAGGTGGTCCTGGTAAGCTGGGAGCTTCTTTCAGGAGATTGAATGAAACGTTAATTAGGAGAAATTAGGTAGAGCCGAGCATTAGCTTACCTAGGGTCGGGTCTTAAAACCTTCATCAATAATTATCTTAGGGAAAAGGTGCAGCAGCTGTGCCAGAACTTCGTTAAGGTTCCCTGAATCCTAACTAGTTACTGGAAAAAAGCGTTGCACTCCATGAACCAAGGTTAACTAGGATCGCTCCAATCGGACAAGAAGCCCTTGTGGGACACCTCCGATGGAGCTAGCTGATGCACAAAGACCTTAGTTGTGAAATTAGGACCTCGAGCTTGCAGGTTGATCCTCACGGGGACGAAAGGTACCTTCCATTACAGGGTGGACTCTGGGAAACCTAGACGATAGACCCTGTGCATTCTTGCGAGTGCCGGGCGAAGTCATCTAGGATAGTTCCCCGATGGACCACTAAAACGTGCTACTAGGGAACTGTTAGGTAGGCACGTGACATGTGTTATCAGAGCCTAATTGAAATTAAAAATATCTAACTGTTCTAAGTAATAATCAGTGTGTTGATTGTTAAGGGATAAACTTTGGCAGAATAATGAAGCCTGGAACCAATTCCTTGTTTTTTGAGTAATGTACACATCTGCGTTGAACTCCATGGATGATGAGTGGAGAAGAGAAATGACGAGGATACTCAATCGCCTATATGATCCATCCCCCACGAATCATGAAAGAAGATGGTTATGGGATAAGTGTTATTGTTACATCAAGGACGATTGATTCTTCGACATGCAGACTAATCTAAAACGCCTTGAATGGATGGAAAATTTAAAAGTAGTTGAGGTATTTATCTTTTGTCTGTCTAGAAGGAATCCACTTATGATTACCAATGGTCTATAGATACATCTAGACCGTTTTGTCTATGACAAGGTACTGAAGGTATTACCAATCGACAGGATTATAATCCAAGGACGTCACAAGTATCGAGATTACCGTATCCATTGTTTTTTAGATCTGCCATTTCCACAGTATAGGTTTCTAGACATAGACAACAATTGGCCTACTTTCTTCTACATGAATGTAACTGATATCCATCCCTGAAAAAGAAAGATATAATGATATCCTATTTTGGAAATTGTACATAGCATCTAGCCTATCCTATTGATACTGATGTATATCTACTTGTAAACATCTGCCATTTGTAAATATTCCTTACTTGTAAAAATCATAACATATGGCTACTGATTATAAAAGATAACAACGACTAGATTTTGTAAAAATATTGTGCGCTTTGGCCCATCATTGTTTTACAAAACTAGTAAGATATGTTAATGTGGAAACAAAACTGAAAAGTTTAAAGCACTAAACTAATTTGTGAAACTTATGATAACCCAAGGTAATATAACTATCGTTAGTCCGACTGAAATTCAGGAGAAGAAGTATCTCCTTAAGCAGGTTAAGCCACCGGAATTCGATGGCAAGGGCAAAGATGTTGAAGCTGAGGTAGAGATTTGGATTGAGACCATGGAGGACTACTTTACTGCCGTGGGAACTAGCCCTGCTAATCAGGCTATGATCGCCAAGTTGAAATTGATTGGTGAGGCATGGCTATGGTGGAAACAATGTTGTAAAGACCAGGGACTTGCTAAGACAGCTATCACTTGGGAAAAGTTGAAAGAAACTGTGCGTGGTCGATATTTGCCACCAGCTTATCACACGCTAAAAATGAATGAGTTCTTTAACTTAAGACAACTAGGAATGAGCCTGGAAGTATATTACTCAAAGTTTATCTCACTGCTTAAATATGCGCCTTCCATGACTATTGCTGGGCAGGTGTCTAAGTTTTGTTACAGATTGAATGCTCCTTTGAACATGCGCCTTGAATTTATGCACCCAACTAATCTACAAGATGCTTTGATTCGCATAGCACCTCTTATTCAGGAGATTCAATCAAAGCCAAGGAATAATAAGCTCTGGAATCAAAACAAAGGGACTTCACGGGGCTATGTTAAGTGAGCCCAAGGTCAATGCCCACTTGGTGAAGAAAAGAGGGCCAAAACAAATGCTGTCGGGAACTTCATACCTACGGGAAGTAATTCAAGGGTACCTAGGTGTTTTCACTGTAATGAGCCAGGTCACTTTAAAAGATAGTGCCCAAAGCTTGGCCGAATTCCTTGCCAAGGACAGTATAGAGGTTAGAACCAAGCTTTAATTGCAAAAGGAAAAGTATCTGCTATAATTCTTAAAGATCTTGAAGAAGAGGGAAACCCAACTATGGAAACTGATATGGAGAGGGCATCAGTTCACGCCACCCTCCATAAGAAAGGCCCAAATCGCCAATTTCCAGTGATTCAAACACCAGCAGAATATGAAGGTAAGTCCTTTAAAATCGTGATTGACTGTGGAAGCACACACTCTTTCATGTCACCAAAGTGTGCCAAGAAATTAGGTATAGACACAATACCTACACATTAGGAGAAATATGGACTCTCTTTTTTGCCCCTTAAGGAGTGAATAAACAAATATAGGCCTAACCAATGAGAGAGTTGGGATTCCAGATTCATGTAACATGAATTTTTTGGCCATGTCTTGGCCCAAATCTTCCCTTAGCAATAAAATAAGGGGAAATGTGGGGACTACAATGCTGTCACTTCCTGAAAGTTTGTGCCTCGAATTTGCATTTTCTTATTTTTTATGTTTGACTTTTCTTTTGTCCCCTTTTCAGTTTCCCCCTCTTTCTTAGGCGGAACTCAAATTTGTCATATCTCTTTCCCCGCTTCTTCTTTCCTGACGAAATTTTACAGCCTCACTGTTGCTTGCCCTATCTGTAACCCTGTAAAATTTCATTTGCTCTGCACAAGCACAGAGAGAGTTTCACGTGTTTTATGAGAGTAGAGCTTGTTTCACCAAAGCCCTAAGATTCTCTTCACAAAACTCTACAGGTATATTTTTCTCTTCCATGGATGTTCTATGGTAAAGTTTTATCTCATTTGGAGAAAACCTGTGCAAGTTATGTGCATTATCTAACATGTAATTTCTTTTGTTTTGGTGCTCTAGGAGTCTCTTACAGTCAAGAACAGTGATATTTTGAACACTCAACTTCTTCTTCAACATCTTAGGGTTTCTCTGTAAACAAAGTTATAGGTATATTGTCTTGTTTTTTATTGCTCCACTGTTAAATTTTATCTTGTTTGGACAAAATGTATACAAGTTATATGCATAATACTGAGCTTCCCTTTGTTTTTGTACTCCAAGAATCTCCAAGGGTGAAGAACAATGATTTTTTAAGAACTCAACTTCTACAACATCTTTGGGCTTTTTTGCAGAGAAAGACACAGGTATATTGCCATTTTTTACTGTTGTTCCATGGTTAAATTTCAATGCATTTGGACAAAGCCTATATAAGTTATATGTATGCTTTGACCCAAGATTTCTTTTGTTTTTGTACTGCAGGAATCTGTCAGTGAAGGAACAATGGTCTTGCTATAAGTCAACTTCTTGTTCAACATATCTGGGGATCTTTGTGAAAGAAATTACAGGTACAATGTTTCTTTTTTAAATTGATCCATTTAAATTTAATTTCTTTTGGAGAGAACATTTGCAAATTATACACATGTTGATAGGTAACTTTTGTATTTGGTTGTTACAGATGTCTTCACGGAGGAAAAACATCAGTAGCATACTTGCAGTGGAGGTCTTCAACAGGAAAGATAATGGCGGTAATTGGATTTGTGATAAGTATTATAAGTTGGATTGGATTTTGATGCACCCAAGTACTCGAGGGAGTTTCAAGGTCAAGCATAAGGATGTTGCAAACCCTAGCAAACATTGGAAAGGTAGAATTCTAGAGTTCAAAAAAGTGTTTGATGGCACAAGTGCAGTAACAGAAGTGTTGATTCAACAAGTTTATACGAACAAACAAATCTCTGTACACGACAAGAACAACATTGCAAATTATAAGCAAAAAAATAAGTTGTTAAATTTTATCATTGATTATTCTTTTGTATCAGAGTTGTTTTTAAAAGTCTTTGCAGTATTCTAATTCAATCTTGTTTGATTGACAACTCTATATCCATTGACTTTGCATGAATGGCAGAATGTGGAATGTTTAAGCGGCAAGATACATGTTTGGCATGAAGAGATAGGTTCTTTGATCTATGATAAGAACTCTACAAGTCAACTTGCCACTCAAAATATCTTTTTTTATAATTCATTGTATGTGGTAGAAAGCCAGAGATTGCAGCATGTCCCATTGCCGCCACTGTCTAGTGGTGAATGGTTGATTGGTAGCTTGGAGTTGTCAGGAGCTTGCAAGTCGAAGATAAAATATGACATCAATAGTGCTATGAAACCCACCACAGGCTCCAAAGATGTGCATCTTAGTTGGTTTATTCCATTCTCATTGTTTGCACATTTGTTTAGTTCATGTGATGTTTTGAAGAAAACAAAGATTACTTATCAATGCAAGTGTCCATCCGAGGAATGGATGAGTCAGTTATTGGATGAGTCTTGGCAAGCCAAAAGAACACATTTTGATGAAACGATTGAGTGCAGGGTCAACCAATTTGATCGTACATTCAGGTAAAACTTTTTTACTACTTTGCATACCTTGATTTAATTGACATAGGTCTCGCTTAGATGAATTGTTGTGTTAGTCGCATTCACTTACCATTATTTTTGTTTTTATTACAGGTATTTCATTGCTAGACAAACTCTGTGCATTCGCTTTCGATATAGAAGATGGCAACTTTTGCGAGGGGAGTGGATCAGCTTGGATCAAGATACCCGAGATGAGACACATACAACGCTCATAGATGTGGTAATCTTGTGGAGTGGTCATAATCCTTTCGTAGTCAGCACAGAGAGTCATTGGCCCATTAATTTTCTGAGACAAGAAATCCAATTAATGTCCAATGAGCCCCTCTGCAATTTCTATTTCAAGTTAGATAATAGAAAAGTCATGACTCGTAGTGAGCAATCCATGACATGTAAACAATGTACTTCTCCACATATCCTTGAGATAGTGGAATCCTTGTAAAAAAACTTTATAAAGAGCGAATACATATCTTTTTTGAACTTATGAGTACTTTAAATTTTAGTTTATTGTGATCCAAGCGTGTGATAATACATAATGTAATTACTCAATCGTGCAAGTAAAAATCATAATTAAATTACAGGCTAGAGGTCTATAATCTATAGAATATTGTCTTTGCACAATGATATACTGTAGCACATCTCTGCTGCTCGTTTCTTAAATTTTAATATTAAATTGGATCCAAAGGGATTTTGAAGGTCTTTTAGATTTATTTTCTTTAAAAAATTATATATTTTCTCTCGTTAGACTTGAATATACTCAGTGATCCAAACATATTCGAGGATATAATAATGTAGAAAGAAGCATTTGTCTATATTAGTAATTGTAACAGTGACTTTAAAGTACTGAAATAAAGAAACTAAGGCAAGAGTTTTAATTTGAAACTTTAGGATTAATAACTTTATAAAGAACCTTTATTTAAAACCCTAGACACATAAAAGCTATGACTCCAAACTCATTTTCACTTTCATTCTCCACTTCCCTACACTTGTGCTCTCCTTCCTTCTCTCTTTGTGTGCCATGGCTACCACTCCCACCTTCGCTGCATGGATTAGCTCCACACGCTACGCGCACATAAGAGACCAGATATACCCTAGGTTTTGCGTGACCTTGAGTCTAGAGAGCTCGCTTTCCGCTGTAGACCCTGACTCTAGTATACTAGCATCGTTTTGTGATGCAGTGAACCCTCTCACTTGCTCTATTCCCGACTCCACTCTCAGGTGGGTTCCCATGGATTTTTTGTATAGTTTGCGTGCCGGATCCAACCATGCAAAGGTGATAAGTCAAGCCCTGGTGCCTGTGGGGCAACATCTCTGCGCTAGAGCAGTGCCCACCTCATCACAGGACCACGTCACGATGGATCTCATTGAGAGGGATGCTGCCTTTGCCATATATGTTATGTGCACTGAGGTGCAAGAGGACAGTGACGAGGACATAGATGTACCCTCTCAACCACAACTAGAGTATTTTGAGAGGGAGCCTGAGAAGATCACTCTTGATCCGAGTGTTGAGGCAGCATAGAGCTTGGCCATTGTACACCCACCTCCCTGCTCTGATGAGATGCCCACAAGCGAAGAGCCACCCCTCGCTTCTGTCCATGCTATCACCATCGAGGGGGTGGAATATCTACTCATGCAGGATGTGCTATAGTTGTTGGAGCTAAGGGAAGAAGAACGATATTGTATCATGGTGCGTGATGCACCTAGTGATTTCATAGATTTTGATTTACAGGATGCCCCAGCACATGTTGATGAGGTGGCTCGTTATGATGGCACAAGCATCAATGACATCTGCCATTGTGAGCATCCAAGAGTAGATTGAGGATGCGGCGCCACAGTATCAAATCTCTGATGAGGAGTTTGAGCGATTGCAGGAAAGCCTTTTTGGTCCTCGACCCGACTATGTAGTGCCTACCCAAGAGAGAGACGAGGGTGACCGAGTGGCAAGAGCAGACATGGATGCTCCATTACAGCGGCAGATAGATGATGTAGAGAAGGTAATGTTCTTAGTTTCTTATGAAACTTAACTAGTAGGGCCTCTAGGGCATCGGGAGCTAACACAACAGTTTTTGTCAGGATTGGGCCCCTAGATGTGCCCTGGCCGGACAGGCCCCCAGACGTGAGCCTCCGACCAGGGCACATCTGGGGGCCCGATCCCGACAAAAACTGTTGTGTTGGCTCCTGATGCCCTAGAGGCCCTACTGGTTAATTTTGCAGATTCAGGCCCCCAGACGCGATCCTTCGGCCAGGGCACATCTGGGGGCTTGATCTCGACAAAAACTGTTGTGTTGGCTCCCGATGCCCTAGAGGCTCTACTGGTTAAGTTTCATATAAATATGATATATATATCTTCAACACACTCCATGCATAGTGAGTCTGATACTGAACTTGTGTGATGCAAGAGATTGTCTATATAGACGAGTTTTCATGTAGGTAGGGTAGCCGATCTGGTAGCCAAGGAAGGGTGCAAGACTCGGCATTGAAGGAGTACGTTGGGCAGCTTGTCAAAGACATTATTGTATTTCATAAGACATGCTCCCCTGCTTTTGCTGAGAACTTCTTGAAGTTGAGGGCACTAACAAAGGCTGGGCTCTTCAAGACCATCCCGACCAACTCCAGAGGGAGAAAGTAGTGTTGCTTCGACGTTCGAAGTTGCTCTACTTATTCACAAGTACTAGGTATGGTCCACTTTTCTCCATGGTGGCCCGTGGCATGGTTGCCGATGTTGAAGACCCCACTGTCATTAGACAAGAACTATTGGGGCAAAATGTATTGTTGCCTATGATCAAGAATAGCTCTGACCATGGGGAGCCTAGCTCGAAGAAGCCTAGGAGAGACTAGATGTACTTATTGCCTAGTGATATTGCATCACCGATGTAATGCACTTTGTAATCTTCTCTTCAAGTAATGAAAACCGATGTTTGTTGGATTCACGTGCAATGTAGTTTGTGATACGTGCCGTTTACTGTTGTTTTTTACTTGAATGTTACGTTTATTTGTCGAATTTATATGCAACACGATTCATATCCTAAATTTAATATGCAGTGCTTTATCAAATTCGTGTGCAATATTTATTTGTTCGAACGCATGTAATGATAACTCAACGACGTAAATAAAATAAATAACAAGCGACTAAACAAAAATAAGACGCGCCAAAAAATTTGTATTCATATTAATAACAATTTTGTTGAGTGTTGACCTATTTTTTGGCTAATTTTTGTTGTTTTTGAGAGCTGAATGGTTGATTGGTTTGGAAGTGTTTTGAGAGTGTTTTGGATAGGTTGGAATGGTTTTATTAAGCTCATGATGCCATATTAGTAGAGATATGAAGTTCTGATGATGTTCTGATATATTCTGTTTGGTCCTGATTGCTTCTGTTTTTGTTCTTTTTTGTTCTGTTTTCTCTCTGTAAGGGGAGATGGAGTATTGATTGATAGGGTTTGAGATTGTTTGAAAGCTTATTGAGTGATTTTTGATGGTTTGGAATGGTTTTGGTATGAGTTATGTGGTTCTGATGCTTTCTGTTGACCTTCTGTAACTCTCTGGTGAGCTTCTGTAGACCTTCTGTATGTGTTCTGATGGATGAGAGTGTAGCTTGGGAAAGTTTTCTAACCTTGGAAAGAGGTGAATACAAGTGAAAAAGAGCTAAAAGAAGTGAAAGAAGTAGCTGCTGAAGACTCAAGTAAAGACTGGAGTGAAGTGACAGTGGTGAGCTACGAAAGGACACTGTAGTGGCTCTGGTACCTCTTCATATCGGACATACCTCTTGGGAGGGGTATCCACTACCTAAGAAGGATTATTGTGAGTGATTATGAGAGATTGTAGTGAGGAGATGATGTATTATTGATGGAGAGAGAGAGAGAGAGTCAGAGATAGTCAATTCTATCAAAACAGAGTGATTGTATATGAGAGATTGAGAGAGAAGACTATGAAGATATTGAAGATGAATACTATGTGATGTATTTCCATTCAAAGATGGTGTATTCCTTTGCTTTCTTTATTCTATTGATAGATTTTGTGAAGATGTTGAAGAATATGGTTGATTCACTTCCAAGCCAGATCCGTCCTGGAAATATTGATGACAGGCCAGCGAATGTAGTTCCATTCCAGTTTTTAAGGGAGAGTACAATGAAGACCCTGATCTTCATGTAGTAGAGTTTATGGTAGCATGTGTGGCTAACAATACCAGAACCCGTGAGCATTGGTTAGAAATATTCCCCGCCACTTTCAAGGGCGCGACATTTCAGTGGTATGAGAGACAAGCAGCAGAAACTTTTGGCACATTGGACGACCTGAAGTTGGCCTTCCTCACTAAATTCAGGCGTGAAGGTTTTGAAGAGCGGATGCGAGAGGAATTTATGAACCTAAGTCAGTCATCTGGAGAAAGAGTAGAAGCTTATGTCTCACGAATGGAATCCATCCTGAAGAGATGGACTAACCATAATCTAGATGATGGCATTCAGAAGGGGGTGTTTCTCAGAGGATTACAACCAGAAGTCCGTAAGTTTGTGGAGCTGCAAAGACTAGCCACATTGCAAGCTGCAACAGAAGGTGCAAGACTGTACGATGAAGTGTAAGCTAGATTGGCGATGAATCCAGGAAGAGGAGTCCTACCTCCTCTGATGCCAGGAATGATGTACCCACCAAATGCAGTCCCAGGGACAGTCCCCTACCCCTACCAATAGATTCCCCTAGTATCACAGTATAGTGCACCAAATCCATAGTGGCCACAATCCATGCCTCAAATAATGGTTCAACCACAACAACAATGGTCCCAACCAATTTTCCCAATGCCAAATCAGCAGCAACAGTGGAACCCTGCCAACTGGAGCCAACAGCCAATAGTTCAAATAGGAGCTCAGAATCAGAATCAGAACAGAGATCCCTCTGCGCCAGCCCAACCTGTTTATGCAGTGATTACAGAGACTCCTCAAAACCCTACTGCCAGTACCTCAGGAGGAGAAATCTTGAAGGATTACTTATCCAACTCAGTTGCAAATATCAAAAAGGAGTTGATGGATGTGATTACAGAGCAGTTACAGACGCTGAAAGTGAATACTGCTAGCATATCCAACGTTGCAGGAACATGAAGAGATGTGATGCGGTCAAATACTTGGTGTGGTAAGTGTCATCAAGTAGGCCATTTAGCCACTAAATGTATACGGAAACCAACCATTCCTGGAGCCTTCTGTTCCTACTGTTTGCGGAAGAACCATACAAAGGACATTTGCTCTCTGAAGGAGATGCATGATAGGAGAAGGAAGGAAGAGGACGCAAGATTCAACTTGCTGGAATCCAAAATGACAACACATGATATTTGACCCAAGCCTAGGGAGTTTGGTCGTAATTTCGGTCCAAGGAGGCTTCCCTCACAAAGTTACAGAGGAAGACAGTCTGGCGGTGGTCAGAGATCAGAAGTAGAGTGTTACAGATGCGGAGAAAAGGGACACATTTCACCAAATTGTCCAAATCCCAGAAGGTCAGTGGATTACAAGCCCTTATGCAGTCGATGCAAAGGAGAAGGCCACACTGCAAAAGACTGTCCAAGCCCAGCCCCAGTGAAAAACAGTGCTACTAATAGTCCGGCCAAGGCCCAAGAGCCTACCTCCAATTTAGTGGAATTGGAAGTTGCTACCATCACACGTGCAAAGAAGAAGGAACCACCTATCCAGAAAGAAAATAATCCTCCTGCCAGAACAGTGAAGTTCAATCTTCCACCAGAAGAACAGAACAGAACAGAGCCTTACAGTGCCGTACAGAGCACCACAGTGCCACAAAGAGTTATAGAGACAGTTCCAGAGACAGGACCAGAGATCCAGGAGATAGGAGAGGAGGAAGTGCCACAAATGGCAGAAGAAGTCCCCAGCATGCCCCTGTTGGAAGAAAAAAGGAAAATAAAAATGGGTATTGCCCCATTCCCTAACCGGTTAGAGAAGCCAGTGGATCTTATTAAGGAATATGATCTGGTCAAAGATCTAGATACCTTTAAACCAAACCTCACATTCTGACAATTATTGATGCTGTCTCCCAGTTTTGCCGAAAAAGGTTCAAAAGTATATTGACAAGAAGACGTAGATTAAGGATTGCTCCCTCAACATCAACAAAGTCCAACAAAGCTCCAGAGCCTGTAAAAGAAGTGGATGTGGCTAACGCCTTCCTAGATCCGGGTACCCCAGAGACTGGCATGTGGATAGAAGGCTGCTTCATTGCAAATGCACTGATTGATGGTGGGTCATCAGTGAACATTATGACGGATGTGACAATGAAGGATCTAGGCCTACAAGGTGTGCAACCAACCCAATGGCTCATCAGACTGGCGGATCAGAGTAGAATCAAGCCTTTGGGCATTCTCCCATATGTGAAGACTACAGTGACTGGAAAAGATTATTGGCTAACCTATCTGGTGGTGAAGCCAAACTCTTATGGTACATCCTACCCTCTGTTACTGGGCAGACCATGGCTTTTTGAAGCCAGAGCAAGGACGGATTGGTTCAAAGGAACCTTGACCTTGGGTAGAGGACCTAATAAAGTGGTGCTGAAGCTATATGGTGCTAAAAAAGGACATGGATCCACCTCCTTGGAGTTATCTTCTGACTCCCCTAATGAGGCTACAGATGGAACATCAGCAGATGAAGATGCTGTCAAATAGATCCTTCCCAAGAAAATAGTGGCACGTTCCTTAACAGTGGATACTGTAAGCCGACTCCCAAAAGATGCAAAGCCATTATCAATGGGTGAATACTTCCTGCCTGAACCAGGAACGATTTCTGAAATCACTTCTGACAGTGAGATAGAAGCATGGATGTACTGCTCATGTGCAAAATCTTTATAAGAAATGGATTAAGAAGAACAAGCCGTCTTTCAGCAGTGGCTCTTGCCGTCCGCAACCATCCTTGCCAAAGAAAGATGATGATGATGCACCGTGCCAACAAGCACCAGTCTCACGATTCCAATAGAAATCAGAGGGTCCCTGTTATGTGATGTTCCTGGATGCGTCATCAGAAGATGAGTCTTCAAGCCTAGAGGTAATTAATCTTGAAACCAAACCCGAAACGGCTCTAATCCCATTTCAACATCTCAAGAGGCAACCTAAGTCTCCACCAAGAGAAGAAGTTGGTTCTAGTGGGACATCAGATGAGGACATCACTCCCTTGAAGGAGTGATGTTCTCCAGAAGCAGTCCACGGGACCTTCATCCGTGAAGTAGAAGGTGAAAGGCAGTTAACCTTTGTGGATGTAGATGGCACTGAACGCCACTTGAAGGTGGGTAGCAGCCCCCCGGAAGAGGAGTTGTCAATTTTGTACAACTTGTCGAAAGAGAATTTGGACGTGTTTGCGTGGTCCTACAAAGACCTAAAGGGGATTGATCCCATAATATGTCAGCATCATATTGACTTGGAGCCTGATGCCAAGCTAGTACGGCAACGACAGAGGCGAATGAACCCGAATTATTCCACATTGGTGAAAGCAGAGCTGCTGAAGCTTCTGGAAGCCGAGTTCATCTATCCAATGGCAAATAGTGAATGGGTCTCACCCATCGTGGTTGTACCCAAGAAGAATGGCAAGCTTCGTATATGTGTTGACTTCCGGAAGTTGAATTCGAAGACGAAGAAGGATCACTTTCCTATCCCTTTCACAGACCAACTGTTGGACACAGTGGCAGGACATGAGCTTTATTCCCTTCTGGATGGATTTAGTGGGTATAACCAAGTGCAGATAGCAGAAGAAGACCAATCCAAAACAACCTTCACCATAGAATGGGGGACCTATGCTTACCGAGAGATGCCGTTTGGGCTCTGCAATGCCCCTGCTACCTTCCAGCGAGTCATGATGGCCGTATTCCAAAATCATCTGCACGACTTTATTGAGGTATATTTGGACAACTTCTGTGTCTATAGTTTGATTCGTGAACACTGGGGACACCTGGAACAATGCTTTGATCGATGCCGGGAGTATGGGATTTTCCTCAACACCGACAAATGCATCTTTGGGGTCTCTTCTGGAGTTCTGTTGGGTCACATTGTCTCTGCACAAGGGATATCAACAGACCCTGCAAAGATCGAAAAGATTGCAGCTCTAACAGCACCCACCAACCTCAAATAGTTGAGGGGATTCCTAGGCCACGTGGGTTACTACAGAAGGTTCATAGCCCATTTTGCAACAAAGGCAACCTCCTTGCACAAGCTTCTGAGGAAAGATGCAGAGTTTATTTGGACGGAAGAATGTGACAAAGCCTTCAACACTCTGAAGCAGTGTCTGATTGAGGCACCCATTCTGCAACCTCCTGATTGGATGAAGGAGTTCCATGTACACACTAATGCATCTATTGAAGGCTTAGGCATAGTTCTTTGCCAGAAGGGCTCCTCGAAGCTGGATCAACCGATCTATTATGCAAGCCGAAAATTCACTGATAGGGAACGGAACTATACAGTGACAGAGCTTGAGTGCTTGGCAATGGTGTTTGCCCTATAGAAGTTCCGCCACTACCTCCTATCTACCCACTTTAAATTTTATGTGGATCACGAGGCCTTATCTTTCCCGATGAACAAAGCAGACGTGAAAGGACGAATGATGAGATGGCTCCTTCTATTTCAGGAGTTTGACTTTGAGGTAATTACCAAACCTGGTCGTTTCCATGTTCTGGCTGATCATCTGTCACGTATCCCACAAACTGCAAACGAGGAGCAGGATGATCCAGACCTCCCTGATGCTTCCCTATTCCTGGTAGAAACTGTAACCCCCTGATATGCATTTTTGCCAATCTACTGGCAACCCAACAGTACCCTCATGGCATCTCTAGTCGGGAAAGGAAGAAGCTTATGTTGGAATTAGCCCCCTACACCCTGTTAGGCGGTGCATTGTACAAGAAGGGCAAAGATGAAGTGCTCAGAAGATGTGTTGCAGGAGATGAGATTGGGATTGTTTTGAAGGCTTGCCATGACGAGCCATGTGGAGGCCACTTTGCAGGAGAAGCCACAGCCAGGAAGGCTCTGCTAGCAGGATACTGGGGGCCTACCATTCATAAGGATGCGTATGATTACTGTCAAAGATGTGATGCTTGTCAGAGGATGGGGAAACCCACCAAGACCAGTGCCATGCCACTACAACCTATCCTTCCTTTGAAGCCTTTCGAGAACTAGGGCATCGACTTTGTAGGCCCGATCGATCCTCCCACCAGAAGGAAGCAGAACCGATACATCCTCGTATGTACGGATTATGTCACAAAGTGGTGTGAAGCTAAAGCCCTAAAGCGGGACGATGGTAACAACATGGCCCTGTTCATGTACGAGAATATCATCACCCGTTTTGGTAGTCCCTTAGAGCTGGTAAGTGACAGAGGCACTCATTTCATTAATTAAGTCATGGAAGAGTTGACAGAGCTGTATAAGATCCGCCATCGCAAGTCCACTCCTTATTACCCCAGAGCCAACGGCCAAGTCGAAGTCACGAATCGCATCCTCTGCTCGATCTTGACAAGAACAATTGCCGCACATCGTCGTGATTGGGACGATCGACTTACAGAGGTCCTCTGGGTGTACAGAACCTCCCATAAAGCAGCAACAGGATAAACACCCTTCCAGCTGGTGTATGGTACAAAACCTGTTTTCCCTGTTGAACTGGAATTACCCTCTTTGAGAGTGGCTATCAAAGAGCATTTGGGGGATGATGATTCATTGCAACGCTGTCTCCTGCACCTGGAATGTTTGGATGAAACTCACAAGATGGCTCTACAGTGCATGGAAGCCATGCAAGCTCGACGTAAGGCTTACCATGACAGCTTCATCAAGCACAAGGAGTTCAAAGAAGGTGATTTGGTCCTAGCCTATGATTCACGATTTGGCAAGTTTCCTGGCAAGCTCCAACAACGGTGGATGGGCCCATATAAGGTACTTGCTATCAATCCTAATGGCTCTGTCCAAGTGCAGACCGTTGATGCCTCTGATGATCCCTTCCTGATCAATGGATATCGCTTGAAGAAGTACTTCCCTCCTTGGGGATCTTGATAATCATGGTCACCTGATCCTTTCCCTCGTTGGCGTGGTACTCTCACTCTTATGATGCTACTTCTGATAGCCGTTCTTTAGCCACTTCTGATGAGGTGGATGCAACCCTCTGTCCCCTTAGCCCCACCTTCCAGCCTTGATCTCTTATTCTCTATTTTCCACCAGCGACAGTGGCGAGGTGGGTTCTGACAAATGGTATTTCCACCATTCCCTTGCTTAATTCGAAAGAAAAAAAAAAGAAAAAAAAAACATATCGGTCATGGGAGAAAAGGACTTCGGTCCCTGTCATGCTGACCTATTCTTCGAGAAAAGGTGGAGACACCCTCGGGAATAGGGGAAAACAAGAAAAAAAAATGAGAAAAAAAAAACAAGATAAGAAAAACGAAAAAGAATATGTTATGGGAGAAAAGGAAGAAATTCCCTGTCATAGCAGGCCTCGCTCCAAGAAAAGGTGGCAAAGGTGGCAAAGGGCGGGAAGCTGGCTGTGGAAAAGGTGGCAACACCCAGCAGTCCAGAAAGTGGATTCATCAATTGATATCCCCAGGATCCAGTTCCGAAACTGCCTCCCTTGGTACATTGTGTCCTGGGTTTTTCTGCAGAGTGTCTAACTATCCTCTAAGCAGATGACATGTCCTATGCAACACAACGTTCGATTTGATGGCTACCTCACTGGGTATGCCTCATCTTCAACACCATGATGACCACAATTGACGACGCGATCTCCATCGACAAACAATCGAGTGATGTGAGCTTTCATCCTAACCGGATGGGGAAGTGAGTATGGGTTGCCCTCTGTAACTATCAACAGAGAGTGAGATAGAGGGTGGGGCGAGTGACCAGTCTTTTCCCTTCCAATCAAATGAGAGGTAAGATGTGTGAATGGAGTGTTGTATGCACGGGATGGGCCTCTCAATGCACAAAGCACGATCTGTTTCTGTGCACTGCACTATAAGGCTCCCTGGCCTTCCTTCTCGCACGGTATGCGGGCACAGGGCGGGATGCACAGTTGCACCATCAAATGCGCACAAGGCATACGATCTTTGCACAAGTGACCGTGAGGATAACATTAATGGGTTTCAGGACATGGTTGCCCTCCTCTATCTATCAACAGAGCGTGAGACAGAGGGTGGGTTGAGTGTGACTGAAGTTTCTTCAATCAATTACCGAGAGGTGAGATTGAGGGACGTTACGACACTTGGAGTCAGGTATGTTCCCATTTTCCTATACACCCACGGGGTAGGTCTCTGCCATCGGCACAGGACACATCACCCTGTTCTGTACACTGCACTGTAAGGCTCCCTTGCCTTCCTCCTTGCACTTATGCAAGACGGGTTGGACGCACTAATGCACCATCAACTGTGCACCCTGGCATACTCCCTCTGCACCATTCCCCTGTCGATTTCTAAACTGCGTATGAGATATAGGTTTCAATCATTATTCCTCGAGTGATATTAGTCATGGGGCGAGTGACTGTTCTTTCATTCCATATGAGTGATTGTGAGTTGAGTGTAATATCCCTCGCCATCGATGAATTTCCTACGATTCCTTCAACCAGCTACCTTTCTGGGTACTACCGCGTGGTCCTTGCCTCGAAGGACGTGTGTTGTGACGATACCTTGGTACCTCCTGCAGCAGCCGACAACAACACAGGACGTGCCATCGACAATCAACCTTGATTCTCGACAATATGGGCCAAGTTTTTCTAACCCTACACCTTCTGTTTCTCAGTGACGTTCATGTTTTAAGTGTGGGGACGTTAGTGGATGGTCTGTTGTGTAGTCCTAGGTCCCTGTTGCTCGGTTAACCCTGTCCGTTAAGGTTTTAAGTGTGGGGACGCGTCCCTGCGCGTCTACATTGCATACCCTTCTGCATATGCCTCCACCTGCTAATGCCTCTATGCCATGACTTGCTTTTACCCTAATGGGGTTCCTTCCCACCCACGCATCCTCTGTCACCCCTCCCTTGGGGCTGTTCCTTTTCCATTTCTCTTTTTCCCTTATTTTGCTGTGTTTTCATGTGAACGTATCCTAAGTTCACCGAAATCCACATCCAACTTTATAGCCATGTTCCTCCCTTTGACCAGACCATTTTTCCTTTTTACCTACCCCTATTCTGGTGCATGGTTTTCAAGTTATTAATTTTTGAAGCATTTTGCATAACTTGGATGGTTTTCCATGTGAACGTGCTTTGCTTGCTTCGGAACCATGATCTGACATCATAGCCTTGACAATCACTTTCTCCTTGACATTTTTTCTTTTTACTCCGTGTCCTTTCGATACACGGTTTGTCCAATATTAATTTTGTGGTTTTTTAAGACTTTTTCGTGCGTCTTTTTGACATTTTTCCATGTGAACTTGCCCTGTTTGCATCGGAATTCCAATTGGATTTGACATCTGTGTCCCTCGCGCCTTCTCCCATCTTTTTCCTTTTTCCTCCACCCTCTTTCGACTTCTAGATTTTTAATTATTAATTTTTCAATGTGTTTTCGGGTGTATTTTTGGTGTTTTTCACATGTGACCCCTCTTACTTCCGTCGGAACTGCGTTTTGATGTGACAACCCTGTACCCCCCCTTCCTGTAGACATTTTTTCTTTTTATTGCATGTCATTCCGGCAAGCGGTTCGTCCAATATTAATTTTCGATTCTATTTTCGGGTCTGTTTTTTGGGTTTTTTCCACATGAACGCGTCTTATCTCCGTCGGAACTATGTTTTGATGTGATAGGATTGTCAGGCACGTCTTTTTGCACATTTTTTCTTTTTCCTGCATCTCGTTCTGATGCACAGATCTTTCGATTTTAATTTTCGTTTGCGTTTTTGGACCCGTTTTTTTACGTTTTTTGAATAAGAACGCCCTTTACCCCCCCTGGAACCCCTGTTGCACATTTTCCCTGTCTTCCCCTTGCCGTCCTGCCCAGTTTTTGTTTTTATGACATTTCGTTTTGACGTTCGGATTGGGAGATATTACTTTTTCTTTATTTTTTTTGTATTTTCGCGCGACTCGTCCCACGCGTGAACGCGCCCGTTTTCGATTCCACACGTCTCCACGCGCTCCGGTCGCATCCGCGTGCCCCGTACTGACATCCCGACGCTATTTCGATCCCATCACGGCAAATTTTTTTACCCCGCTCTGCACACGCGCGCAGGATGGGGGTACGCCTTTCCTTTATGGCGGGCATCTCCCTATCCCCTCCCTTAGATACCATTCTTTCCCATGGGCCCCCCGCCCATCCCATTCCCACCCCTGGCCACCCCTATACCCTACCCTTCCCCCCTATGGGCACCCCGCCCATTCCCACCCCTGGGCATCCCCACCTATGGGCACCCAGCCCCTTCCCACCCCTGGGCATCCCCCATGGGCACCCCCACACCCTTTCCCCCACCCATTCCCTGGGCACCCCCCCATTTACCCCCGGGCGCCCTTTACCACCCCCTATGGGCACCCCGCCCATTCCCCTATGCCCACCCCCCTATGGGCACCCTGCCCATTCCCCTATGCCCACCCCCCTATAGGTACCCCCCTACAAGCACCCCACCCCTCGGGCACCCCCCCACACCCTTCCCTATCCCCCCCTACCCCCACCCTTCTCTCTCCCCGACCCTTCCCCCCCCCCCCCCCCCCCCCCCCCCCCCCCCAACTACCTCTCTCCCTCTCCCTTCCTCTGCGTGTCTCCTTCCCCCCCCCTCCACCTCCATCTCCCTCTCCATTCCTGCACCTCCATCTCCTCCTCCTCTCCCTCCCCTCCTACTCCTCTTCTCCTCCCTCCTCTCCTCCACGGCGCCATCTGCCCCCTCCCTCTTCGCCCTCGTGCTGCCTTGCGTCGCCGCCACGGTGCCCTGTGCTCTGATGTTGCTAGGACGCCCTGCCCCGCCGTGCGCCGTCGCCCCGTGGCCTAGACCCCGCCGTGACGTGCCCCCCCGCCGCACTGCGTCCTCCTCGTCCTCCTTCCCTGCCTCGCCTTCGTCCCGCCACGGTGCCCTCTGCAGCCGCCTCCTGCGCCTCTGCTGCAGCCGCCGTCGCCCTCCCTGCTAGCCGCCGTGACGGCTGCTGCCGGCTCCTTCCCACCATGCTACCCCTGTCCTTCCTACCACGTGTCCCTCCCTCTAAGCCCCCCTTCCCCCACAGTCCCACATTCCTACCCCACCTCCCTCTAAGCCCCCCTTCCCCCCCAAGCACATCAAACCCTACCCTACCCCCACACAAGCCCCCCTTCCCCCACAGTCACCCACAATCTCCCACCCTTCCCCCCATAAGCCCACTGTCACACCCGTCCCACCCGCAGAATTTTCCTCATAAGCCCCTGTTCTCCCCCCAGACACCCGCAGACACCCGCGACAACCGCAGAAAACCCCCTTTACGCCTCCCTTTCACCTGCCGAATCCAGCAGCACCGGTAGCAATTCCTGAACCACGCAGCAACCCGCAGGCACTTCTTTTCCGCCCCTGACACATGCGAGGGTGCGCACACGCGTGGCTGTTCGTGTGATTGCTCGTGTGCGGGTGCGGGAGTCCGTTCGCGAATGTTCACGCGCGGGGACACGCGTTAGCTGGTCCGTGAGGTAGTGTGCAGCTGGCTGTTCACACACAGCTGACACGCAGTCTATTTCTGGGTACATTCTTGGATTTTTAATTCCAATACCCGAAAACCTTAAAAATACATTGAAAAATTAAAAAAAGCATTAAAAAACACTTAAATTTAAAAAAAAAACGAAAAATCTTGAAAAATTCCCAATCTTTCTGCAGTAAATTGCCATATTTTTCTAAACTGAACATTTTAGAAAAAAAAAAACCAGACCATTTTAAAATTCAAAATTCTTTTAAAAATACCCAAAAAATAAAAAAAATTCATTAAAAATGGTATAAATTCCAATTTAACTGTCAAAAAATTCCTAAAAATTCCATTAATATTTTTAACTTATTTTTGGAATATTTTCTAAGCTGTAAAACTACTTCATTAAATGCTAATTCATAAAAAAAATTCTCTTTAATTCCAAACACAAACTGAAAATTCTAGAAAAATCCAGATATCTTGGTTCTTTTTGGATTGCTGACCTCCATTTGGGATTGAGGAGTGCGCATTCATTGCATTCACATACACCCACTACCAGGTATTTTTTCCTTTTATATTTTTTATTTTTTTCTCGCTACCTCAAAATTCACGGTTAATTTTTAACATGAACCCTAAACACCACCATGGCACGCGCGCTTGCGCTAAACACACTATTTTTTATAATAAAAATAAACCCGCCGTTCACTTAGCACGCGCTAAGTGCGCCTAAGAGGCACTTTAATATTTTTAATTAAAATGAACCAGTCGCTGTCACAAGAGCACGCACTGGCAAAAAAGGTTCCACATCATCTTAATTTTTAAAAAATGAATTTGCCCCAGTATGGGTATCGAAGTCCGGGATTCGGATTAAAGCACCGCTTCAACCTAATAATTGGTAATTAAAATTTTAAGAAGGAACCGCCGTTTTCTTGTTAAGGTTTATCACTTAATAAAAATTTATCTATTTTTTAATAATTTATTAAAATGAACCTTTCATTAAATTAATTCCCCCTCACTGCACTTATTTCCCATTTTTAATGAACTCGTTTCGTGGGATGGGTATGCGAAGTCTTCGGAGTTGTCTCCATGGTCAAACCTGATTATCAAAGTTGTGGTCCTGATATGTGTGGGTTGTTGTTATGTTTTGGTTCAGTTTCTTTGTTACAGTTAAGGGTACGGTGTGTAGTTTTTTTTTATTGCCTGATATGGGGATTTGGGTGTTTGCATGTTGCATAGCATGAAGCTTTTAGTCGCATATGTGTAGAGGTCATGCCGAATTTTTTCTAGGCTGTGGTTTGCTTGAGGATAGTTGGTCTAGTCACGTTTTACCATATTGGTTGATATCTTATCCTTGGTTTTTGTCTGTTGCTTTGCAGGCATTCTCTTTGTTTGTCTGTGTTTGTGGTGTGTGTGTAACCATCTGAATGGCACCCTCTCGTACTCCTCCCCCGATTCAGTATGTTCCTTGGGTTGTTCATGATTATTCTTTATTACTGGATTCGGACGTTGTTGCTACAGTGGGCTTGTCCAAGTTCGTCAGCCTTTCTTTCCTGTTGGTTTCAGATGATCCTTCCCTTTGTGACGAGTTTCTAACCTCTTACAGCAAGAGGTCTGGTCCAGTCCATGGCACAACTGTTCTTTTAACACTGAAGAGTCTAGGCAAGGCTCTTGGTCTACCATATCGTGGGGAATCTATCCCTGCTGCCAGACAGTTGTTTACCAATGATGATATTTTGAAGCTGTTGCAGAAGCATACTCAAGATATTCTTGATCCGAAGAAGGTCATTACCACGTCAGGAGTGGGTGTTTCCATGATTTCCAATCCCTTATGGAAACAAATATGCCAATTCCTTCAGGACAGGTTCATGCCTGCAAAATCCCCATCTCATTATCTTTCCAAGGAGTTGTTTACAGCTTCCCGAATGATTTTGAAAGGCATAACCATTGATTGGAGTACCTACCTCCTCTCCAAGATGGATCACCATTTTATCCGAGCTACTTGAGGAAATGTGACTAATGTTACATTTGGGTCCTTCCTCTATGTTTTCTTGCTACATGCTGCCCTTGCAAAGGAAGTTCCTTTACCTCCAGTTGATCCTCCAAAAGTTCATCCTCTGCCTCATAATGAAGATGATGAAGTGATAATTGAGGATGATGATTCTGCTCCTCCCGTGGTCATTCAGAGAAAATGCCTCAAGCGGGTGGCTGATTCAGTGCCTATTCCTCCAGTTCCAGTGACAATTCCTGCCCAGTCTTGTAGCAGTTTACCTGCATTCCTTCAGACGCCAAATCTTTTCAGAGCCCATAGAGATGGGATGCTTGACCTTAATATTCCTTCTGTTCACCGCCTGGTAACAGGAGATGCTATTCCGTTCCTGTGCAAGGATATCCAGAGTTCTATTGAACTTTCGATGACTACCTGTATCCAGCAATTATATTCTTCATTTTATGAAGAAGTTCAGCAGTCTAAGGAGGAACTGAATAAGACCACTACCGAGTTAGTCTCTGCTCAGGAGAAATTCTCTGACCTTTGTACGCAAATGGAGCAGCAGACTAAGCTCGTAGATACTCAGAAAGCTGAAATCTCTAAGTTGAAAGCTGAGTTGGCAGACGCTAGGTCTCAAGTGGTTGCTATAACAGAGGAGAGGGATAAGTTACAGAAGGAGAGTCAAGAGATGACGGAGATGATAGCTGCCCAAGCAGAGAAGTTGCAATCCACCACAGCTATTTTAGACCAGAGCAATGTTCAAATCCAGCAACTCAAAGATCAGTTGGCTCAGTCTCGGTCTAATACACAGAGTCCTGTGCCGCTAGTTTCTCTTTTATCCCTTGCAGACTTGGCAGCTCTTCAGAGACATGCTACCTTATGTCCCTTATTCCAGGCCAAGGTGGAAAGATTGCAATCTCGTATGGATTTGTTATGGTCTTCTTTTGAGCAGCATCAAGAATATATTCCACTAGATCATTCTTTTTTTGTCCATTATCAACAACAGAAGTTGGCCTTCTATATAAAGCTTTCCATGATGGATTTACCTATTCCAGAGGATAGATGGGGTGGGGCCTGGTCATTTGATTTGCTGATCGAAGTAGTGAGGATGGTTTTTGAAGACTTTGTCACTCCAGATACGATGCTTCTGTCCTACATGTATTTGAGGGGTGATTTACTGATTCCAGATGAGGAAGATTTGGCTTGGTATGTCAGAGATGTGGTATTGCAAGCTTCTTTGTATGTCCGACATTTGGAGTTGAGGATTGATGAGATGTTCCAGGGATATTTCTCAAAGGTGGCTGAGTGTCCTGAGTTTTCATGGCACCCTATGGTTGATTCTGTCATTTTGAATCACCGATAGGTCAAAGCTTTAGCTCATGCCCAGAACACTAACCAACTGAGGGTGGATCTTTTAGCCTATCTCTCCAATCAACCTCCATTTGATACTTCTTTCTTTGAAGCCTATCATCGTAGATCAGCTTTAGGTCCATTCTTACCATGCCTAACTCATTATCAACAAATGGCTCATAGGTATGATGCTAATATTTCCCTTTTTCAATCTAACCTAAAATTCATTTTACCCCTTCTTTTCCAACCTCAAGGATCTCCTCAAATTCCTATTTTTACCCATTGTTCTTTTATTGAAGATCAAGTTTTTCTACCTCCTGATCCTTGTCCTTCCCCATCCCCTGATATTCTATCAACTTTTCCTCCTTATCTTTTAACACCTTTCTTAACAGAATCTCCTCAATTTTCAGCCAATCCATCTTTAATCCATTCTTCATTTTATGATTTTGCCTATCCATCACTTCATCCTCTTTCATTAGTCCCCCTTCCGTCTCCTAACACTTCTATTCCTAATCCTCCTCAGTTGGTTAGTGGGTATCCAGGATTTGATCAGAAGATTCTTCGAAGAAGAGGCTGGAGTTCAAATGATTCCCTTACTGGACCTCAAATCAATTGGCCATTGATCCCATGAGAATGGATAAGTGCTAGTCAGGCTTATCAGAATTATTTGCATTTTGCTCAGCAGTATTCTCAGTCTGCAGATCCTTCTGTGCGCTTAACTGCTCATTTTACTTGGTACCTGGCGTATATGCATAGGCATTCTCATAATGATTCAAAGCCTATTCCAAAGTTGTGCATGAATGTCAATGTGAGCATTGATTCTCAGCAACTGGATGTATTGTACTTTCATGCCCTCTGTTTGCCTAGCATATACCTTGTCCTGTTGGAAAGGATGTGCTGCCTTCAGTTTTTTCAAAATCCTCCCAAGACATTTGTAGATGAATCCTTATCTATGGATCGTTTCTGAAATCACCAATCTTTCAAGAGGGATCATCTTCATTGACACCTTTGCCATGTATGGTGGATGATTTTTAATGATAAATCTCTCTTTTTGGAGGAGTCATTCAGATGGTTGTGTTGTGTGTAGTGTTTGTGTTGTGGGTTAATTGATGTAATAAGATCGTGGTGGTTGCCTATTCGATTGGCTTTCGTGCGAGCTACATTTTTGGAGAATTGTGGTGATGGTGTTGCTGGTTGGATAGTTGAAGATGCAGAAGCAGATGAAGAAGAAACCTCTTATATCCTTTACAAGTTTGTTGTGATTTCCAGTTTGATAAGAAGTGTTAATGTATAAAAGGTTTTCCTTTCGTTGTATTTTTATATCAAATACAGGTTATAAGTTGGGGTCGTGGTTGGAAGGACTGTTTTTGAAGATTTATTGAAGATCAAAGTTGAGATCTTGAATGAACTTATATTCCCTTTTTCCTAGGTCGCGAGGACGCTTCATTATTAAGTGTGGGGATATGTTGAAATGACCTATTTTTTGACTGATTTTTGTTGTTTTTGAGAGCTGAATGGTTGATTTTATGAGATGATTGATTGGTTTGGAAGTGTTTTGAGAGTGTTTTGGATAGGTTGGAATGGTTTTATTAAGCTCATGATGCCATATTAGTAGAGATGTGAAGTTCTGATGATGTTCTGATATGTTTTGTTTGGTCCTGATTGCTTCTCTTTTTGTTCTGTTTTGTTCAGTTTTCTCTCTGTAAGGGGAGATGGAGTATTGATTGATAGGGTTTGAGATTGTTTGAAAGGTTATTGAGTGATTTTTGATGGTTTGGAATGGTTTTGGTATGAGTTATGTGGTTCTGATGCTTTCTGTTGACCTTCTGTAACTCTCTGGTGAGCTTCTGTTGACCTTCTGTAACTCTCTGGTGAGCTTCTATAGACCTTCTGTATGCTTCTGTATGTGTTTTGATGGATGAGAGTGTAGCTTGGGAAAGTTTTCTAACCTTGGAAAGAGGTGAATACAAGTGCAAAAGAGCTAAAAGAAGTGAAAGAGGTAGCTGCTGAAGACTCAAGTAAAGACTGGAGTGAAGTGACAGTGGTGAGCTACGAAAGGACACTGTAGTGGCTTTGGTGCCTCTTCATATCAGACATACCTCTTGGGAGGGGTATCCACGACCTAAGAAGGATTATTGTGAGTGATTATGAGAGATTGTAGTGAGGAGATGATGTATTATTGATGGAGAGAGAGAGAGAGAGAGAGTCAGAGATAGTCAATTCTATCAAAACAGAGTGATTGTATATGAGAGATTGAGAGAGAAGACTATGAAGATATTGAAGATGAATACTATGTGATGCATTTCCATTCAAAGATGGTGTATTCCTTTGCTTTCTTTGTTCTATTGATGGATTTTGTGAAGATGTTGAAGAATATGGTTGATTCTATCAAATCCGTGGGAGATCTACATGATGATGCATGAAGATTTGTTGTGCCTGGTGTTCTTTTCTTCATTGTGATTATATAAACCCTAATAAAAAATCTTGTTGATGTTACAAGATAGATTTTCTTGCAAGAGAATTCCCTTTTCCTTGGAGTTCCTCTTGGGGCTCCAAATTTACATGGGGTCCATTACAACCACGGCTTTACAAAATATCTTCAGAAGCTACATTTCATGTGTTTTAGAGTTGTACACCCCTACCCTTGCTGACCTCCGCAAGGACTATCTTTCCATCGCCGAAAGAACCTGACTATCCGCAGATCCCTATCGGTGATGGTGACCCTCCTTGCATGCACCGCTGCATAGACCGAGTCTCCAAACAAGTCGATGAGGCAGGCTTCAACAGCTTCTTGTAGTGCAAGGAGGGCCTGGGCAGTCCAGCGATTGGGTTGTTTCACGCGTGATGTATTTGGAAACTGGGTCCTATTGTTCCTAATCAGTATGCCCTCCATGATCTCCCGCACCAACTTCTGGAACGGAGCCTTCGGTATCAGGAGTTGAGTAGTCTTCTAGTAGTGGCGGATCTCGCGAAGATCCACTGTGCCTAGCTTCCATCGACGCTTGCGATGCTGGCATCGCGGTGATAGTGGTGGAACTGGAGGACATGGCTCCCTTATGGAATTTCCAGGGGTATCTCCGGGCCACTTGCTTGGTGCGTACCATGTCTTCTAGGACAGAGAACTCAGAACTCAAAAGTGAAATGTGTAAAATGAGGTGAAACTTTAAACTTATAGCCAAACTTTTCAAAAACCCTAAAAGTTTATAATGAATCCAGGCTTTGGAAAAATATCACCAGTGCTCCGATTGACATGAAAGTTGACCTGTGGACTCCTCAAGGACACATCAACCACCCAAAAAAATTTTGGCCCCAATAGAAGCCTCTGGGTATTCAGGGCCCCAGACGCGAGCCTCCGGACAGGTTACCCAGAGGTTTCTGATGGGGCCAAATTTTTAATATAAATGGGTTTTTCTGATGCCCAGCATGAGGGTGAAGTTTCACGAGATTTTGATTTATAAATTTGACGGTTTAATCTTTTTTTGAAAATGCGTTAACTGGATTATACTGCACTGATAATAGAAAAACTCACCAATGAGTGTGCGCAACTGCAGATTAAATTTATTGTCAACCTCGCAACGAGAAACATTGGAAACTTAAAAATTCACAAAAAATAAATCATGGGTAAAATGGAAGATCTCATATTACATATCGTGTTGCCAAACCACTAAATAGAGTAAAGATATAGTGCATCGGCCCATGTACAACCAATCACCGACATGTATGTGGTTGCACATTGAATTTATCGTCAACAAAACTACTTACAAAATTGGAAACTTGAAAATTCACACAATGCAAATCATGGTCAAAATAGAATATCACATATCGGATTTAGCATTGCGAAACTATGAAATACACGGTAGATAGTGCATCGACCAAGTACAACTAGAGCCAGGGAAAATTTAGCTCCATTTTGCAGGCCACTACTATCAAATACTTGAAGGTCTACTGGAAAGATAACCCAAAACTAAGCTCCTTACAATCTACAACCAAACCTGAGCTAAAAACATAGATCCAATTACAAGGTAGCTTCTCAAAGCATATTGTTTACATTAAGATTAAATGCATCCTTGTTATTGTGGATCCTGCGAACAAGAACCAGATCTATGGGCTTAATAGTGATACGTTGGGCATGAATGGCTAAAAGTTGACCATCACTCATTAGATCAATCAAGTAGCTTTCAGCTACTTCTTGGAGAGCAAGCAAGGCTTGGCTTGACCATTGCCCCACATTCCTTGCCTGGTTCCTCGAAAAGAACTTGTGATGATGCCATGTCTGTAGATCTTGCAGTATTTCTCGCACCAACCTGGAGAATGGTGCCTTAGGAATAATCAAGTCGGCACTCTTCTGGAATTTCCTTATCTCACATAGCACAGCTATGCCTGGTCTCCATCTTCACTTCTTATGTGTTGGAGGGCGTGTATTATGAGCTGGAGCAGTAGTGGGAGGTGGAGCAGTTGGAGTATGTGGACCACTGTTTCTGGACAATGGCGAACCATCATTATCGACCACACTAGGGCCACCATTGTTGGCCACAGTAGTGCCACCATTATTAGCTGCAGTAGGGCCATCGTTATTGGTCACCAGGGGATCTTTGTCACTCACAGTACGCTCACTAGATTCGGAAGAGTGTTGAGCTCTTGCTCTTGCAGGCGCCTTTTTGATAGGAAGCTTGGAATGTGCCATGGTTGTGATGATGAAGGATAGAAAGGTGGAGGGTAGAGTGAAGAGCAATGGGAAAAAAATGAAAGGAGAGACAACTTAAATACGAAACTTTCAAACTTACTGTGGTGTAAATGAATTTTAAATTTATCATTTCATTTCATTTCTCCACCCCATCCCTACCTCTCTCTATCTCCTGACACCCCCCTCATGCCCCCCTCTCTCTCTCTCTAGGCTAGTGAATGTTCCAAGGTTTGGAATTTTATATGTTTGTCTTAGGATTTCAAAATCGACTTTTCATAATTAAAAAACATAGTTTGAAATTGACTTTGAAAAACATAGTGACAAACCTTTGAAATTTTAAGAAAAATTTATAAGACATCTCATGTTAGAGATATGAGTATTGATGTGTCATATCCTTGGTGCTTGTGCTCTCTTGTGGACTCTAAATGCATCAAAATTATTATCTTTATCTAGGTCTCCATTTTTTGCCATCTCTCTCTTGGGTTGCCAACCATTCTGCGTGCCGTTGTCTAGCTGTGCTGTTTTCATATCTTGCTTTTCTCACTTCATATATTGCCCTAATTATAGATTCTGCTTGAGATGTTTTGGACTTCTTTTCTTTTTCCTCGTATCGTATCTCTAGTCTCCTATACCACCATTGGAATAATTGCCTCATAGAATTGGAATCATTGATGCCACCTCCATGATCAGTTGCCTTTTGAAAAGCACAGTGAGCTTACCAGTGAGATCTTTCCATGCCTTGAGTTGACCATATTGCCAAACTTCCTTGATCTGCAAAGTATGGACCATGTGCTTCAAGTATATGATGCACAAGAAAAGAGATTAGAAACACAAAGTAATTCGAAATGATGATTTTTTTTGTAATGGTGATAATACTGACCATGTAGTGTGTTATGCTATTTGTAGTCCATGCCTCCACCATGGACTTATAAAATTTAGCAGAACTGTCTCTTTAAATGCATTGGCATCACCATCCATAAACCTCAATTTCTGTAAGAGAGCTGCTAATATATCTAGGTGTATCCACACTTTTGCCTTCGCAATCCTCATTCGTCCCCCATTGCTCCAATCTGAAACAGGAAGGTGCAACTTTTTCCATGCTTCATACTTCTCTGGTTGTTTTACTAGTATATTGCCTTCCTCATCTCGAGGTGGAGATAAAAACTTCCTAGCCTTGGGTCCGCCAAAGCATGGTTTACAAGGAACATTTCCACTCTTCCCCGATTTTTTCTCGTCCTTTTTTATTTCTACTTGGCCTCCGTGCAATCCAACTTCAGAGAGGACTTGTTCTACCTTCTTGCATGTAGCATCAGATTCTGACACAAGCTGCATCTTGTATGCAAAGCATATATATTCATATACTAGCTTCTCAATTATTCTAACCAAACAATGCAATGTGCAAAAGTGAACCCTTGTTAGTGGTATTTCCAAAATAGGGCGCTAGTTTGGATCCACTAGAACTAGCATTCCATTTCTCATGACTTTTTGATCACGTGTCGGAGCACCCTGTTGTCCTACCTTGGCAAGCCATTCTTTCTTTCCATCTTTCCCTTTCTTCCTAGTTTGCATGCAGTATATGCACGGAAATTTTGCATTCGCTGCATTTGATAAACCAAAGATACACTTCAATGTTTTTAAATCACTTGCAAGATGCCATTCAACTTGATAGTCCCCAAACCCCTCAACATGTAAAACTACTCCATTATTTTGCTGTTGAATAACACTGGGTATATTAGTGAGGTTAAAAAAAACTTTAAGTACTTCATGGTCCTCCTTTGGTACTTCAAATGCTGCAAGCCACCATATTTCATTCTCCGATTGTACACTGAAGTATAAATGATGTTTTTCATCGATGTTGGGATCCAATGCTCGATTCATAAGTGTTATACTCACACACTCAAGTTTTTGCCCCTTGATAATCTCACTCTCATAAAGTTTGAGGACAAACTTAAGCTTGCCTCTACATTCTTCCATAGACATATTGTAGAACTTGACCATAGCAATCTGAACCCTACATATATCCAATACAAAGTTATTGGATGCATTCAATACAAAGGCAACTTCTTTGGAACCATACTTCAATATGTGTGTGTGTTCCAGATGCGTAGGCTCACCAATTAGTTCTAAAACTTTCTCATTTAGTTGTTTTCGAGCCTTCTTCACGTGAAATGGTTTTGGTAGAGGCATTACTCGCTTAGTATTGAAGACTTGCTTAAAACTTGTATCCAATTGTTGATAGAGCATACTATATGACTCAAAACTCATTCCCACCTTGTCACATAATCCCTGAGCATCTGTAGCAGTAAACAAGTTGCCCACATCCCTAAGGTGTTCACTAGCAACACCATCCACAATATCCCTGAATTTACAATTTTCCAATGCATTTTTGACCATATCCTTGCTAAGGACTTTGGCAATAGTATCATTCTCTGCATGAGGAAACATATTTCTCATTGTAGCATATTGAGCATGTATCCATCTATGATATTGTCCACTTCCTTTGGTTAATTGGTGAATTGGTTTAACTGATCGGATGCGCCGACATGCCTATTTGGTTTTTAAAGTGGGCCCAATCTCCAAAGTTTTTGTGAGCTTTCTCTCTATGTTTCGATTCTCCTTCTCCAAGTCATTGACTTCAGACTGTAACTCCATATTTTGCACGTGTGTAGCATGCATAGCATCTTCAATGACAGACATTGCTTGTTGTAGGTTCTAGTCCTCCCTATCCTTCTCAGCCAATAATCTATCCTTTTCCATCAAAGACTGCATATTCCCTTGTAATCTTGTTTGCATATTTGTCAAGGTTTGATGAACCCTTGCTAATCCTTGTGTGATAAGTCTGCATGTGTATCCATACAATCCTTCATTGCCTTCACAAGCAAACTTTACAAATGATGTAAGCCCTTCAAATTGTGGTGGCCTTCGAGAGTGGATCAGGTGGATAAATGCACCCATCAACCCAAAGGTCCACATTTTTTTTCCCTACATTTCTTTCTTGTTGCATCCTGTATCTTATTACATCATCTCTTTCCACAATTCTTTTGAACATTGGTGCATATTCATCCTCCAATTGAAAGTGAATATCTCTCTTGCTCTTGGTACATCCTGCACCTGCATTCTGCAAAAAAAAAGTATGCAAATTTTAACTTGGATTAACATTCAAATCACAGAACTACACCCCTTTGATTCACTATATCTATGTTTTTCTTTTACCCTGTTGGTTCTTGTCTCTTTCTCTTGCTTTTAGTCTTGATAGACCCTAATCAACCCCTAATCAGCCTGTAATCTTGGCTTTTAATCTACCTTTAATTAGCACCAAATCTTATCTTCTGTTCTATCCAAAATATTCACACACACACACACACACACACACACACACACACACAAAAAAAAAACTAAAATTCATCAAGGAAACCCTAAACACATTCATACCGAAGCTTGGCTAGTGGAAAACAATAATGTCATCTTATCTTCTGCCCTAATTTACTATCTGCCACTCTATCACTTATTTTCTTTGTTCATCTCACATAGTTCTCTCTATCCCCCCCTTCTCCCCTCCTCCTCTCTCTCTCTCTCTCCCCCCTCTCTCTCTCTCTATGAATTGATGCTTAAGGACTGAACAACAACTGTGAAGAATAATAACATCACAGAGATTAAAAAAATAAAGATACCTCCATTATCACTTGATTGCTTGTAGTATAGACTGTTGAAGATGGAGATTTCTTACTGCATATTTCTGAAGAGGGAGATGGCTTGTAGCAGGATAGAGTGTGTTGTAGATAGAGATTATTTAATTTCAACAAATGGTATTAAAACTACTCCTCAATGCTGCTTCAGAAGAACTTGTATGCAAGAAACCATATTTTGGAGGGAAAGAGAAGAATACACAAAATTTGGGACAAAACTAGAGCTTTTTGAGGGAATGAAAAAATGCCCAGAAATAGGTATATACTTGTCCAAAAAAGATGAAAATTTACAAGGAAAATCTCGAGTCAAAAAGGTATCTCTGGGAAAAAAATAATCTTAAAATATGATGTGTATGTCATTTTATATCGTTTTTTAACTTCCCCCCTTTTAAGAAGCGAGAATGAGAATGATTCTAATATATTTTAATGTTGAAAAGTCATGAGGGAATTAAAGAGTCATGTATCAACGATTGGCTTCGTTTTTAGAAAAAATAGAATTGTATTTTTTAAGTTATGAGGATTTTGAGAAAAAGTGAACTTATCCTACAGTTTGGGAATAAAATAATAGGTAAAATCTATTGAAAATACAAATACGAGATTTGCTTGATTGTAGAAGATCTCTTTTTATAATATTATTTTGGAATCTCTTTTTAGAGAGAGAGAGAGGTGAGAGAAACCCCTTAAGGGGCAAAAAAGAGAGTCCATATTTCTCCTAATGTCTAGGTTACTTGTGGAACTTGCTAATGGAAAAGAAATCATGTCTACTCAGCAAACTTGCAAAGTGACATTTAGCCTGGGAAGAAATCTCTTTGAAATGGGATTTAGGATCATGAATTTAGGGGCCTACGAATGTCTATTGGTTAATCCCCAATGATGCACATATTCAGTGCAAAAAAGGCTAGGTGACTTTTCAAAACCTAAAGGGGGAAATAGTGATGACCCAAGGTGAGGCATGAAAACCCAAGGCTGAACTAGCCAAATCATCTTGCATAATAAAAGGGTTAGGAAAAGGATCACCAGTGTATCTCATAAAACTAAATAAGGTTGAGCAGAATAAACAAGACAAGGGAGAGCCATATTGGCTGAAGGAATATGATGACATCTTCCAAGAAGAGCCGACTGAATTACCACCTCGAAGAGAAGTCGATCATGAGATCAGACTTGAACCAGGAGCTGCTCCAATTGCCAAGAGTCCATATAAAATGTCTATCCCTGAAGCGATTGAGTTGAAAGAGCAACTCAAGTAGTTACTCTTAACTTGTGGTCTATGCAACTACCTTGAGTCATAGATAAGGAGAGTTCATTAGATTTCCTTGGGCCTCAACCTTAAGATTGAATTTCACACAAAAGCTTGTGTCATTTTAGATTTTAAAAAGAGAAAATCACTTCTCTTCTCACTTCCAGAGGATCACGTCTCTCGTCTTTCTTAGTGAGAGAATTCCCTCTCTCGTCTTTCTTAATGAAAGAAAGAGGATGACCCCAAATGAATGCAATGCTCATTACACACAAGTAAACATTCCCAAGCATCCCTGGATGCACACATAAATACATATACACAATGCTAATGCACTTCCTCTTCTTAGAACTCAATCCATCTTCATTTATGTGTAAGTCCTTGGTTCTTGTGTACACTCTTACACTTGGCAGACACTTATTTTTCCCTTCATAACTTGTACTGGCTGTACCAGATATCCCCGTCACAGTGCTCTGATCACCCCATTAAGTGATGCACTAGGAATACTGGTCTCTAAATGGTCTCATGGCCATGCTAGATTATCATCAACACCTAAAGAAAAGTTAGCCATTTATTATTGAGATAAATTTATTAATTAGAGAATGAGTAATAGGCAATCAATTTAGTGACATAAGCTATGAAGTGTTGTTGTCCAAGACTAGATTCACGTCAATGGATGCTGCATTGAGCTTAACACAATATGGAGCCCTAAGAGAAAGCTTCTTTACAGCCACCTTAGACCTAGCCATCTTTTTCTACATTGCAAGAGTTTTGAAAACTCAATGAATAAGATGGAGTGAAATGCTAATATAGTGCTTAAAATTTAAGACTCCTTTACATAGATACACTCTCTCTCTTTCTCTTTTAAATAATAAATTCTATTTATAACATTGAATACATTCTTCATCTTACTATATTAGCTCTTTTTTAATGCATTTGTTGCCTTCTTGAAGCCTTTTCCCTAGCCAGTTAGCATGGTCTTATTTCGTAGTTGAGGCATCATAACACTCTCTTTGAGTGATATGGTGTGATTCAATCATGTTTATAGTTGATTCATCAACACTTTTATTTACTTTCTTCCGTGAGAGTTGAGCTTCATCTGTTACTATGATCCTATATCACCAAGATGACAATTGGTGATGGTGGTGGTGATGGTGGTTGTAGAAAACAAAATACAACTGTTAGTATCACGATTATCAGTACAAGCGATATTACAAAAAAATAAGTGAGAAGAACAAAAGAAAAACTTACAAAGTCCTTCATATACATCCTGTTGCCGCTACTCCCAAGATGATGTACCACTCCTACCTCCAATCATGCCTTCATTGCCTCGCACTACTGTCTCCAGCGATGTATGCAGTAAATTTACAATGCTAATAGCGATGGTTACAGAGATTTTTTTTTCGTGGTAGGGCAGCAAGCATGTAGCACTATGTGCTGTATTTAGGCCATACAAAAGGGTTACAATAAGGTGTACAATGGTCGTCAAAATGAAAGCAAAGTGTACTTAAATCCACAAATAGATTGATACATAAAATAAATACAATATCGCTTAATGGAAGCGCTCATGGAATCATGGCAAGATACAAAGGATGGTAATAACATAGTGCATAGAAAATGCCTACATAAATCACATGACCAAAAAAGAAGAGGATGTGCACTCCACGGATCCAAGCACGAGCTATAGATTCTCGCCATCCGAGAGCTTGTCTTGTCGCAAAGGAGCATCGAACGGACTCTACAAAAAAAGAAACAACTACACATTAGTTCACCATACAATAATGCATTTTAATTAAACTAGTAACTGTGGACAAGAAAGATGAGTGACTTACTAGGCCACCACGTGCATACAATTTATTGATCAATGCAGTGAGATTGTGTCTCTCTGCATATTGAGTCTCTAGGCCAGTGGGATCACGGTTTGTAATAACACCATATTGGGGATTATGGGAATTTTCCATAAGTTTGGGACACGTGGTCAAATCTTTGGATTTGTCATAACTTGAACATTATAACTCCAAATCAAGCGTTCTATAGCTCAATAGATTCCATTTTTCAAGCACTTTCCAACGATAGGCCACATCATATGGTTTTAAAAAACTTATGGGCATATTATCTAGGTGCCACCTTTTTAGTATTCAAAAAATGGAAATTGGGAGATTCCCAAACTCACTAATATTGTGTTTAATGGAGTGTTGCAAAGAAAACAAAATACAACTGTTAGTATCACGATTATCAGTACAAGCGATATTACAAAAAAATAAGTGAGAAGAACAAAAGAAAAACTTACAAAGTCCTTCATATAAGTCCTGTTGCCGCTACTCCCAAGATGATGTACCACTCCTACCTCCAATCATGCCTTCATTGCCTCGCACTACTGTCTCCAATGTCCTGGAGAATCTGTAGCTTCCTCCCTGAGTCAGCACCAGTCATCTGCGTCTAGCCACTCGGGCTTTTAGGCCCCACTCTTAAGTGCCTTGCATGTGTTCGATCGTCTGTGTGACATGTATGCACGCATGCACTCCATCATCCATCATGTGGAGAACCTATCTGCTGCAGTCGGTACTAAAAACTCCTTATGCAAGGATGCTACTATGTAGTCCTTGCTCCCCTCTAGTATGTTGTTCCAATGATCCAAGACGTTGTGGCAAAAAACCTGTTGGCACAACTCTCTCATATGAGCCATCACCCTCCTCCCCTCATCATTCATGATAACGGCTCATATCCTATCATCTACAAGGTATCCATACCCCTCTGGGGTATGTCTAAGATGTGTTTTCTCCCACCTGTGACCGTGCTCTTGGGCATATCCAAGAGACCCCTCTACATTTGGTGTACCTTCAGGGATGGTATCTCTCGCAGTAGCACCCATAGGGGTGCCACCTGCAGGGACGGTTGAGCAAAAGCTGGAATGACTAGACATCCCCACAGGTGTGACAAATCCCACAGGTGATACAAATCTAGTAGAACGATGAGACCGAGACACTGCGTCGGTACCTCCACAATAGCCATATGAGCCACCCTCTCTCAAACCTGCACGAGAGCGAGTAGCACATGTATCTCGAGTGGACCGCAGGCTCACCACATCCACGTCTCCACAGTATCCCCAAGAACCACTCCCTCCGTCCAACCCAAGTCTGGAGCGTCGACCTTGTCTACTGAAAACCGAAGCATCAGAGCGTGCTGAAGTAGATTGAACGGAATGGCCTAATGGTATCCAAGATAGCTCCTGGTCCGCCATATATCTGAATCGAGCCATCTAATGTGGAGACATACGTGTGAAGATCTCCTATAGCTCCTCGTCCCTCATCCCTCGACTCATCATGCTATCCAAATATCCACAAAGATCACCTACACAGACAAAAATTGATGTTAGCATAATCAATATAAAGATTCAAGCAAAGCACGGTAGTATAACTCTTAAAAAAATGATCTTACTTAAAATGCATATTTTAGAGTGCCCTTATAAGTGATTCATTAATGAATTGAGTAGGTGGATGCTCCAAGTATGATGTAGCCTATGGTCCCATGTCAATCTCCTAACACAACTCTGCATACACTGAAAGGTCAATATAAAGGTCACCACAAAAGGATGAGTCCACCTTGTTCTCAAAGAATTCTTGGCCTCATGTCTTTCCATCATTATTACCAGATTGTGCCTCCTCTACATGCTCCAAGCTTTTGGGCGGCCTCCACCCCTTGCAATATCGACTCCTCTATCTACATATTGTCCTCATCTACGCTGAGAACATTGCTTTCATCATATACTCTCGCACTTCGAGGAGCTGAAGATACAACATATCACCATCGAGGTTGTTGGGGGTTTGGATAGAAAATTTCCTATTCAAAATCACATACAAGAGAGATTTAACATTTGTGACTTATACCATGTCGTAATAAAAGTTTAAAAAACATGAGTTCATACACTTGTTCTTAATGGGCTGGCAATACAAATGTGTCATGCAAATTCGTCCATCTTTTTTTGGAATCTATTTCAAGAAATCCAGATGAACCTTGTCAAATAGTTGCCCCGACTCCTTCCAATACCACTTTGAACCACTGCACATCGAATAGGATCATGGAGAAGTTATGGTAATCCACCGTGATAATACTTTGCAAGTTCCCAAAATACTCCATCTCTTCTATAACGGTGTTTGGATCCATGGCTCACCGTCAGCTCTCTTGCTCAAACTTTGCCATGACACCACAATTCGTTGTGGCGCGCTTTTTGTCGATACACTCCACGTGAAAATGTCGTCCATGTGACCACGCCGCACTGTATAGTTTGTACTGTACGTTGAAACAGTTAATTAGTTATCACATATAATATCTAGATATGACAGCTTATAAAACATGTGGTCACCTTTGGACTACATCCCCTCAAGAATTTTCCACTCCTCAGTAGAGACCTCCACCCCTTTGCAAGAGGCTGCAATCAAAGCTCCATGCAACCATCTCATAGACATAAACTATGACATCTCCTCCACACCCTTGGGATATTGAATCAGTCGGTGGCGCATACTATGTCAAAATTTGGATCGTGCTTCTTCCCAATCTTTCCTGGCTTGCTCGCACCTAGCAAGCCACGTCTCCATGGAGGCATTGTGCAATATACAAAAATGATTCACTTTCTCCTCCATTGCAGCATCCATCCTTTTTTCTACCCCATTTTCAATCACCACATCTCCGGTCATTCTATCATCGTCCTTCAACGACCATAGCATATTGTTGTCTGAATCCACCATTGGTAGCCATCATTGTGAAATATGCACTAATGCCTCAGACACCAACCAACCTTTAGCCATACTACCTTTTGGCCAAGCTCTTGTCACACAAAGCCTTTCAAGGTTTTCATGAAGCGCTCCAAGAAGAACATCCATCATGTATGGATAGGCCCAGCAATCTCCACTTTGTCTACAAGATTGCTCCTCGCCTTGCGGATTCAAAAGAGGATGTCTTGATCTCCTTCTGTAAAATCCATTGCACTAAATTTGACAACCTGTAAATCGCTTTGCGTATTTCTGGAGTAAGACATTCTATAATTGTGATCGGTAGTACAAACTGCCACAAATGAAGAAGCATTACGAACAACGACTACACTGCAAATAGCAAAATACGCAGGTCACTTACAATCCATTTGTAGTACAAACCTGACATATCTTATGCCAATCATAAGAAAAGGCGGATCTAAGAGAATGCATCATACCCATCGGATAGACCTAATAATTTGCTTCACAATGCGCTCTTCTTTAGTGGACAAAACCCAAGGAGTATGAGGTAGTTGCAAGCGACCATCAACACTCGACTGTGGCCAATGACTGTGGCCAAAGCGCCTCCATCTTTCTTACCTTCTTCAAATCCATTCGTGCCCTTGCATTGTCTCTCTTTCCAGTGATGTGGTCCCATAGTAAGCTACCCACAGCATGCAATTGTTGACACATGCAATGATGCTATTGTAGTCCATGCCAAGCTTTTGTAAAACATGTCGTGCATCATCACGAGACTCATGCATGATATTTCCAAGTAGTAATATATGATACTTTAGCAACTTGAAAAGAAATCATAAAACACCTTGAAAAAGCACAATTGTTTTTAATAATGGTACGGAAAAGAAATCAACAAGGCATACGTAGAAGGTACCTGAATAACTCTGTCACACTCACATCGCTCCACCCGTATTTTGATTGCATACTTAGGAGTGCAAGTACCATCTTCAGGAGAGATACTCGACACGCATCATATAATGGTATTGATGCTTCCTCTCTAAAGCGGATTAAATGTCTCGGTATCCATGGGCATCAACGCATCGATCATTGCCTCCATCTTAGGCTCCAAGTCTATAGGGAAGTCTGAAAGGATGCCTGTCTCCTCTGGTACTGACGGTATAGACTAGGTAGTGCCTTCCAAGTGGTGGATTGGCTCAAGCACTCCATCCATTGCACCCCGGAATAGGTGCACTCCTCCTTGGGATAAGACGTCGCCTTCCTATATAAAATTTACGATCACATCCAATTTTGTTGTATATGATATTCAATTATTTTGCACATATAATGCATGATTGATACACACTTTTCTTATCATTTGCTTAAAGGCTGAGATCGCATGATCAATGATCTCCGATTGAAACTCACCGAAGCGTCGTACGTGTTGTTTAGACAAGCGACACTTTTGTCTGATTGTCAGCTTGCATTGAGAGAAAGGACACAAGACACACTGATTAAGATATGCCTTGCGATCTTGAACATCATAAACTTCATCATTTTCCATTTTGTCTACGTTATGACAAATAATTTGTTTTTATTCTCATTCTCTTTTTCTTTCTGAATTTATTTGAGAAGGGATTTCTTCTCTTGTAACTCAACAAAAGTAACATCAATTATCGTCTTGGTTTTCTCCCCGTTTCTTTGATTCTCCCCCTTTCTTTGCACCTTTTTTTGCGCTCTTCGTTTTATGTTCTCTTCCATTTCTCTTTCTTTCTCTCTCTCTCTCTCTCTTTGTTGCCCCTCTGTTTCTCTCCATCCCCTTATGTTTTCTCACGCATTCTCCTCTCTCCCTCCCTCCCTCTCTATCTCTTTCCCCATTTCTTTGTTGTCTTTCAAGTTTATTCTCTCTCTCTCTCTCGTTCTCTCTTCCTTTTCCTTCCTTCTTCTCCCTCTCTCATTTCCTATATTTCTTACTCTCTCTCTCTTTCTTTGTTGCCCCTCTCTTTGTTTCTATCCATCCCCTTACGTTTTCTCACTCATTCTCCTCTCTCCCTCCCTCTCTCCCCCTCTCTTTGTTTTTCTCTACCCCCTCTGAGTTGAGTTGAGCTTCCTGTTAGTGAAGACTTGGTTACTCCTACTCAAGTGCAATGGCCCTTGTGACGTGTCAAGGTGCAGGGAGTTTCTTTCACCAAGATTTTTAACCATGAAATGTCCTCTTGCATGACTATGGTCTCTCTTTGTTTTTCTCTACCCCCTCGTGTTTTCTTATTCATTCTCCTCCCTCCCTCCCTCCCTCTTTCTCTATTATGTTTCATGTTTATTCCCTCTCTCTCTTGTTCTTTCTTCCTTTTCCTTTCTTCTTCTTGCTCTCTTATTTCTTCTCTTTCTCCCTCAATGCACCTCATTCTTAACAAAAACAAACAAAAGAAAAGGAGAAAGAACAAGAACAAACTAAAAGGGAGCAATGTACTCACCGCAAAGGCTCGAAGATGGATTCTTCATCTCCTCTTCGCGACAGCTCCTCTTCGCCCTTTGAACACTTCCTCCTCTTCTTTGCAAACGATGGCACAACGGCGACGATGGCGGCGGTGGGGAGAAGCTATCCTTCGTTCTCTCTCTCTCTTTCTCTCCCCTTCCCTCCCTCTTTCTCTCTCTCTTTTGCAAACTCTTTCGCAAAATGCCGTGCTCGGGTTTCGACCGCGTTTTTTTTAAAATCTGAGTACCATTGCTATTTGTGACACTATTTGCATCACATTTGCATCTCAAATAGCGACATTGCTATTTTGCATTGGAACTCGGCATCACTATTCCCCCTTTCCTTGTAGTGCAATTTACCCCTCCAACATGATCGATTTTTCTTTGCTATACACCACATGTTATCCAATGTGAATTTTCCATACCTTGTGTGGACCAAACTCCAATGCTTCTCCTTTCTACAAAGTATGGCCCATGCGCCTCAAGCATATACTACAAAGACATATAGCACATATGAATAAAAATATTTTTAATAATTTATACAATTTATAGTATTCATACACTTCTAAACATTAGGAAAGATTTAAACACAAGTTTGGGCCTTTTAGTTTTAGAGAAAAAAAGTCTCTCACAACCAATAAGAGGAGAGTTATGGTAAAATAGGGTTTTTTCAATTTTGAAGTCTTTTATCTCATTTTTACAGATTTTTAAAAGAATCATTTTTAGGTATTTTCAGAGCATAAATTCAAGGAGGCACAAGAAACAAGAGATATTGGCACAACTAAAGATAGTAGATGGAGATATTTCTTATCAATCACACACAACCTTGCAATATCCCAATCATTTACTTGAAATTCTTGAATAATACACCTAAACATCTTCCCTCCAGTGTAGTATCTCTTTCTTTTTTTCAAAAAACTCAAACAGTTCAACAAAGTGTGTGTCATACCTTCATTTTTGCACAAGATTTTTTTTTATATTCCCTCTTTTTACTCAACATCTTCTTCTGCTTCATCTTCTATAGCCTCACATCCTCAGCGTCCTTCATCCTCTTCTATCAAAGCAATCACAATCTACAACAGTTTTGATCTTAATAATAATAAGTAGATTCCTACTACCATCTCTATTGGTAGTTGGGTTATGTTGTAGATAAGAAAGAGAAGATGACATGAAAATGAATTCATTGACACCTACAAGGAGCGAGTCAAGGATTTCAAGGTCAAAGGATTAGAGGAAAAAATCAAGGAAGTGCTTATATAACATGTGTATATGCACTCAAAATTGCATTTGTAGGACTCGCCTATTGATGTGCCATGCCATAAATCAAAGTGTAAGTTCAAAAAAATTCAATAGGCTTGAAACTGATTTTTTATGTTTCAGGAATTTATTGAAGTTTGTTTAGGATTGTAGATATATATCCATCAAACCTTGAAGAGTGGCAACCTATCAAAAGTGTGGCAACCTTGAAGAGTGGCAACCTATCAAAAGCGTACTTGGAATCTTTGATGCCACTCATAGCTCTCTTGGCAAGCAGTTGTACAAAGCAACTTCTAATAGGTCATTGGCCAAGGATGGGTTTTTTTTTAAAATGACAAATTTTAGAATGCACCAAGTATAACAGGATTTGGATCTCTCAGCCCTCTTCCACTCCCAGCCTTGGATAGTATAAAGTGGAAAATCCCAGAAGCAAAAACATGTGAATCTTATATATTACAGATTGATGCAGACATTCAAAGATATCTATGGCCTAATCTAGCTAGCTAACAAGTGAAGATCACAATCTTCATGCCATTACATGTTTTTGTGGATTTTTTATGATGAGGAAGTTCAGAAAATAGCACCAATGTTCATATGCAAATCAGAGAAATGTATGGACTTCCTAGGTCAGAGATAGGATATAAAAGAAGTGTGTGGGATTATGTCCAAAGTGGAATGAAAATCTATTATTTGCAAATATATGATTGCATCACAAAATTTTATTCTGAATTTATATTACATGAGATGGCATTATGTGAATGGAAAGATCATGGCAATTGATCAAGACTTACAAGATGATGCTCATAATCCTGTGATGATGTTTGAGGTTTGGTTGGAGGATGAGCTCTTAATGATGCTCAGCATAAGGGCAAACATCTCTTTACATCAAGTGAAAATGGATCTAACGAATGAGGACCTAAATATCTCTACTGCTTATCTATTCAAGTGCAATGGTTACAATGTAAATAGAATATGTAATCCAAAAGTGTGGTACATTGTCTTCTAAGATACATTTTTCCTATTTGCAAATAACAAGAATCATGGTGAACCTTCTGTGCAAGTGCCCTAGAGAAAAGAGAGAGATACTTATGTAAAAACATTCACACTGCACAAGTTTTCCTCTTGCCTCAACCTATCCAATAGTACAAATGGAAATACAGATGCAAAATCATAAGAATGACGAAAAGTGATACAAAAACTATTTAAATTCCATTTCCAATTATGTTAATTTGATTACAAAAGCTTTGGATTATGTACAAGAGGAATTTTTTTAATTTCAATACTATAATTCTGGCATATTTACAATCTTTGCATCTTCTCTATATTTGAAGTGTCCAAATAGTCTATATTATCAATTGAGTACATATCATCTAAGTCAATGGCATTGGGATGGGGATATGGCATTCAGATTCGAGTATCTGGGTATGGATCTGGAGGGTCATACGTAGGTGGTATTGAGAGATTTTGATGAGAAGCGCAATCAATTAGTTTCAACAATCTCTTCTCTAAACAGAAGAAGATCATCATCCATATAAGTTGATAAGTGCTCACCATGCATAAAATCATAGAAATGAGACTAAGTATAAAATTGTTAAGGCTATATGGGGTTAAATTAACAAAAAGTATGCTTACATCATGCAATTTTTGCACAAGTAGATATTCCATGAGTAGTTTTGCATTGTAGCAAACTCTCCATCCATCCATAGCTATGGCCATCACCCTACTCATGCACTCTGCAAAGAATAATTCTTGTGTTGTCCAATATTTCGTGGTCTTGATCCACTATCTCAAAGCCCTTTACTAGCTTTTCCAAAGAATTGTTTTGGTAAAGGAAAACAAAATTAGTGCTTTTCTTTCTCTCCCTCTCCCTTTCATGGAACTTAGTGCTTCACATTGTCATGGTATCCTTCAGTTGAGTTGGCTAGAAAGCATCTCCATGTGGGAATATCATAAACAATTTGGCTCCAATGAGTTTTACAAGGCAGGGAGGATAAAAAAGTTTGGCAATTAAAAAAATATTTGAGATAACTTAAAAGAAACATATCAAAAAGTCCTTACCTTTCATGGTATGCAATAACTAGATGTTGTATGAGATCCAAATTGCAATCTCGGTATCATGGACACACATCCAGGTACGATGTTCTCTCATGGGCCAAAACTATCGATATGAGAGAATCTATGAAAAAAACCTTCTCTTGAACATCAGAGGAAAGGTTCACAAGAATTAAGCTACAAAAGCAAATAAATAATAAGATTTAGGCCATATGCATACAAGAAAAAATGTGAAAATTTTAGAGTTTTACAACACATTAAGTTTGTGATCATTACATGATCATTGACCTCCTTTTGAAGGTCTGACAAGACTCGAATCTCCTTCTCGCTAAAGCGAATGGCACTTAGATGCTGCTAGTATGGCCTTCTTAGAGGTAGCACAACATCAAAAAATGGACCCAACATCTCAAGTGCCTCATGATTGTCCTCATGCATAGTAACATGCCACTCTCTTTTTTGCACGGTCTCTCCCTCGACCTCTGCCTACCTAGCCTCTGTCTCCCTGGCCTCCATCTCATGAGCCTCCCTTTCTTCCTTGGCAACCTTCTAGGCATTTAGCCTCATGTTGTGGGAATATGAGTGTGTGACATCAGTCACCTTCACCTCCTTGCTCTTTTTGAAGGGAGGAATCTCTAAATTTCTCTTCATCTTCTTGTCTATAATGCCTTGTGGGACTAGCAACTTGTAAAGTCCTTGGTAGCTTCATGTAGGTAATCCAATGCTGAGGCATGCCAGCGGAAGTCTAGGTTGTTTGTTTCGCATATATCTTTAACAATCCTAGTAAATGGCATCTTCACAATTGTAGGCTCATGGAGGTTCATGATCCTCCTCAGCTCTTTAAGGACTAAGGCATGTTGCTGGTACCACTTATGATGAGCTCTAGTCTGCAAGAGGGTAATCCTCTTCCCAGAATTAGATCCCTGCTACGAGCTTGGCCAAGGGATGATGCTTCATCTTGCACATTTTGTCCAAAGGATACTCTCTGTTGTGCAATGTGTGGGTCTTTGGACGATACTACCCTCATGGCCTACTTTGTTCTAGCCATGTCTACGAAAGAGCACAAACATAGTGTTAGAACTCTGAATGAGAAAAGGGCATAAAACTAGAGAAATGGGATAAAAGAGATCGAACCTACAAGGGTTCCCAAAATTAGGAGCCCCCCCTCCTCGCGTTGTGCAGGGTGGGGGGAATCACAAAATGCGAGGGGGGGGGGGGGTCCTAAAATTAGGAGGCCCCCCTCGTGTTGTGTGGTCTCAAGGACTGCAGAACATGAAGGGAGGGTCCCAAAATTTGGACCCCCCCTCACGTTGTGCGGGAATGGAGAAAATCGCACAACACAAGGGCAAGGGGTTACAACATTAGTAGGCCCCCACCCTCATGTTGTGCAACTCTTGGCCACAAGGGGGAATTGGACAACATGAGGGTAGGGAGTCACAACATTAGGAGGCCCCCCCTCGCATTGTGTGACTCCCAGCAGGGTAGGGGGGATTGCACAATGCAAGGGCGGGGGGTCGCAACATTGGGAGGGCCCCCCTTGTGTTGTCCCACTTTGGGGGGGATGACACAATGCGAGGGTGGTGGGTCAAGATTTTTCCACATCCCCCCTCACATTGTGTAGGACTTGGGCCAGCACAACATGAGGGGAGGGTGCTCTTTCAATCGTTATGCCTATATCATGTTGTGGGGCTTTGGGGGGAGAGATTCACCACCATAGATGAGCACTGATAGCTATGGAGATTCAAGAAGCTTGCAACGTACAAAGTGAGAAATCAATAGACTATCAAATTTTGTGTTATATATGACACTTACATGTGCTAATATCACTCGATGCCACATCAATAGGAACGTGTGTCCACACATGTGAGAATTAAAGATGCATGACACATGTTTGCCACCATGGTCCCTTTGCATGTGAAGAAATGAGTGAAGCACCACATGTCCACCACCAAGGCTCCTCGCATGTGCCGTATTAATGCACACGTAGTCACCACGTGTGCAATACTCGAGGCTATAAAGAGCCAAGCCATGACCAGATTTCCCCCCCATTTTTGCACTCTCTTGCTCCCTCTCTATCCCTCTACCCTCTCTCTCTCTCTCTTGCCCTCCCCCCAACTAGTGTTGCTCAAATCAAAGGTCCATTCTCGCTCTATGTCCTAAGGTGTAGCCCTCATTACACGCTCTTTTGGACTTCTATTGTTTTGGTATAGTAGCTTGCATCCACCCTCCCCTAGGTGTTGGAATCCATAACACAAGGAGGGGAGTTTCAAAATCTCGACCCCCCCCCCCCCCCACATAGTGTGGTTCCCCCTCCCAAAACAACCACCAAAGACCACCACAATGTGAGGGAAGAGCCTTGAGATTTTGAACCCTCCCCCCCTCATTGTATGGTCCCCCCCATCCCAAAACAACTACTAAGGACCAACACAATCTGAGGAGAGGGCCTTGAGATTTTGAAACCCCCCCTCACATTGTGTTGTTTTCCATGTCCCCGCTCCAAACCACCAAGAACCCGCACAATGCGCATCCGGGGGGGGGGGGACTTGAGATTTTGAAACCCCCCCTGTGTTGTGTTGGTTTGCTGTCCCACCCCAAACCACCAAGGACATGCACAACACAAGGGGGAGGGGCTCGAGATTTTGAACCCCATCCCCCTCACGTTATGCAGTGTCAGATCATTTGGGATCGAAAGTCTACCGCAGGGGTAAGAGATAGCAGGGTGAAGGGAGATTCAAGGCAAGGAGTAGACGAAAGAGAAGGGGTTCAAAGAAATAGAAGATGTAGAAGAATACTCACATAGGTGAAGCCTATCAATTTATTTTTGCATTATGAGAAGATAAAACTCTTATAGACAAAAACTTGCATAAAACAATACCTTCCTCTATGCTGCTCAAACTGCCAATCTAATTTTAGCCCCGTTTCAGAAGAGGCATCTTCTAAACAATCAGTCAGCTTCTCCTCCAAGGCAAGGTCTGCAACCTTTAGAAACAAATCAATTTTTCGACTCTCCAATGATTGCTACTCATCGGCATCCAACTACGCATACCAACTTTCAAATTCACGGAGCAAAGCTGTAGCAACCAACCCTTTATTGGGATTTTCAATCCAATCTATAAATGTCTTTTTAGTTACCAATCCTTCATCTTCCAAGAAAAAATCCTCTCAAAACTTTTTTAAAAGTTGCCCAACAACATCTCTTCTATGTAACTCATCAATCCGATCGTACAAAGCATGCATGGCCAAACGAGAGAAATACCAACTCCATGCATACTACGGTACCCATGAAACAACATCTTTTCTTCATACAACTAGATGAAGGCCGAAAAATTTTGACCCTTAAACTGCTTCAATTCTTGTCCTACTGCTTGCAATGCATTCACAGCTAAGGAATCAATTTTTCTGCTTCCTGTCGAGTTGGCATCTACTGTTGTAATAACAATTGTTGTTGTTGCAACAAAGCAATCATCTATTGTAAAGTATCACCACCACTTGAACATGCAGAATCTCCCATCTTTACACACTTGCTACTGACTTTCATGTCGAGTTCACCATTGTCAGAGTGTTTGGGGTCGAAAGTCTACCGCGGGGTTAAGAGATAGCAGGATGAAGGGAGATTCAGGGAGAGGAGTAGACGAAAGAGAAGGGGTTCAAAGAGATACAAGATGTAGAAGAATACTCACAGAGGTGAAGCATGTCAATTTATTCCTACATTACGAGAAGATAAATCTCTTGTAGACAAAAACATGCATAAAAAAATACATTTCTCTATGCTACTCAAACCGCTAATTTGATGCTTCCATTGGCTCCAAAAGGGGGGTAAAATATGAGCACAATTGGACAAAATACTCTGAGAGCACTTCTTCATTTCCTAGTTCGGAGTGTTGTTCACTGCTTGAAAACAACAATCGCACGTCGCGTGATTTTTACAATTCTTTTTCCATAAAATCCTCCCAAAATATCTGAAAGCTAGATGCTTTCTTTTACATGTCATCCTATTCTAGAAGTTCTCTACATCTTTTGGATTTTTACAAGAGATAATATCTAAAATATCAAAAATTGGCTAAACTAGTATTTTGATGGGCAACAACAACAACAACAACAACAACAACAACAACAAATTAGTCATTAATGTCATTAATCTAGAGAGTGAATGCCATATTAGTCATTAATGTCAGTGTCCAAAAATCTAGTATTTTTGAATCATTCACACTACGAACATTGACATTAATGACTAATATGGCATTCACTCTCTAGATCAATAAGAAAGCCGCACTCTAGAGTTTTTGACACTATGACCGTGTAGCGGCATGATAGCAGGTCTATCCTGCTCCCAAACCACTAAGAACCCTTTTTCGATTGGTGTTTCTCATATAGTTGTGTTTACAAATATGGATGCTACACAAGTGCAACATATGGAGGGGACTCTTGAGCCTGCGAGGAGTGAAGCCAGTCCTAATGCTCCGACACAAGAGCCTGTTAGTATTGAAGGCACTCCTAGCACTCTAGCACAAGAACCTAGGAGGAGTGGATGCAGTCTTCTAAGGAGATGCTTGTAGATTTCCTTAGTCGAGTGGGACAAGAGCATATGCTATCACAAGTATCCCAGGTGTTTTCTATTGCTACCACCTCTACGGAGGAATGGATCAAGGCCTCGCGAGTCTACCTTGAGGAACATGAGGCTACCTTTTTTGGAGTAAACATTAGCTGGAGAGGTTCCTATCAAGGGCCTATAGTATATTCATATAAATGATTCCTTTGCTGATAAGGCTCAAAGGAAAAGGTTCTATAGGGTATTACTAAGGGTTCTTGAGGGCATGAAGAAGGCATATTTACAATGCCCTACTGCACACAATCAAAAGTACCATCTCGTTGAGTACTTTCACAAATTTGTATGCTTTCTGCATGTGTTGCTAGGGGATGAAGGGGAATAGCCTTTATAAGACCCAAAAAATACACAACAGTCTTGTGAAGTGGAGACAAATGGATTGCAAGAGGTTTCACGGCCCATAAATGTGGCCAATGAGAGGGAGCAAAGTGCTCAACTCGATGTTGAAGCTTTGAGAAGGGAGAACACAGAAGTGGTGGATTCTACTGTTGAGCAAGAGGTTGAGGAGGATGTTGGTGAAGTTCCCACACCTCTGCTCCCCTCCTTCCCTATTGGCAAAAGACAGTATGTTCTCCTACTCGATATCCAGGCTCTTTTAACATCAAGGAGGACTACTGCCTAGCTATTGTTGCACATAATCTAGGAACATATTCTAATCTTATTGTATCGAATTGGGATATGGATCTTCTTGTGGATTCAAATGTCAAGGAAACGGAATACCTCTCCACAGAGCAAAGACATTGACTATGATATACAAGGATGTACTCAGATATGAGTCATCCATTCCTTCAGAGAGGAAGAGTTCGAGGCAACACAAAAAAATTTTGAACGTTTCTCACTTGGGCAAATCAAACAAGGACTTGACTCTTAAGTCCTTGTGCAAACCGGCCAATCATCCATTCAAATATGGAGTGAGGAATTGCTTGTTTCATATGAAAATCAGAAGGTTTGTCTCACAAACTATGTTCATTTGAATACCATATTGATTTCCATAAAAATTTTCCTAAGACTTACTAGGTATGTTTGCTATTTTTCAGCCTATCATGTACGAAGATGGTTTCATTGGCTATGCAGGTGGCAAACAAAAGGGAGATTTAGGCAAGGACTCCTTCTTGGGCCATTACATCAAAGATCTCACCTTTCCAAGGTTCATTGCATTCCACCACAAGTTCTCAAGAAGGGACAATGCAGAGTTTCCTATTTCTGCATTGAAGACCTTGTCAAGATATCTTGGAGGGTATCCTATTAGGTGAAATGCTGACAAGATAACATTTTTAGAGAAACAAAACCTATGAGAATTTTTTATCAAGGCCCTAGTTTCCAAAAGCTACGTACCAAACACCACTTAGCATATGCATCATTCGAGCTGATGAGTGGGATCAAGGATCCCAATATGCTTGTTGCAGAATATGGAAAAAGGAGCTTGCTTAGAAGTAAATTAATTCCAAAAACTGATCAACAATATTTAACTAGACTAGAGCAGCAATTACAAGAAGAAGCTGGGCCATCTTCAAAGCGACCATCATTATTGTATACTCAAGAATAGTGGTTTTTTGAAAAAAGTGAGTTATATATTTGTTATGTAAAATGTTTCTTTTGAAAATAGATAATTGGTAAGTGTTATTCTATGTCAAAATTTCTACAAATACCTCAAGTATTTATGAGAAACTATTGGTTATGGTTATCCAAGTTTTTCCTTGCCTTTGTCTAGTTTGTTGCCACATAGTATGTTTGATTGATGCATCATAATTCTCCCACAATTCTTTTCTTCTTTGTCTCTCCAAATGTTACATTGCTTTGTTGATTTCAGAGGTTCTTAGTGCTCTTTTCTATTAGCTCTATGAACAAGCTTTCTATATGTCCATTGGTGTAATTCTTCTAAATTGTTCGCTTTCTCTACTCCCCCACCATGTCTTTATGGCTAAAATAGCCAGTATGCACTTGATAATGGGTCTTCTCCATATTCCTTAGCAAACCAAGGGATTAGTTATATATAATGTGCTATCAAAGCATAAAAAAGGATGCCATATTAGTGCTTCATGCACCTGCGATTAAGAAATTATACTTCCTTAGATATTATGAAGATAACATACTATGTAGTGGGTAATGTGTTGATCTGTCAATGCACTAACAATTGACTTTTTAAATTCATCCAATGTTGTTTCAAAGGCTTGGTAGTCATCTGAGTTCCATGCTTGCATATCACAAAACTTAAAGATTGTATCTAAATACTTTCAAACGTTGGCCTCGCACGATTGTGTTTCGCCACACTATCAGCATGATCCACAATTGCATTGTGGATGCACTTCCACCAATTGAATTGAATTCTTTGAGTGGAATGTTTTACTTGACTAGGATTATCTAAGGGTAGTGGAGATAAAAATCTTTATTCTTTCACACCCCCAATGGAGAGTCTCTTTGGCATGTCTCAGTCATCCTTTGATCTTTTCTCATCCATTTTAATCTTCACATTTCCACCATGCAAACCAATGTCTGATAGTGCCTTCTCAAGTGCTACAATTGCCTTGACCTGCATAGACCTAGGTCACATTTTCCAAGAAAAACATATATACAAGAAAAGTAATTTGTCAATGATCCTGCACAAACCATGCATTGTGCAGATATGGACTCGAGACAAGGGAATATCTAAAACTGCTCTCAAACTTGGATCTTTGAGGTGCCTATTGGGTGTCTTTTTCCAATTCTTTTTGTCAAGTTTCTTTGCAGAGCATACATGCAATATATGCATGGGCTCTTCGAATTGGCCCCTTTTGAGACATTATACATGCACTTTAGGGTCTTCAAATCACTTGGTAGATGCCACTTTACTTTGAATGTTCCAAATCCTTTCACATCTAAGATTCTCTTGTTCCTTTGCTCACTAATGATTTGAGGTGTATTTATGTTTGTAAAATCCAATGCAAGGTTTCAAAATTCTCATAAGCATGTGACACAACAATAGTATGAGCATAAGTAAACTTCCAATTTGAAATATCTTGCTCACCTCAAAGGACCCCAGAGAGAACATATTGTTTTCAAACTAGACACTAAACCATTTTGGATTGTGCTTTGAAACTGTTGGATCAAGAGCTCTATTCATCAAGGTGATGGTGACCTATTCTAGCTTTTTATCCTTCACAATCTAGCACTCATCAAGCTTGAGTAAAAATTTTTGAATACCATCACATTCATCTAGAGTCACCTCAAATAACTGAAGAGAGTATGACTGTAGGGCCTCCAAGTTGTAAAATATATTGTTGTATTCGTTATAAACCATTGCCTCTCTTGGTGCCAAATGATACGTATCTTTGATATGAAATGAAGCTCCCAGGAGTTGTAGAACTTGGTCATTCACTTACTTTTGCATTCTTTTGAGTGATGTTGGGTTTGGCAATATCGATCCTTGAATCTTAGATTCCTTCATCTTCCTATAAAGAGATTTGTAAATAGTTGTGTATCCCCTACTAGATATACATGCCTCATCCAACAAATCTTGAATATCACTTGAGCTAAGTTGACTCCCTCTTAGGAAAATCTCAATCTCCTATTGTGTAAGATTTTAATACTTTGGATCCTTCAAGATTGCATTGATAGCTTCCTTATTTAGAAACATTTTAAAGTGTTCAATTGATGCCTCCATGCTTGAGATCGTTTCTTCATTGGGTTGTAGGATATCCTTGTATTCGCAATAAAAAATGTTCATTATCATAAATTATTTTACAAATAATTTATGAGATGGGGAAAAAAGTAACAAAGAGCTTACTTAGTTCATTGCATGTATTCTTTTCTTAATACCATGGCTTCGTAGCTTCATGTTTTGAATATTTCAAAGTTTCTATAAGATCGGCTATCCAGGCACGCTTTTAGCGGTCTATCGAGAATATTTCAAAGTTTCTATAAGGTGCCCGCCCATCGGCTATCCAGGCATGCTTTTAGCGGTCTATCGAGAAACGAATCTAAGTGTCGTTGCTCGGCATTCCCATGGAATGTTCCGAGTCTTATCACCTAGGGTTTCCTGAATCCACCTCGCAAAGGAATGTTCACAGCTAAACCCACTAGGATCGACCTGAAATTCGGGTTCCTAGTTGTCAAGGTCTCCTGATAGCATTCTAGCATCGGGTTTCGGACATCCTACTTTAAGCAGAGATACCCAATCCAAAGTAGACCCATGCCGCACTTGGTTCAAAGAGAATGGGAAACGAGAGGGATGCACCACTCAACCTCTCTGCCCGTAGGGCACAGTCCCATTCCAGTCCCCTAAAACGGCATGAATTGGGTTCTAACCTAACAATACCTAAAGGTCGAATGACGATAAAATCTTGTGAGAAGGCTCCCAATTTTTTGGGACCACCCTACTGTAGGACGGACCCGTCGGGGGTTCTGCCCACCCACTTCTCATAATAGCTTTAGTTTTCTAATTAGGTCCTACAACATTTATGTGTGGCATTTCAAGTCAGCTTCATTAATTAAGCATTTTAGGGAATAGGGCTCGTTCGCATAACTTATAGCACAGACACAAAAATATAGCAAAACAATCTATTGACAAACAAGTTAAAACAAGTTCCTTAACTTATCTTCAAGTTAATCTTTGTCTCCCGCCCATACAGGAGAAATTATGTATCGCTTTTGTCCAACAGAAGTATCCCTTCTGCCCTGCAGAAGTAACTGGTCCAAATTAATGGCACCACAAATTCAATCCTTTATCTAGAATAGGATCTCCCAACATGCCTAGACGTTGGGGGCTATGGAGGTCTTCAACTCCATTCTAGACCTAACAAGGGGTGTCCAGAGCTCCAACTGACCCGCAAGCTGTCTAGGAGCAAAACATCATTCCCGTGGTTGGCCTTTTCACCACTCGACCTTCGGCCCATGAATCGAGCAATTCCCTCTTTGGGTTAATCCGCGGTGCGATCATGGAGGTGATCCACCTGTGCAAAATATCCTTCCTTAATTAAATCCTTTAAGAATCAAGCACAAACAAGGCATTTAGCCCTAATATCATTTTCCAAGAAAACATTCATTTATTTCCATGGCCACTTGTCATCATAGACTCTTGCCATGCATTTACCATCAATCACAAGCACTTGGAATAATCATCCAAACAACAACTAACAACCAATTGAATGTAAAAGCATTTAGGATGTTGTTTGATCAACCAACAAGACCAATTGCATTCTTCCCAAACAATGCAAGAATAGTCGCAATAACATTTCCATCGCATATATGCTCTCCCCCTTGGGATCAATGAGCGATTCTATATAAAATTTACTTAACACTTGTATGCACAATCTTTAATGTCATGATTATGCCATTCATAACCCTTGACCAATTCTTCCTTGTAATTGCTCTATCAACGAATAAGCCACATGCAACTAGGTGTAATTAACTTTCCTTGATATATGCACTTCGCAAGCTCCATCTTACAAATATGTGAGATGAAATGATCTATACTCGTGCATCATAGTATGGGGACTAACCTATCTCATACGAGAATCAAAATAAGCATCTATCAATTTGGAAATACATTACTTATGACCAGTACCGCCATTGGATTGACGATGATGCCTTCGTCTGAATCTTCATTGTTGGTTATGGGATTGCCATCTGTACGGGACATTCTTCGCTTAGGGGCCATCGTCTGCAAGTAGACTCAAGAGACTAAGAAGGCGGAATAGATTCGAGATGGGAGAGTATTGTAACTTACGTGAAGGGTGGCCACGGTCCTTATCAATCCGAGAAAAATATCGAATTTACGACTCTCGATTTTTCTAAATAAAATATTTTTAATTAAATAAAAATCCTTAATTATTAATGTTAGTTAGTTTTTACCTTAATTAGTATTTAGTTAGTAACCTTACTAACTTATTAATTGACTAACTAACTTTCGAACTAACCAACTAACTTTTATTGTGTGGAAACATTACAGTTTCCTACATTATTTGTGAACCCCCAATATTTTTCTTTAAGCCTCAATTGATCTCTTTGTTTCTCCAACTCTAAAATAGTCTCCTTGTTGTGCAGTAATTTGTGCTTACATTGCTCTAATGTTTGCCTCAAAGAGACATTCTCCTTTCCTAAAAAGTTTATTTCTAACTTGTATACATTGCTAATGGCATTCAAATGTTGAGTGTATCCTAAGAGGCCATTATAACCATTTCCAACAAAGCTTACTAAGGATGTAATATCCTTGAATGGAGGCACAGAGTTATGAAAATGACCTTTTGGATACAGTTTCCAATTAGTCCCTAGATCTATATTCCTCTTTCCTTGCAATCTACAAAGTTCTTTGGATGTAGAAGACATGAGATAGGGTTTGTTTTTCTTACTTAATGACTCATACTTGTGATCAAGCTTGACATGAAGGTGATATGTCTCTCTCTTGTATCTCTTTGATGATGATTTGAACACCGTCATCTCCCTTTGTGGTGTTGATTCCACCCCAACCATCTCCATTCGCGGTGTTGATTCTACCCCCAACCATCTCTGTTTGTGATGTTGATTCAGCTTCATCCATCCTTGTTTGTGATGTTTGTGAAGTTACTTTCAAAAAAATGAGGAAGAATAAATGGAAATCTTCCAAACATAATGTGATGGGCACAACTCAAGGCTTTACGTAGTCTTTTAGCTCATCTTTTGATAAAAAGAGACTATGTGATTAATTCTACTTGATTCAAATACGAGCCATCAAGTTTTGAGCATTGGGCACTTAATTCCAAGAATTAACCTTTAAACTCTTAATTAAGACTACTTGATAACTTAAAGGCTACAAGCTAATTTGTGTATTTTGGAAAAAAGAAAAAATCTTGAAAATTTTGAGTTTTTAGCTATTTTTATTAATTTTTGAATTACCTCTCTCTATGTTGAGGTGAAATTTCTTATAAGGTTCAAACTTGAGTCCAAATCTCCCCTAATGATCTTGACATAATATGTACTACATAATGTGTGATTAAACTTTTACCCCATGCTTACACTATGCTTTTGTAGAAGCTATGTACATCATTAATAAATTCTTACTTATCTCCATTGTCAAATACCATCGTTTGAAGTAAAGGAGTCAATTTCTTGAGACTAATCTAAACCTTCTCTTTTGTTAACCTTGTTTTTCCTCCATTACTTAGATCAACTACCATAGCATGTAGCTTTTTCCACCCATTGCAGACTTGTGGTCTATGAACTATGACATTCCCTTCTACATTAATAGGTGCTAAAAGAAACTTTGTAGACTTTGCTCCTTCAAAGCAAGGCTTTTTTAGTAAGTTATCAGATTTTTTGAATCTCTTCTTATCCTTTTCAATTTTTACTTGATGCTTGTGTAGCCCAATCTATGATAGCACTCGCTTCACATTCTTCCACATAGCAATGGCTTGTTTTTCGATTCCATCCTATAGCAAAGCAAATATATTCATAAATGATTTTATCCACAGTTCTAACAAAACCATACAACAAATAGATGTGTATAGGGTCCAATAGAATGTTGAAGATGGGATTTCACAAGTGGGATCTTCTTTATCGTATGTTGGTGTGGCAATTGTCACCCTTTGCGAGTTCTTCTTCTTGTCCTTTCCTTCCACCCTCTCTATCAAGCAATATAGGCATGAATATTTTTCTTTTGCATCATTTGAGATTTCACACATGAGTTTTAAAGTTTTCAAATCTCCTGCAAGATGCCGTTCAACCAAGTGTTCATAATACCTTTCAATTGAGAGTATCTCACTATGTTCCTAAAATGATGGATAATGTTTGGAATGCTTTGTGTGTAAAGAACAATTGTAACACCTCACTATGTTCCTAAAACTATGGATAATGTTTGGAATGCTTTGTGTGTAAAGATCATTTGTAACATCTCAAATGTTTCCTTAGGAACTTCAAATGTATCAAGCCACCACATATTGTACTCTGATTGAACATTAAAATTGCTTGCATCGTTCTTGTCAAATTGTAAGACTCTGTTCATCAAATTTGTACCAACTCTTTCAAGATTGACTCCCTTTCATGACCTCAGTTTCATCCAATTTGATGACAAAATACAATTTACCACTACATCTCTCAATAGACATATCATAATATATTATCATTACTAGTTGTATCTTGCATAGATCTAGAGAATAATTGTTGAGTTTGGTAAGCTCAACATCATATGCATTTTTTGTCCCAAGCTTTAGTGTTTCCACACCAAGAACATACATGGGATCTCATATCAACTCCAAAACCTTTGTGTTAAGTAGTTGTTGGGCTCTATTAGCTTTGAAGGTCTAGGAAGAGGCATGATTCTATTTCTCTTTAGCACAATATCAAACCAAATTTTCACCTTCACAATCTTGAACTTTGGATTACTCAAAGTGTTTTTTAATGTACTTGCCCTTAACAATCTTTGAATGGATTATCCAAGCTCACCCTCACCTAAGTTTTCATTTGCATCCATCTTACATGCTTTGATACGTCACTTCCATTAGTCGTTGCTCACAATTAACTCGTTAATTAGCTTTTTCTTTCATTTATGCTCCATGTTACCTTGCTATTGATCTTTCTAAGGTCGTCTAATTGTAGCTTTGCCTTCTCTCATACAAGATGCCAATATCATGAATAGTGTCTTGTGTTGTGATAATCTATTTTTTTTAAGTTATAATTTTATTAAATTGCTTCACTTGTCCTATGAGTTGTTATATTTGAAGTTGATGTGTAGTGATCACATCATGATAGTTTTTTATGGCTACTTGGTAAGTTGTGGATACTTTGAATGCTAAATTATTGAGCTGCCTAGTGTAACCAAGCAACCCATTTTCACCCTCGCACACATGTTTCAACATGTTTGTGATTCATCTAACTTTGTAGAACTTTAGGGTTAACACTTTGTGCTCTATCCTTTTGAATAATGGGGCATATTCCATCTTTATCTCAATATGTAGCTCATTTTTGCCTATATTCATTTTTCTTATTTCTTATGCCCTAGTTACAAATATAAGAAATGATTACATGATTTAACAAGAAGCATGTTGAGTGTGTGAAGATACTTTACATTAACATAGAAATATACTTGTGAGAACAAGGGATTTGATATCTATGGAGTTATATTGGAGAGGAATAGATATACACACATATATATTGATAGAAATAGAGATTTTGAGTCGACATAGGTAAACTGAAGAGGCACAGATACACACGTAGAGAGGTTAATGAAATAGTTGGTTTGGTATCTATGGAGATAGCCTAGAGGAGATACATACTAGAGATATTAATGGAAATAGGGAGCTAGATATCTCAAGAGATAAACTCGAGATGCATAGATAGACACATAGATATGTCAAAGGAAGGAAAGTAGCTTAATGTGTGAGGGAGGATATGTAGACATTGAAAAGTGCATAGATATAGATAGATTATATACACAATTTATTGATGACTCGTTGTGAGCAAGAGAGGTCAAACTAGTTTACTGTGTAGTAAGGAGGCTTGCATAAACATAAGGTCACAATAGATCTATGAGAGAATAGTAAAATGGAACAAAGTAGCTCAAAGAGAAGGGATATGCAAAAGCTTTCGAAATTAAAAGAATACAAATTTACCTCTAACAATATTTTTAAGAAATGAGAAAATTGGCCAACTAGTTTAGGTTTTTACCAAAAGCCATAACATAAAAAATCCCCAAAATATCTCAAAAGAAACTCTTGAAATCATATTTTTCTTATTTTTATTATAAAATAAATTACTTTGTATCTGCTAATCATTTTGTGTTGAAAACCAAACATCACACTCCTATAAGTAACTCTTTTTTTAATATAAAATTTGGTTGAAAAAGGATTCTTGAATGAGAAGAGAGAAGGAATCTGAGCAAATCATTTATGGATAATATAAAAAAGATAATCTAGCATACCTAACGATTGAGGAGCCTTCAACCACATAATTTATTAGCCCATCAAGAGATTTTTCTAAGAAATGCCACCCAGTACTCCTTGATACGAGATTTGTCACCTAGGTTCTCTCAATTCCACTTCGAAAGAGAAGGTTCTAGCCGCAACCCATAAGGATCGACCTGAATCTAGGTTTGTAGAGAAGCCCAAGGTCATCTATTAATTAGTTCATCTAGCCTCAATCATCTAGTGTCTACTTTATACTAGATTACTCAAAGCAAAGCCAACTCGTGTCATACTTGGTTCAAAGAGAGTGAGAAATGAAGGGGTGCATAGCATGTCGACCCCTCTACCCATAGGGTATAGTCTCACTCTAGTCCTCTAAAACAACACAAGGTCAAGGTTCTACTTATTCTCCTAGTTGGTAATGCTTAATTCCTAATAAACACATTGTTTTGAAGAAGCTATCGACTCACCTAGACCACCTTGCCTTAGGAACGATCCATTGGGGATCTCACCTTCTCACTTCTCTCAAAGAATTAGCTTTAGTTATCTAATTACCTACCACACTTATGTTTCAATATATATAAAGGCAACTTCCTTAGTTAACCCTTTAGGACACTAGGTCCATTCAAGTGATTTAAAATCATGACATTCAAACAAGAGAAAATTATTCTTTTTCAAACAATATTTATTCATCTTGAAGGATATTCTTACAATTTCTCCTTTTTCCCATACGGAAGTAACAATTCAAAGGTTTAATTTTCCACCAAGATTTTCGCTCTTAACTAGTAACAGGGCTCTCAAGAAGTCCATCCTGGGTCACGTAGGGGTTAGAAAGTTCCTAAGTGAATAAGAGATTCGCTAACCAGAGCCACCCTAGCACCCTTACTACCTCCTACCTAACATTCTCCCTATGGAGCAACCTCTCACTAAAGAGGCCAGTCCCAGCTCTCTGAGGGAGTAAAAGCCAACCCCCTTGATATAGGATTCCGCAACTAGCCTTAGGGGAGGTCTAATGAAATCCTTCCTTTTTAATTTGTTGTATTTAGATTCAATTAGAATCTCTAAGTTTACAACATCAATGTTTCTCTCCTAATGCATCAAGTAGTCCTTTGCGTACACTATTGAAATCACAAACAGAATTGAAATCACAAGGAGAATAGTGATTTTATCATATTAGTAGGCAATCTTTTCAACATTTCTTTGGTCTTCTCTTCCCCTTAGGAGTTGCTAGGAGTTTCAAGCTAATAACTTTTATCGTTGTTTCCCTATCTTAATAAAAAAAGTGAATAACCAATTCATTTGGTAATTAGGGTTTTGTTAGATAATCTCTTTAGCTTAGGTTTCTTTGTTAGTAGATTGAGTGACCAATCTATCAAGGACTTCTAGTGGTTGTTTGATTGACAATTGTTTCTTTATGTTTTAACAAAACAATAGTAAGTCTTTGAATTTTTTCAGGTAAACTATCCAAGACTTTAAAAAGCTTTCTAATGTGAAGCTCACTTAGAGGTCATCTACTAAATGGCTTCTTGAAAGTTTATAATATAGAATCGAGATGTCCTCATCTCAAAAGAAATTGGGGATGATATTTACATAATGCTTCTTCATCAATCCAAGTAGCATCCTCCTTTAGGTTATTCCTTCTACTGGTGGATGAGATATTTCTTAATGGTCTTGCTTCTTAGGGTTCTCTCTTTTATATCAAGTATCCTATTAGGCTTAAGCTCAAGGACTCCTTGGATTAGTATTACAACTTGTTGATCATCAAGAACATGATCAGATTTGGTTGCATAACCTTTCACTAAACTAACATGAAATACATTGTGAAATTTCAAGTGTTTTGAGAGTCATAACTTGTAAGCATTGAGTCCTCTTAGCTTTTTGAAATGTCCCAAATACAAGGAGCTCTTCTTTGGGTGGACATGGACAAAGACCATGTCTCCTTCCTTGAAGATCCACTCCTTCCTTACTAGATCAACATATGCCTTTGTCGATCCTTTGGCAGATTAGATATCTTTCCTAATAGCTTGGAAAAGTATTGTAGGCAAACTCGATCAAGGGTAGATACTATATCCACCTCTTAGGTTCTCTCTGCAACAATAATATCTAAGTATATCTTCAATGACTTGATTTACGTGCTCAACTTGTCCATCAATCTGGGGATGGTAAGCTGTACTAAAGCAAAGTTGTGTCCCAATGGCCTCAAATAAACTCTTCCAAAAATGAGAAGTGAAGAGAGAATTGTGATCGTTGACAATCCTCTTAGACAATCAATGAAGCCTAAATATCTTTTTCACAAAGAGCATTGTGATATTTGATGCCTCATAGTTGATCTTAACTAGCATAAGGCAAGCAAATTTTTCAAGAGATCCACAATCACTAAGATTGAGTTGTATCCTTCTTGAATTGAGAGTAACCCAACTACAAAATCCACGCTAATAAACTCCCGTTTCATTTGAGGCATGTCAACAAGTGATTGGAGTTTTCTTGACATCTTGACACATTCATCTTTTATCCATTGGGGGTGGCTTAGACATTTAGTAATATACTGAAGTACATCACCTTTGATCTTCTCCAAATGATCATTATTCCTTATGGCATTTGTATAGCCAAGGTGTCCTGACAATGGGTACTCTTAAGCTTGCCAATGTATCTTCTTTTTTAGTTCTTAACACGATGGTATGCATAGCCCAGTCTTGAAGTAGACAAGCCCTTCATCCATAGAGATGTTTTGGTACTTGAGCTTGAGTTTAGGGCCTATCCCTTTGGCTAGGATTTCCCTTAGTATCTATTGATACTTTAGATCATTACTCGCTTCCACATTGGCCATCTCTATGATCAGATTGTTGTTGAGTATTGATATCATGGCAACTATAAATTCCTCTAAGATGAGAGTAGTATGAAATGCTTTGTACTTATGGCATCTACTACTACATTCTCCTTGCCTAGCTTGTAGTCCAATTCAAAATCATCTTGCAATACTTCTATCTACTAATGCTACCTCATGTTTAGATCTAACTAAGTGAATATCCATTTGATACTTTTGTGGTCACTAACTAGAGAGAACTTATTTCTGAGCAAATAGAGTCTCCATAGCTTGAGAGCATGAATCATTGCAAGTAGTTGTAGATCATGAGTAGCACAATTCTTCTCATGATTCTTTAGTTTTCTAAAAGAATAGCTACTAGATGATCTTCTTGCATGAGTACATAATCTAATGCAAGAAATCTTGTATTAGTCACAACTTCAAATTCTGGGTTTATTTCAAGTAGTTTCAAGATAGAAGTTTTCATTAAGCTTTACTTAAGCTTTTCAAAACTAGATTGCTCAATGGGAGTCCATACAATAGCATCCTTCTTGATGAGTAAGTTGGTAAGGGGTTCAATAATCAAAGCATAGTCTTTGATAAAAATACTCGGCCATCTGGTTAGAGACCCAAAATGAGAGCTGAATGTTGGGACCCATTTTTGAAGCGATTGAGCTCCTTTTTGGAGTAGAAAAGTGGCCAGGAGGTGTTAAAGACCAAATTTTCATGCAAAATTGAACAGTGGCGGATGGTTGAGTTGAAGTTTTCCTAGATGGAGTTCGATGCCAAGAACCCAAACTCAAGTCTCGGCTCGGAATCCATTTGACCCCCCATTTAATCCCCGCAAGGTTTCACATTATGAAAGAAGCTACATGATTCGGAAGACTAAAAGTGTGCATTGCATCCCAAGATTATAGATTTCGATGTCATGGAGCCAACCCGTCCAGTCGGATCACAATTCCGAGTCTATTTGCCCCTCTAAACAGGCCTAAACCACTTGGTTTGCAGTGTGAACATAGAGGTTTTGAGCTAGATAATTTATAAATGAAATAAAAATTAAATGAAACTTTGAAAAAACATGCAAAATTCATGTCGAGTAGGTGGGGGACGTTTTTTTATTTGCACCCCAAAATTTGGGGATTTTTGTGCCTTTTCATGCCTCAACAATCATGAGAGATTATGATGAATCTATGATCTATGGAAGAAGAGCATGATTTTGGCTATAATCTTATGAAATATGATGAAGGGAATGAAATTTTGAAAATCTAGTATTTCTCTCTCATATCTCCTCTCTCCTCTCTCTCCTTGTTGTGCTGTTCATTCATATGGATCAATTTATGAGAGAAGGGGGTGGGATGCGATGAAGGATGATGATCAAATGATGATGTTGGAGCAGTAGAGATCATAGATCGGGCTGAAAGAGTGCATCAGCGGCCAAGAAAGAGCATCAACGGCCTCCCAACCATGAAATACGAGCCTCAAAACCGCAGTTAATATGCGTAAGTGATCTTCCTTTTATTTCATGATAAATGGTTGAAGAAATTGCTTGAGAATGATTGGTTTTGATTCCCCATGTTGTGTTTTCTTAGAAATATTAAATAAAAATAGAAAATTCAATAGTATAATCATTTTTCCCTAAAGACACAAAACTCACAACTTGTAGTTTTCATGAAAATAATGAAATTTGGGGGTTTTGTTGGGTTTTTTGGATTCATATGAGATGAAAATAAATATGGAAATAATCTTGAGCATACTTGATCAAGAAAATCAATAATTATGCAATATCATAATTTTTTGGCAAATAAATGAGAGAAAATAGAAAAAAAATTAGTTTTTGTACCTAAAAAATTAGAGAAAAATATATTATATGTGCGTAAATGTATAGCAAGGCTGGAGCATGAGGGATAAGCCTTAGTTCAATCTTGTTTCTATGTTAGAGTATGATTTTTATCACTTTTTACATTAAAAACTACACAAAAATGAACCCTACACCTATCCAACAAATGCAAAACTTAAACGGTAGGGGAAAAGAGAGGTTGTGAAGGTGATTAGATGCTAAAAATATTTTAAATTCTAATCTATTTGTTTGTGCATACCATATAGGACATTTATAAATTAAGTTAAAAGGGGATTAAGCGGCACCAGAAGGCTTAAGGCTGACCCTTAGCAACGAAGCATGACGTGCAAATTGGAATCATTAAAAGAAATGTTTGTTTCACCTTACAATGCTAATTTATAAATCATAAAATGCTTGAGCACAAGCTGTGTCATCCACAATTGCGTTATACATATCACATGGTAGGATGCATTGCAATTGGTTTCTGATATACATGACCCACGCTGAGTTGTAAGGCACCTAAGTTGTAGGTTTAGGTGTTTGGGTTCCTTGGGAGATTGTCAAGTGAGAAATATCTTATCTCTTGGATCATTTAAAATAAGAGTGGAGCTTGTTACGTCTGTGTTATTTGTGTTAGCGGTGCATCAAGGGGCCAATCCTCTCGGTGTAGGAGAGCTACATTGGGGCCACGACATTCAGTCAGAGGGGTGCCTCCTTATGTTTGTTATTACGAGGTATTCTATACCGATCTAGGTGTAGAGACTCCCTTTGAGAGGAGTGTTGGGTTTAATCGTTGGACTAAAATTTAAAACAAATGCTAGATTTACAATAGAAGTTCGAGTAGTATACCTTATAGGTTCCTAGCCGCGAAGCCAAGGGGTGTGGTTTCTTGAGTATAGAGAGGCCCGGCTAGTGCTCATAGCCAGTGTTGGGCCCTTTTTTGGTCCCCATAGTTGGTGCATTTGCTAGGAGCTGCCTACAAGTGGCAGTTTTTGAATCTTGGTTATATAAGGGACCTATTAGCCTTATTCTATAAGCGAGAGCCACCTTGAAGTGCTGGATGGTAAAATTGGCCCGATTACAATTACGGTAATTAGCATGATGACCAATCCAAGGAATCCCCATAACCCAAAAGATAATTTGTCCATTCTAAATGTCTGAGTGGGATTTTTGTTGAGAAATCAAATGAATGTATGCCCATAGAGGTTGAATGTGTGCCCAAAAGAGGCTTGCCCATAAGTGGCTTTGTATGAGAGATATTGTGTTTATGAGTCCAAGCTAATCTATCTTGGAACCTGATTCACTTGAGTTACAATCCCTCACTCTGAAAATGTATCGTGTGTTTAGCTTGTGTCCACCATAGCCAACTAGCTCTAGATCCATGTTTCTCAACATGGTATTGGAGCCATGGCTGAGCTAGTTAGCTAGTGTGTATCCTTTCTCAATATCCTTCTTTATCATCTCCTCTATTCCTCAAAGCCATCTACCATTGCATAGGAGGTAAAGGAGCTCAAGAGGTCCAAGGTCATAGTGCTCAAGACAGGAAGGCTGGTTTTTAGCTAAAATTAGTTGGTGGCTAGTATCAAGCAAGAGGGCAAGTTGAGGCATCCACTTTAGGCTTAGCTTGAAGCTTGCTTTGGAGCTGATAGATACAGTGAAAGCCCTTCTTGTCCAAGGGTTGAAGCACCACAAGGCAGTTGCTATTCTAAAATAGCATAAGAATCCTACCTAGTTTTTTCAAACTCCTAGCCCTGCTTGAAGTCACCTTGCTTCAAAGCCATCATTGAGGCTGATTTATACACATTATAACGGGCCTGCTAGTTCAAAGAAGCACGGAGAACAACATAGATGAGAAAAAGATAGAGCCAGAGCAGGTTTATCCATAGTCGCATGAATGGATTTCCATCACTATGGATTACTACAAGCTACTTGGAGTCTCTAGGAATGCTTCTACAAAGGACATTAAAGCGAAATTCCACAAGCTCGCCCTGTAGGTGTAACCTGCCCACTCCTCAAATCGCAGGACACATCTTAGCAGTCCATCGAGAGATATATCTAGAAGACATCGCCCGACACTCCCAAGGAATGACACGGGGTTTGCCAACTAGGGTCTCTCGAGTCTACCCCGCAACCGAACTTATCCGGCCGTTCCCACTCGGATCGACTTGAAGTCCAGGTTCCTTATAATCGGGTCTTCCTAACAACCTTCTAGCATCAATCTACAGCTAATCCACTTTGCGCAGACACAACTGGGCCAAAGAAGACTCATACCGCACTTTGTTCAAAGAGAATGGGAAACGAGAGGGATGCATCGACCTCTCTGCCCATAGGGCATAGTCCCATTCCGATCCCCTAAAACGGTATGAATCAGGTTTTTAACTTACAAGTTCTAAGATCCTTTTCTATCTAACATTCGCATCAAATAAATTCCATTGAGGAAAGCTCTCGGCTAACCGAGACCACCCTGCCGTAGGATGGACTCAACGGTCACATCCACCATGCTTCCCTCGGGGGTTGTTTTAGTTATCTAATTACCTATCACATTGTGTTTGACACATAAAAGCAGCTTCCTTAATTAACCCATTAATCACCGGTTCCTTTACGTAATTTAGGGCACAAACATGAAGACAAGATAAAACAAGATCAAACACTTCCTTAACTTATCTTCAGATTAATGTTTGTCTCCCGCCCATACAGGAGAATTAAGTGTCCCTTTCTGCCTCCGTAGAAAAATCCTTCCGTCCCCCGGTAATAAAAACCTAAAGGTTTATCCTACCAAGATTCTGCCCTATAACTAGTATCCAGAGCCTCAGGATCCCATCCTGAGTCATGTAGAACACTTGTGTAGGGTCCGGAGGCATTGGGATTTACAGCCAGAGCCCCCCCTGGCACCAAGCGTCCTCCAATGCCAAGTATTTTCCATGGAGAGACCTCTCGCGACGGGTTCGGTCCACATTCCCGACGCGGATTCATAATTCCCCTTGGTTAGGGTTTGGCAGTTCGCGGGGGTAGCTAGCGCCATCCTTCCTTAATTATCCCTTTAGGAAATCATCCATAACTGAAGCAACCAGCCCAATAGCATTTACTAGGGAAAACATCCCATTTGTCCCCATGGCAATTTATCCTTACAGTTCCCGCCATGAAAATATAATCACTTGGATATTCATCCAAAACCATAACCAATCCTTAAGTATCCTTTCGAAAACAATCAAGCTGAAACAACCAGCCTAACATCCTTTAACTAGGAAAACATCCTTTCCTAATCCAGCAAGTAACCACTTTGCCTAGCAATCACTTTTTCCATCTTTAACAAGATCAACCTTCGTTAAAACCATTTCAACAGTTCCAAGCAACATGCTTAGCATAAATCAACTACCCTAAAGTTCGCTCTATCCCCTTGAGTTAGGGATTCGCAAGGTCAATTTAACAAATTCCTTCTAGATCCTTTAAATGATCTAAGTGATTTCACCTTGACCTTATTAATCATGGCTACCTATTTAGGGTAGAAGATCAACCCATCCTAAGCCCTTTTAATGGCGAATACATGCAATTCTACCTCTGTTTAAGAATTCAAGATGCGTGAGAAGAATCTAAATCTTGGTACAACCTGGATATGAGCTGTAGTTATTGGAGGGTTGGTGGTATTCATGTCTCCGCTTGCATTTGTCAAGAATCGTGTGGTGGGGGGACTTGCTCAAGATGTTGCGCCAAACACACACAGAATGCACAAGGAGAAGCTCACTCAAGAGACAAGAAGAGAGATGGAGGCCAAAACGTTTTCTTGCTAATTTCTTCTTCTTCTTCCACACTTTTTACAATGTACACAAAGTATAGATAAGATACAACATAAAGGAAAGTGGCCTATTAAGTCAAACAATGCATAACCGACTACACTAGTCAAATGGCACTATAACTATGCCATCTGTAAATAGGTGTAACAACCTGAATATAATAAGTAATGAGTCAGTGGCCATGTGTGAGTCATAATGGCCACCGACGTGCTAAGTGTAGACATGTGGACCCATCTAACCAGGTGGTCCATCATCAATGTCCGCTTGTGTTGAGCTTGTCATCTCAACACTCCCCCTCAAGCTCAATTGCATCTTTACGACTCCAAGTAAGATTCGAAACTTTTGAAGCTTCTCTGTATCCAATGCCTTCGTGAAGATGTCAGCTATGTGATCATGTGTGCTGACATACACCAAGTCAATCTCACCTGTTAGTACCTTCTCTCTCACAAAGTGATAGTGTACCTCAATATGTTTTGTCCTGACATGGAACACAAGATTCCTAGCCAATTGTACACTGCTCATGTTGTCACAATAAATGACAACTGGACCTTCCATCTGCACATCCAAATCAGCCATTAACTTTTGTAGTCATACTACCTCACATGCTGCAACAGCAGCACCTCTATACTCAGCCTCTGTACTCGACAAAGCAACTATAGATTGTTTTTTGCTGCTCCAAGCAACTGCTACACTACCAAGACAGAACATGTATCCGGCCACTAGTAGATCTTCTATTAGACATACTACCAGACCAATCTGCATCTGTGTATCCAAACACCTATACATCTGTACCTGCCTCATAGAAAAGTCCATAATGTAATGTGGACTTCACATATCTCAATATGCATCTGACTGCATCCAAATGTGGCTTTCTAGGTACTTGTATAAACTGACTCACAAGACCAACAGCGTAGCTCAAGTCTGGCCTTGTAATGGTCATGTAGATCAAACTCCCCACTATCCTTCTAAACATAGTAGGGTCTTCTATCTCATCCCCAACATCAACACTCAACTTTACATTCTGCTCCAACGGAACTGAAAGTGGTTTGCATGCTGTCATACCATACTTGGACAACATATCCAAGCCATATTGTCTTTGGAACAGCCATATACCATCACCACATCTAATCACCTCAATGCCAAGGAAGTACCTTAGCTCACCTAAATCCTTCATCTCAAACAAAAAAATCCTTGATTCAGCAATCCCACTATCACTGTCACCTGTAATAATCAAGTCATCCACATAGATGACTATGATGACCAAACCTACATCTCCCTTTCTCACATAAAGTGAGTGATCAGGATCAGAAACATAAAAGCCAATATTGACAAGGTACTCTCTGATCTTGTCAGACCATGCTCTAGGTGCCTGCTTGAGCCCACAGAACGCCTTCTTCAACCTGCACACATACGTGGGATGCTCTAAATCTTCATAACCTGCTGGCTGATCCATATACACTTCTTCCTGCAAATCACCATGTAAGAAGGCATTCTTCACATCCATTTGCTGCAACCTCCAACCTTTGGCTGCTGCCAAAGCAATCACACATCTGACAGTTGCCATCCTAGCAACTGGATTGAAGGTTTCATCATAATCTATGCCATATGTCTGGGCATAGCCTTTTGCAACCAGCCTAGCTTTGTACCTACTAATAGAACCATCTGCATTGTGCTTAATCTTATAAATCCACTTACATCCAATAGATTTCTTTCCCTTCGGCAATGATACTAGATCCCAAGTCTTATTGGCCTCTAATGCAGCCATCTCCTCATCCATTGTTGCATCCCAATGAGCATGACCAATAGCCTCCTCAAAACATGTGGGCTCAACATCCTCAACTAGTTTCACCATATAAGCATAATGGTGAGCTGCATAACCTTCAAAACCAAATCTTTTAACAGGGTATCTGACTCTGCTAGATCTGCGTACCACCAGATCACTCAATGGAGCCTTTACATTATTATGAGCTCTCTGTACACCTGGTGTCCTCACTGAAGGAATGCCAAGCTCATCATCCAAGCTCTCTGAGCCACTGGAGTCTCCATCAAGAACTGCATCAATGCCATCTGACACTTTATTCTTTCCTTTGTCTTTACTTGTAGTGCTACTAGATGCACCTAAAGATGTAGAGGTACTCCTTAGTCTCCCAGACCAAGGACTACTAGATGATGTCTCTGGTCCACTAAGAGTCCGTGATTCTTGCTTTTCAGCCTGCACATGAGTGTCATGATCATCATCATCATCCATTGCATCACCACTAGATGCATACCAACTACTCATTTCATCAAAGATGACATCCCTGCTCACTCTGAACTTACATGTGACAGGGTTATAATAGCGATACCCTTTCTGCTCTAAAGAGTATCCAATAAAGACACACTTTTCAGTCTTTGGATCCAGTTTCTTCTGCAACTCATTTGGCACATAAACATACGCAATGCAACCAAACATTTTCAAGTGTGAGACATCAAGCTTCTTACCTGTAAAACATTCTTCGGGGGTCATACCATGAACTACAGCTATGGGAGTTCTGTTCATAATATAAGCAGTAGTATGAATAGCCTCAGACCAAAAATGCTTAGGCATATTCTTTTCAGCTATCAAGGCGCGTGCAACTTCTGCAATATGCCTGTTTTTCCTTTCGGCAACCCCATTTTGTTGTGGGATATACCTGCATGTGAACTCTCTTTATCCCATGAGACCTCAGAAAATCACTGAACTCATTTGAGAGATACTCTCCCCCTCCATCTGACCTCAAGCACTTTACTTTCAAGCATGTTTCTCTTTCAACTGCAGCCTTGAAAGTTCTAAAGTGCTCAAAAGCTTCACTCTTTTCCTTCATAAAATATACCCACAGCTTTCTAGAACAATCATCAATGAATGTGACAAAGTATGAGCTGCCTCCAAGAGATACATTTTGTGTAGGCCCCCAAATGTCTGTATGCACAACATCAAGGATATTTCTGCTTACATCTCTGTCATGTGAAAAGGGTTGTCTTGCCTGCTTACCAAACTGACATGCTTCGCATACCTTATGAAATTCTGCAACTCTAAATGTAGGCAAACTTGTAACCAACCCTTTGGACTGCATTAATTTCAGCCTTTGTACATTTGCATGTCCAATGCGTTTGTGCCAAATTTCAATATTTGCAACAACACCTTTTCCTTTAGCATACATAGCAGCATTCATAGTAGAAATTCCAGCATCCAGAGTAAACATACGTCCAACTCTACTTCCCTTTGCAACTAACTTGCACTTGTCATTGAAGTCTTCTACAAAGCAGCCCTTTGTATTAAATCTCACTTGCAGCCCTTGCTCTACCATTTGACCGACTGACACCAAGTTCTTTGTAATAGATGGCACATGTAATACATCTAAAAGACTCTTTGTCTTACCATCATGTAAGGACAAGGGAACTTTTTCAATGTGTGAAATTGGGTGGCATGAATCATCACCCGTCTGCACATAACCTGCATTTTGCAAATTCTGCATCTCTCCAAACCATTCTGCATGGCTGGTCATATGATTGGATGCACCTGAATCAACATACCAAACATCATCATGTGTTCCCTTTCCTGTAACAGCATTCAGCATATGCTGCATAACAAACAGATGTTCATTTTTGTCTTCATTCTGTCGTGAAGACGATGCATAGTTTCCTTGTTGCAACTTACCACTGCGAATATCATCTTTCTTAGCATAACATTGGGCTGCAATATGACCTGTGTTGCCACAGTAGTGACACACAATACCAGAGTTGTTAGAACCTCTGTTCTGCCATCCACCTCTTCCTCTAAAGCTCCCCTTGCCTCTAAAGTTACCATGACCTCTTGAAACCTGCATATCGCCAAATTGCTGATTCAATCTGTTTTGCTGGTTGTCACTACCACGTCCTGTACCACGGCCTCTTGAAGAGAACCTGCCATGTCCCCTTCCTGAACTAGAGTAGAAAGCTTGGACCTGTTCACCACTTTTTTCATATGTCTCACTCTGCATGTTGATCTCTTCAATGATCGTAAGGGAGACCAACTCATCGAAATCTGGAAATGCCTTTCTAACATATACGAAAGTTACAAAAAACTTCCAAGCCTTTTCATTGTTAAGTCCACCCAAGGTAGACAATACCAAATCATCATCATTGGGCATTACATCAATCGCTGCCAAGGCATCTGCAATGCTCCTTACCTTCAGTGCATACTCATTGATAGACATCTTCCCTTTTTTCAATGTATTCAACTCTTGCTTGAGTTGAATCTTTCGTGCCTTTGTATTTACAGAAAACATACTTTCAAGTATGGTCCAAGCTGCATATGAATTCTTTGTATTTCTAATGTGTCCCAGCATATTATTGTCAATTACTGCAGACAACCAATACATGACCTTTTTATCTTTTGCATTCCATTCCTTCCGTGCCTTTGTCTCTTCTGCAGTTGGAGGATCACTCACCTCCGGCTCCTTTTCTTCACCTGAAACAAACTCGTAGAGGCCTTTTCCAATAAGGAAGTTTGTGACACGGAACTTCCATGATGGGTAGTTGTTCTTGTCAAGCTTCTCAATGATGGGGCTTCCACTGTTCTCTGCCATTATCACAAAACTAATACCAAATAGCAAGCAAATCTTCTGCAACCTTCGATCTGTAATGCATAGTAATACACCAGACAGCCTTTTTCACTGTCTGCTCAATAATACATGTAATTTGCAACCTGTTTGCAGATAAACCTTATGTTTGCTTCCTGCAAACACCTCAAGAATTACAGATTTGCAATCTGTAACCTGCGCACCCACTTTCGGTCAAAACAACCGAAATCACAGTGTACCTTGAAACTACTGTCCGCAACCTTGCGGCTCTAAAACGAGGCCTGAAACGGCCTCAGATGCCCAAAATAACTGCGGAAAAGCCCTAAAGGGCATACTTGCAGAATACACAACGCTCTTCGTGCACACCAAATCTGACTGCAATCTGAGATTTTTGCTCTGCCTTGCTTCCGGTGCCTCCACAGGCTCTATCCAGGAGAGAGAGAGTGGAAGAATGTGAGAGCTTCTTACTCGTGGCTTGCTTGCTCGAACCTTGCTTCTTCTCCTTCACTTCAACCTTCGAAATCAGCCTCTCTCAGTGGCGCAGCTCTGATACTATGTCAAGAATCGCGTGGTGGGGGGACTTGCTCAAGATGTTACACCGAACACACACAGAATGCACAAGGAGAAGCTCACTCAAGAGACAAGAAGAGAGATGGAGGCCAAAACGTTTTCTTGCTGATTTCTTCTTCTTCTTCCACACACTTTACAATGTACACAAAGTATAGATAAGATATAACATAAAGGAAAGTGGCCTACTAAGTCAAACAATGCATAACCAACTACACTAGTCGACTGGCGCTATAACTATGCCAGTTGTAAATAGGTGTAACAACCTGAATATAATAAGTAATGAGTCAGTGGCTATGTGTGAGTCATAATGACCACCGACGTGCTAAGTGTAGACATGTGGATCCATCTAACCAGGCGGTCCATCATCAATGTCCGCATGTGTTAAGCTTGTCATCTCAACAGCATTGGATATTTTCCTAGCTCCGTTTGCAACTTCAGCACTTGTGCTCCTTGTAACTCGTATCTTGGGTGCCATTCTTGTGCGTTTCTGGTCTTGCAACCCTTGAGGTAAATCGACTGCTCTTGCCTTGGCGGAAGGAAGTGGTATGCAGGTTCACAAGGAATCTAAGTCCAAGCAATGTGCTTCAACATGCATAACTCTTCTTCTTCTTTTACCCTCTCCCTAATTTGTTTTCCATCTATCTCACCCTCTCCATCTCATAGTCTTCTCTCCCTCTCTCTTTCTCTCTCGCTCTCCCTATATCCTCCCCTATTTATCTTCCACTTCTCTCTATCCATTTTCCTCTTCTTCTTCTTTTCCTCTCTCTTCCTCTTCTTCTCCTCCTTTCTCCTTCTCTCTCTCCCTCTTCTTCTCCTTCTTTCTCTCCCTTCCTCTTCTTCTTCTTCTTTATCTCCTTCTCTCTCTCCCTTCCTCTTCTTCTCCTTCTCTCTCTCCCTCTTCTTCTTCTTCTTCTTCTCCTCTCTCTCTCTCTTCTCCTTCTCTTCTTCTCCTTCTTCTTTTCCTCTCTCTCCCTCTTCTTCTCCTTCTTTCTCTTCCTTCCTCTTTTTCTTCTTCTTCTTCTTCTTCTCTTCTCTCTTCCTCTTCTTCTCCTCCTCTCTCTCCCTCTTCTTCTCTCTCTCCTCTTCTCCTTCCTCCTTCCTCCTTCTTCCTCTTCTTCTTCTTCTTCTCTTCTTCTTCTCCTTCTCTCTTCTCTCCTTCTTCCTCTTCTTCTTCTTCTTCCCTTCTTCTTCTCCTTCTCTCTTCTCACTAATCACGAGGGGGGTGTTGGGTTGCCTAGTGAACGAGGAGGGGGGGAGTTTCCTACCGAAATCCCAGGGGAACCGTTGCTACCGCACGAAGGGGGGGAAAGGTGATGAGCACGAGGGGGGGGTTCTCTGTTTGACACAGGGAGGGAGTGCTGTTATAAGGTGGGAGGGAGGACGACGCCTCCCGCCATCTGGGGGTTGCATGCCCCCCATCGCACACTTCACTCCCTCTCTCTCTCCCCGATGTGCTGTTGGCGGGGAGAGAGAGAGGGATTAAAAATTTTCAAAAAAAATTAAAATTTTAAAGGGGGTGGTTCGCATGGGGAAGGCATGAGGGCACATGGGGGATGCTACAGTAGGTCCACCCGGACTGCCTCTTGCAGGCCTCCCAATCGGACCAACAGTCCGCTCTGTTGCACGCCACTCTCAGGACATCTCTTAGGCCTACCAGGTCTTGAAGAATGACAAGAAGCAGGTCATTCAATCTCAGCTCTACAAGTCACGAACTGTGGAGCCTTTTGAAGCCTCAAAGGGAAGCCCTCATCACAATTGACATCAATAGATCAAAAGACACCAGTAGATTTTCCGTGAACCATAGAGAAGCAACGCGTGCAATTCATCATTTGTCCTTTAAACCTTATCCTAAGGTTCACAAAATCAAAAAGGCCTTTTTTCCTTAACCCTCTTTCATACCTATTCACACCCTCTCTATCAAACCTCTTTCCACACTAAACCAGTTTGGGCTGAAATTTGTTTGCATTGAAAAAGGCCTACTGTTCTACTCATAATCTTGATCTCAAAAGTGAGTTTATGCTTCACTGATTAAAATCCTTATAAATCTCTAGTGTATTGTAAAGGGATTAGACATTGCCATTGTGCAAAAAGCCAATCAGTAAGATCGTCCCGCATTTGAAGTGATTTGGTTGCACCATTCTAAAATGTCCAATGTCAATGAAATGTCAAGCCATGTACTTCAAACCCAAATGCTATCCAAAGAAATATGTATCCATCTTGTATGCCCAAGACATTGCACTATTCATAAAATCCCAAAATGCATGTATCCCAAGACCAATGTAATGAATCACCAAGCCATGTATGTCAAAGAGAATCTGCTAAGCCAAAACAATGTATTCAGGTGTATCCATCTCAAGTTCATTAAGTAGAAAGAATGTGACAAGAAAACTAGAGCAAAAATCATGTACTACACATCAACAAAAGGGACAAAGCATAACCAAGGTAAAGAGTATGAAGACAAAAAGAACTAAGAAGACCAAGAAGGAGTCCAAGAAGATCAAAGACACCTAGAAGATTGAGAAAAGCAAACACCAAAGAAGCATGAAAAAGATAACAAAATTTCCGTTGCTGCCAATAAAGAAATTGTTCCCATAGTGGATCTTGTTTCCCATAGTGGATGTAAAAGCCCTTATCCAAGATGTAAAGTTTCAAGCCTTAACTTGACTAGGCTGCCAAAGAGCTAGTCTCCCGGGCCATGTCATCATGTAGGGGGGCAAAAGCCAGCAAGGGTAGAGACTCATCATTTGAGGGGGAGCAAAACGCCCAAAGGCCATACAGACACTTAAAGCACTTTTTGGGGGCAAGAAATAGATAAATCAGCAAAACGTAGACTTAGAAGTGACTCTAGCCGACCAGCTAGTGGTCCAAGCTGTTAAGCAGCACCAGACTGAGTCATAGATCCCGAACGGATCTCAATCAAGCTGAATGATGCAACACAGACCCTAGGACCAGCGAGAATGGTTGGAGACTAAACGTATGGCCTATCATTCCAAATCCATAAGCGAGAGTGCAAGAGCCACATAATCACTTTACCTTCGCACTCATATTGATTTCTAGCACTTGAAGTATACCTAAGAAAAGACGAAAGCCTGATTGCACATGGAAAAAAGTACATTCAACACACTGAGTGACTATAAATTGAGGATTGTTCCTAATTAACAAGGAACGCACTCAGACATAACCATAAAATGAACCCACCAATAGGAGAAGACCTAGAGACATGGTCGGGAGATCAAAACCCCAAGCGTAGGACCAAGCGGAAGACGCAATAGAGAAGCCAGGAAGGACAGACACCATTGGAGAAGTAGATCTACCCGATCTAATCAATCTCATCAAAAACTTGGTGGAGAGAGAGAGCACTGACATGGCAGAGACAAGCACTAACCATGGACGAGATGAAGAGCTCAACATAGGCGGTCTCCTGACGACAAAGATCCAGTGGGCTAGTCGCCAATTACCACGTACAGGCCCGAACAAACCACCATGACAGGGTGTCCAAGGATGTCATAGGAGACCTAGGAGAGGAGAGGAGACTAGCAGGGGAAGCTTTGTGAAGCCTAGTGACCTATAATCAAGACCATTAGGACCAAGAGCTTGCGGTAGAGCATGGAAGTGCGTGAAATTCAGTGAGTGCTAGCACTAGCAAATAGGAATAGGACAGGCCTTGATGATGAGATGAAAAGAGTGCTGGAAGGAGATATTACGTTGAGTGAGCTTCTCATGAAGTGACTACTAGACAATGCTTCTACCGAGCGAAGCACTGTTGCAATGGCTACCTCGTTGCTTGCAGGATTAGGAGTTAACTAGGGCTCCAAGAGCCAATCTAAAATCCATGTAGTCGCAAAGCAACTGGAAAAATACCAACCAGACAACAATCCCTACAGCTTCATAGAGTAGTTCGAGTAAGTCTGTGAAGCCAACGGCCTCACCGATCTTGCTCAACGATCACATGGTTTTGGCCTATGCTTAGACAATAAGGGAAGGACTTGGTACACCACCAACCTAGATGCCATATGAGTGCAATGACTTCAATAACCTCAAGAATCTCTTCATTAAGAGATTCTCGGAGGTTGGGTACTCATACAACATGATTGTACGAGTCATGAATGTGAAACAGAGATATAAGGAAGACATCAGAGATTATGTGACCCATGTGAGGAGTCTCTTTAAGAGAATCCTAATGACTGAACCACCCACGAAGAGAGGGGTGTCTACCATCTTCATCAATGGGATACGGGGTGAAGAACTCTACAAGGCCTTGGCAGGCAACTCAAGCTTGCAGCAAGACGTGCTAGCTAGGGTCTTTGAGGAGGCTATTAGAGTGGATGACTAGCTCAAGGAGAGAAGCTCCACCTAAGAGCTCAAGCCAAGAAGAGGCTAACCCTGGAAATTTTGAAAGAACTTCAATGCCGAGCGAAAGATTAGGCCCAAGTACTCAAGACAAGGAATAGGGTGCTGATCCAAGTCAGAAATTGGTAGAGATGAAGATGGAGCTAGCCAAACTACAAGAGATGATGAGAAGACCAACATGTCCTCACATTCAATGTGTGTATTGTGGTGGAAACTACCTGCCAAGCGAGTGTCAAGACCCTAGGTCCCGACCTTGCGCAAATTGCGGTAGGTTCGGCCATGATTCCATGCATTGCCAACTTCCATGCATTGCCAACTACCAAGGAGACTTTCGTATTCACAATTATACAGTTAGCCTTACCTAGCGAATAGGCCGCCAAACTTCTTCGGGAGAGGAGCCCCACTAGGTCTCTCAACACCCAACGACGCTAAACCAGCCATTCCTAGGATGGAGATAAATGCCATTGGAATACCAAGACCACCTGGACCCTACATAACCCATCCACCGAGCAACTCTCTAGTCCATTATGTGGAGGAGCCAAACGATGAGAAACCTTACGTAAACCCTTATATCTCATATGATGAAGTGGGTAATCCGATCCTCATGGATTACAGACCAATACCGTGATGGCGTTAGGTAGAGGTAGAGGCGTAGGAGGGCAGACCCAAGAGCCAATCTCATGTTGGATTTGCAGTCATCACCTAGGACACTTCTCCTCACGCTCCTCCAAGAGGGAGCATGCCAATCACGACAAGGTAGATCTTAGGTACGTGGAGTGTGGAATCACTCATCTCTTTGCCAATTGCCCTAGACAGAAATCACCCTCTAGTTTGGCAATCGTGCCATCAGTCCCGTTGGGATTTTTTGGTGTCAAGACACTCGACGGGGAGGCCACGTCTATCCCATTATATATCATAACCTACGCACAAACAAATACGCCAACATCTCATTACTATGACCTAGCAACTTAGACACAAACTCAATTGGGAAAAAGATTCATAGGCGAAGGAAAAAGAAACCAAATGCAAAGGTCACACTAAAAACGGAGAGTGCCACAATGTTGCCTCTGCTAGAAGAAAGGTGACAGACGCAAAGGCAAAAACATCGGCAAGTGCAAAGGTCGGGGAGTACCCCAACCCAAAGCGCCAACTCGAAGCCATCGAAAAAGTGAAGGAGTGGGTAAAAGAGGCCCAAGAACACCTAAAAGACACTGAGCGCATATTGGAATCGATGATCTCTCAAGCATAAGCACATCAATCTCACCACCATGATCAAAATTGAGAGACGCAACTGCACCAGAAGCAGTGCCACTTAGACAGAGCTCAAATTTAGTGGACCAACAAACCAATCAAGGCCATTGGTCTGGAAATGTAGGATTTGGAGAAAAGCAAGCAGCTATAGCAACCTCCTCACCACACTAGTGACCACCCCTATGATGCTAAGCCTAGGAGATATGCTTAGACAGCATTTGACGTTGTGGCAAGAGCTGAAACAATGAGTTGAAGGTTCAATGGGGCAAGCTACCACTGACTTGCACGAACATGATGCAGAGACACAAATATCGAGCCTGACGTTGCACTCAACGTCCAAATCCTTGCACATCAATGCTTTCTAGAAAGGTACGGAAATGCATGTTGTCTTACCGGTCATCTTAGCTCTCAAAGATACCAGAAGAAAGGGAATTGTAGACATGGGGGAAGGAGTTAGTGTGCTTAGCCATGTAGTGCTCCAGGCTTCGGGTAACCTACTTGTTGAAAATGCTAGGTTTAATGTCATGCTAGCTAATAGAATGAAGGTAAGGTCATTCGAAGTGTTAAAGAATTGGCCCTTGAAGATAGCAGGAGTCCAATTCTCCATTGACTTTATAGTCATGAAGGGGATGGACTATGACATCCTGCTAGGCCGGCCCTGGATGCGCAATGCATAGGTCATAAAGGACTGGGGCAATGGTCTGATCTTCTTAGGCAATAGAACAGAGGTAGTGAGGGTAGATATGACACTTGGAAGACAATGCCAATCAACCTAGATGCCATCTCAACCATGCTAAAAGGTGACACCCAAATTAGAAAATCTTACAGGCCATTGATTAAGTATATCCCTTATCCAAAAGATGAGAGAGATTGGATGCATATGCTAGCCACTATTGATCTACCATTCTCGGTCAGTAAGGAGTATGAGCAAGCTGCTAAGGTAGTCGGTAAGCCCAGAGACGATCAATGCTAGTCTGCATGATGGCTAAGAGCTCAAACAAATGAGCAAACCCTATCAAATTTCATATCCCCAACAACAAGCGAGAACTCCTTGAGATCCTAGGGCATTTGACAAACAAGCTAGCAGGCAACCTAGCCACTAACCTTAAACCTCTCCAAGATCTCTTAAACGAACCTAAGTAGCGACGGACCAAAGTGCACGACTTAAACTTGAGGTACAATTGGGCCTTAGTCATCACTGATGACAAAACGGAGGAGCTGTATCAAGACTTAGGAGATGATGAGTAGTCAAATGAAGATAGCTCAAACAATGAATACAAGGATTGTTGTTCCCTTAGTGACTAGAGCAAAGGAGAGATAGATACCATAGCATACGACACTAAGGGACAATTGATAGAACATATACGAGCAGACTCCAAACCAAGCAATAAGAATTTTTTTAGGATTGAGAAAGGATTCATAAACATGGATTGTGACCGCATAGGAGCAATGGATTAGGAGCAAGCAGGAGTGGTCCAACCAAATGATGTACCATTATTCAGGTCAAATTCACCCTCTAAGCTGCGACCCCCAGGAGAGACTCCCTCTTCTAGCAAAGACGGAGAGTTTGATTCTGAGTCGAAATTAAGCTCAAATAGTGACCTCAAAATGCCTCAACCTCCTAAGACTAGATGCACCAAAGGGGACCTACCCATTCACCTGAGGTGCTGAAGGCTAAAGGAGGAAAGGAGAAAGTGACCCAAGGAACCACAGGCTAATGAGCAAAGGAACTTGAAAGACTTGCCAAAGCGATTCACGAAGTTCAAAAAATGTGATAGGGTGGTGATCTTGCCAGGAGCCAAATGCCAAGGGCAAGCCAGTGAACCAATAGAAGGACCTGCCAGGGTTAAGGAGGTCGATTTGGCCAAGGAAGTGGAGACACGCTGACCTGTCTTCATAGCCGATGACTTGATCGAGGAAGAGGAAGCAAGTCTCATTACTCTCTTGCAAGAATATATCGACGTGTTTGCTTGGTCCCTTGATGAGATAAAAGGGGTAGATCCAAGTGTAGTGACTCATAACATATCCATGACATCCGATGCAGTGCCTGTCAAGCAACACTCAACCCTTCGAGGAGAATGACCCAACCTTTATGCCCTACCCTCAAAGGATGGGAGTGGATTTTGACTCTAGTGTCCATGGCTGCTACGATTTTCCAATAATTTATAATCCTCATTTTAGTATATATGAAAATGCCCTCATCTTCACATCAGAAAATTTGTATGATACCCTAATCCAGTTCACCAATGAATTCTCTTCATGCCCTAACCCCTCCTTTATTACTAGTAATTACCTTAAGCTCCTTAGGATACTCCTTAGGCAAGACCCCACTACAGAGAAGCGTGGCCTCCCAGTCCTCCATTTTTATCCTAATTCTATAGATAGTTGCGTGATGGCTCGAGTAATGATGCGAGTTGCTCTACTATATTTATTTTTCTTAGCTCTTCTAGAGGATATGAATGATAGCCGCTTCACCCACGCAATCATCCATTCCTCTCCACCACCACCCTTCAAGTTTGCCTAAACCTCAAGGGGTATCTCCAAAGCCTTCAATTACTTAAAAAATCTATTAAGCCCCCTTCTCCACCTCACTTCGATGACGAAGACTAATTTCTGTCATGACTATGCAACTTGGAAAAAAAAAAAGAGAGAAAAAGGAGATGAGAGATAAGGAAAAATGAAACAAAAGACAAGGAGGTACAAAGTGAAAAGGCAATCACAGAGAACAGCAATGGAAAAAAAAATCACACGTAGACACAGCAAGCTGCACAAAGGTCACAGTCATTGCACCTAAGGTTTCTCAAGTTAGGTGGGCTCGGGGCCTTGGCCGACTCCGTGTATAACCCCCTAGCCTTTTTTTGATCCCCCACCACACATGCTTAGGGCACATCAAGGGCATGACATACCTTGGAAGGTAATTTTTGCCTATGGTTAGACCTATCACCCTAAGCCCCCTGCACTACTGCACCTCTCTTATGCACAAATTGGATCCTCAAGTGTGGGACACTACCAAGGGATTGCCCAATGTTAGTGCCCAATGCTAGATCCATCTCCCAATTCCATAAGAATGTGCACCATGCATTCCATGATGGTAAGGCAAAGACACCTGCAAGTAGTGCATCTTCTTTTCTTTCCAAGTACAAATAAAGGCCTCAACCATCGACTTTGATGGCCCCATCATCCATGCAATACGCCCCCGGCCCCCACCACCTTAACTAGGTGATTTGCTTCTTCCCAAGCTCAATTCCTCTGCAGCCCCATCATCATTGACTCACATGTTTCCCTTTCTCATCGAACCCTCATCAAAATGCAATGTCTCGGGACTAGAACCACCTATGAGAGGGGCCATTTTATGCGATAACGTTCCCATGAAGGCAAACCAAGGCAGAGGTAGATTGAGGTAGCCCCAATCAAAAAGTGAATGAAGAAGCTCATTTGGAACAGTGTAGGAGAAGGCAGCCACGAAGGGCCAAATAATCTATCCAACTTTATCTTCAATTTCAAAGATGGATCCACACATCTGCCTCTCTCCACATAGGTATCTATCCAACTTTATCTCTTAATTTCAAAGGTAGATCTGCACATCCGCCTCTCTCCATGTAGGGATCTGTCCAACTTTATCTTCAATTTCAAAGATGGATCCGCACATGCACCTCTCTCCATGCAGGGATCCGTCCAACTTTATCTTCAATTCAAAGGATGAATCCCCTCAACAACAGCAACAGAAAAGGACCCGCCCCAACTACATCTTTAATTTCGAAGGCCATTCCACCCAACACCATCCCCCGCAAGGGCTTGTATACAAACTCAAAAAAGCCATCTCGCTACACCCATCACCCCTTCCAACCATTTCGCATCAGTGCCATGGGACTGGCACTCGTCTAGGAGGGGGATAATGTTAGCCCTTAGATGAACAAGGTGGAAAATCCAGAAAATCTAAAGCAGAAGACAAGGCCAAGGCAAAAGTGAAACAGAAGACGAAGGCACACCAAGAAAAATATGGAAACACAAGAAGTGCAGAAAAGTCCTAAATCAAGGAGAAAGGTGCATAAGAAAAAGTGCAAGTCAATACTTTTGTAAAAGAGCGCAAGATGCATCATGATTAATTTTAAGAGCATCGGGTTCTCACCCGCTGTACAAATTGTAAAGGTAGTTGGGCGGTAGGAAGAAAGCTAGGAAGATAGGAGGACAATGGGAAAAAGGGCCTAGGCCACGGTCACCCATGTAAAAAAGGGGATAAGGGAATAACCGACCAAAAGGGATTTAGGGGTTTGTATATAAAGTTCAAAAAGTGAATGAGAGCTCATTCTTTGGTGTGTGGCAAAGTGGACTCTTCTTCTTCTCTCCTCTTGCTTGCTTCCTTGTGCATGCTTGAGGGAGGGAGTGTGAGTGAGTGAGGGAGTGAGCATGTGAGGGTGAGGGATCTTGGAGGTGAAGCCCTCCACCATCTCCTCTCTTCTTTTTCACTTCTTTTCTCTCGTCTCGCGTGTGGCTATGGAAGATGGAGCTTGGAGGAAGAGGCTTGAGGATGCTTGAGCTTGTATCACAAATCATAGAGCTATCGAAGTGTTTCAAAGAGGAAGCAACTCAATCGGGCATCAAAGTAAGCTCACTACACTCATAGAGAGGGATAGCACATTGGCTATGTGAGAGGTAGCCATTAGTGCTTGCTTGAAATGCTTGAAGGAATAAGCGATCCATGGGTCTTGGCAGTTGAGCTTGAGCTCGCCTCTATATAAGACAAGCAACTATTCTCCGCTAAGTCTACGGCCAAGGTTAGAATTAATCTCTGCTCATCATAAGAACATTTTGGCATCTGCAATGGCCCATAATGTAGGGTTCTATTCTCTCTCATCTAGCCATTTCTATCCAAGTCTGCCTCCGATGTTAATCACCTCCTCCACCACCTTGATGGGCAAAACCCTACGCAAGGTGGTAGGGAATTGGAAGTTAAAGTCGAAGGGGCTCCTAATAGTTTCTTGCCTCTCCCATATTACAAGGTTGGTGTGGAAGCTTGATGGGGTATCGTCTGCACACAATGGGATAGGTGCCTCGGGTACCGTCACTCCCTTGTCATTCCATTTTCTTCTTGTTATTTCAGTCTCAGTGAGTTGTCTGCTAGCAAAGCTCACTCGGTAATCTAGGTTGTATTCATCAGGTTGGCACAACACAACTCCCACAACGAATTTTGAAGTATCAATGTGCACATGGAACATGAGTGTCCAATGTAGAGCTCATAGAATTGGTGCTATGGTCAGATTCTTTTTTAGTTTCTTATACGCACATTGGCATTCCTCGATCCATTCTAATATGATCAACAGCTTATATAGAGGTTTAGCAGTCAATGCATAGTTCAATACAAACCATCGATAATACCTTGTATGGCCTAAGAAGCACTAAACGCCCTTGTAATGAGTTGGGGGTGGAAGATCAACAATGACCCTAATCTTTGAGAAATATGTGGCAATGCCATTCTTCAACACCATGTGTCCTAGGATGCATCCATGCTTCACCCAAAACTGGCACTTGAAGGGGTTCAATGAGAGATGATATAGTCGACACCATTCAAAGACTAAGTGTTCACTCCAAGTAAACTGAACACACAAGTCATATACAAAGACCTCTAATTCCTTCCTCAACATGTCTTTGAATATCGTGCAATCAGTCATTGAAAGGTGGCTGGTGCATTAGTCAACCCAAAAGGCATGAGTATGTAGGCAAAGACGCCCCATTCAGTTGGCGAATGCAGTCTTATGCCTATTGTTAGGATGCACTTGCACCTAATTGTATCCAGAGAACTGTAGGCCTCTTTGCTAGCCAGTCTCTTGAGCATGTGCTCGGTATATAGTAGTGGCTAATTATCTCTCTTCGTAGCTACGTTTACCTTCTTGTAATTGACACACACTCTAATATTTTCATTCTTCTTTAATACGATGACTATGGGGGAAACCTAGTCCATGTGTTCAAATTCGTAGATGAATCCTGCTCTTATTAGGTTGTCAATTTCTTCCTTGATGTCGTGGGTGTGCTTTGGATTCATGGGATACAACCATTGCTTGACCAATGTTGCGTCAGGTGTCATGGGTATGTTGTGAGTAACTATACTCGGATCTACCCCTTTGAGCTCTTCTAGGGACCAAGCAAAGACGTCAATGTACTCTTGTAAGAGAGCAATGAGACCTGCTTCCTCTTCCTTAGTCAAGTCATCAGCTATAAAGACGGGTTGTGATGTCTCCCTTTCCCTAGCTAAATTAACCTCTTTGACCCTAGCAGGTCCCTCGATTGGTTCACTTGCTTGCCCCTATTGTTTGGCTCCCAACAAGATCACCACCCTATCTCCTTTTTTGAAATTCATAAATTGCTTTGGTAGGTCTTATGGTTTTCGTTGCTCTTTCGTCTATGTTTCCCAAGGCAGCTTCCATCGTTTCTCCCTTTAATCACTGGTGTCTTAAGTGGATGGGTAGGCTCCCCTTGGTGCATCTGGTCTTGGAAGGTCGTGGTATCTCATGATCACTATCTGAGCTGACTTTCGACTCAGAATCAAACTCTCCATCTTTGCTAGAAGAGGGAGTCTCTCCTGGTGGTCTCAACTTAGAAGGTGAGTTAGTCCTTAGCAGTGGTGTGTCACTTGGTTGTGCTAGACCTGCCTGCTCATAGGCAATTGCACTTATGTGCTCTAACCAGGTTTGATCGCATTCCTTGTGCATGACTCCTCTCTCCATCCTAAAGGCGTTTTGCTTGCGTACTCTGGAGTCAACTCATATTTGTTTGATTACACGTCCCCCAGTGTCGTATTCTATAGTATCGATTTTCCTTATGCTTTCGTCACTGAAGGAACAACAGTCTTCATATTCATCACTAGAGCTGTCTTTGTCCGATTGCTCATCATTCTTCAAGTTCTGATACGTCCCTTCTGGTAGGTCGAGGATTAAAGCCCAATTGTACCTCAAGTTTAAATCATGCACCTTGAACCATTGCCAATCAGGCTCATCCAAGAGATCTTGGAGTGGCTAACGGTCAAGTATCCTAGGATCTCTAGGAGCTCGCGTCTATTGCTCGGGACTTGAAATGTGATAGGATTGGGTCTTCTGTGTAGGCTTCCAACCATCATGCAGACTGGTACTAAGGGTGTGTCCTTGGTCTTGCCAATTGGTTTGATGGCCTGTTTGTATTCCTCATTGTTCGAGAATGGTAGGTCAATGGTAGCAAGAACATGCATCTAGTCTCGCTTGTCCTCAGGACATGGGATATACTTGGTTAAGGCCCCATAGGATCTCCTAATCTAGCCATCACCCTTCAGCATGGTGGAGATGGCATCTAGGTCAACCCTTGTAGTCTTCCAAGTGTCCATCTCTACTCTTACAGCCTCCATTCAATTGCTTAAGAAGATAAGACCGTTGCCCCAATCTTCTATGACTCTCACATTGTGCATCTATGGTCAGTCTAGTACGATGTGTAGTCCACCCCCTTCATGACTATAAAGTCAATGGAGAATTGGACTCCTGTGATTTTTACTGGCCAACTCTTTAATATGCTGAATGGTTTTACCTTCATTCCGTTAGCCAGTGTGATGTTGAACCTAGCAACCTCAACTAGTGGATTGCCCTAATTTTAGAGCACTACATGGCTTAGCACACTAACTCCTGCTCCCGTGTCTACAATTCCCTTTCTTGTGATATCCCTTAGAGCTAAGACTGGCAAGACTGCATGCATTTTTGTGCCTTCCCAAAAAGCATTGATGTGTAAGGATTTAGGCATGGAGTGCAGCATGAGACTCAGTATTTGCATTTATGCGTCATGCTTAGGCAAGTCTGTGGCAATTGGCTCATTTGATTCTTCGACCCACTATTTCAGTTCTTGCCATAGTGTTGGATGTTGCCTAAGTAGGCCGCCTAAGCTTAGAGTCATAGGGGTGGTCACCAATGTATTAAGGAGGTTGAGCGCTACTTGGAGTAGGAGGATGCTTGGGTGCCAGGGGGGCTCTGGCGGTAAATCCCTCGCCTTCTGGGCCCTGCACAAGAGGCCAACATGACTCGGGATTGGATCTCGAGGCCCGCATACTAGTCTACGGGCGGAATCTTGGATTAGTAATCCCTGTGGATTGCTGGATAGCCTTCGGGCGGATTATGGATAAGCCTACGGGCCGGACTTTTTAAATGTATTCCAAAGATAAATATGATAACCTATTGACAAGAAACTTGTTTGACACTGGTTTTCTATGTCAAGTGCTAAGATTACACGAAGGAACTAGTGCCTAACAGACTAATTAAGGAAGCTGCTTGATGCATGTCCAACTAAATGTGGTAGGTAATTAGATAACTAAAAAAACTTGAGGAAAGTGCAGTGGATGTGGCCATGGGTCCGTCCTACGGATGGGTGGTCCCGGTTGGCCAGGAACTTTTCTCAATCATAAATGAAGCAAGAAGATCGTTTCAAAGGACATGAACAGCAAGGGCGCTGACCTAGAGTCTAGGTTATGATAATCCCGGTTTACACTGTTTTAGGGGAATGGAATGGGGCTATGCCTTATGGCAGTGAGGTTGAGCTTTGCATCCCTCTCGTTTCACATTCTCCTTGAACCAAGTGCAGCGTGAATCCGCTTTGGCCTTGGCATTTTTGCGTAAAGTAGTGCGCTAGTTGCCATTTAGGAAATGACCATTAGGAAAAACCCTGATTCAGGTCGGGGTCCTAAGTGGGAACGGCCAAAATACTTCCACTACATGGCAGACGTGGAAAGTACTGGATTGCAAACCCTGTAACATTCCATGGGAGTGCCGGGCGAAGCTTTCTAGATCTCCTTTTTGATTGACTACTAATACGTGTCCTGAAGAGAACAGGAGGACACATTAGATGTGACACTTGTGCAACAAGTTGCAGAGTCGCATGATCTTGTGATTTGATCACAAGGGAATGGCCAAATTCCTTGAAATGAGATTGGCAGATTCTTGCGCAAGTTTATCTTGCAAGAGGATGAGTAGTCATCCTGACATAGCACCTTTCTTGGGAAAAGTGACCAAGATAAGGGGATTAGATATTTGCTTGGAAGCAAAGGACCAATCAATAATTTGGAGCAACATATTTTCTGTTAATAAAACTTAAGGTATTGATTAAATTGGGTTAATAGGGTACGGTCCTAACCCATGGACATAAGGGTTAACGAACAAACCCTTGGGGATTTGCTGGCCCGTAGCATTTAGACTTCGTTTGGGCGACACTACTTGTGGTGCCAATGCATCCCTTGATTTTTATCATGGGGGGGAGACTGGAGTACTTATACTTGAGAGATCATCGATCTCTTCTTCTAGTATGTGATCAGCGTCTTTTAGGTGCTCTTAGGCCTCCTTTACCCACTACTTCACCTTCTTGATGGCTTTGAATTGGTGCTTCAGGTTGGAGTACTCCCCGATCTTAGCACTTCCCTTTTTAGTTGTCCATGGATCCGACCTTTCTGCCTCTGGGTCAATGGCTTTCTTTTCAACAGGCAGTGTTGTGGTACTTTCGGTTTTGAGAGTGACCTTAGCGTTTTGCCTTTTCTTCCGTCCCTAACTTTTCTTTCCAATTGAGGTTGCATCAAGGTTGCTAGGCCTTGGCAATGATATGCCGACCTTCTTTGTCTGCACGTGGGTCATGACATGCAATGGGATAGGCCTGGCCCCCCCATCGAGTGTCTCGACACCGAACAACCCTAATGGAACCGATGGCTCATTTGCCAAACTAGAGAATAGTTTGTGTCTAGGAAAATTGACAAAGAGATGAGTGATTCCACACTCAGTGCATCTTAGGTCAGCCTTATCTCTATTTGCTTGCTCCCTCTCGGAATAGCGTGAAGAAACGTGTTCTGGGTGACCACAAGTCAACACACAATTGGCTCTTGGGTCTACCCTCCTCCTAGGATTTTGCGTCTTCCTCTACCTAACGCCATCACCAGTATTGGTCGGTAGTCCATAAGGACTATGTTGCCTTCTTCATCGTACGATACATAAGGTTTTACATAAGGCTCATCGCCGTTTGGCTCCTCCACATAGTGGACTAGAGTATCACTCGGTGGATGGGTTATGTAGGGTCCAAGTGGTCTAGGGATACCTTTAGGATTTATCTCCATCCTAGGGATAGTCGACCTAGCATCATTAGGTGCCATGGGAGCCAATGGGGCTCCCCTTCCAAGGAAGTTTGGTGGCCTATTCACAAGGTAGGGTTGACTGTAAGGCTGTGGGTATGGGAGTCTCCGGGGTAGTCGACAATGCATGGCATCATGGCCGAACCTACTACAATTAGCACAAGATCGTGACCTAGGGTCCTAACACTCGGCTAGAAGGTGGTTTCCACCACAATGCACACACTAGATGTGTGGGCATGTTGGTTGTCTCATCATCTCTTGCAATTTGGCTATTTCCACCTTCAGCTCTACTAGCTCTTGTCCTAAATCAGTGCCCTTCCCTTTATCCTAAGCGCTTGGGCCTAATCTCTCACTTGGCGTTGAGGCCCTCTCAGAATTCCTGGCACTGGACTCATCTCGATTCAAGCCTCTATAGCTTCTCTCCTTGAGCTGGTCATCCACTCTAATGGCTTCTTCAAAGACCCTTGCCAATGCTTCTTGCTGCAAGCTTGAGTTACCAGCAAAGGCTTTGTAGAGCTCTTCACTTTGTATTCCGTTAATGAATACCGTGGACACCACTCTTTTGGTTGGTCTCTCACCCATAGGGATTCTCTTGAAGATCCTCCTCATATGGATCACGTAATCTCGAATGTCCTCTTTCTCTCTCTACTTGACGTTCATAAGTCGCACGAGTAGGTTATCGCAGTATCCAGGTTTGAAAAATCTCTTAATGAAGAGATTTTCCAAGCCATCAAAATTGGCACGCTCCGCAGCATCCAGACTCGTGTACCAAGTTCGACCCTTATCACCCAAGCACATACCAAAAGCTTGCGAGCGTTGAGTGGGATCAGTGAGGCCATTGGCCTTGTAGACCTGCTCGAACTACTCTACAAAGTTGTATGGGTTTTCATTTTCTTGGTATTTGTCCAACTGCTTCACTACCACATGAATTTTTTATTGGATCTTACAGCCTTGGTTGACTCCTAACCCCGCCAGTAGTGATGTTGCTAATGTTGTAGTACTTTATTCTGTTGTCATGTTACCTAGCAGCCGCTTTGTCAGAAACTCGCTCAGTGAGAGGTCTCCTTCTAGTACTCTCTTGCTCTCTCACTGATTTCTGCCTGCTAGGGCTAGCACTCTCTGGATTTCTTGCATTTCCATGCTCTAGCATTAGCTCCTAGTTTGTTGATCCTGGTTGTACACGGCTAGGCCTTGCAGAGCCCTGCGTGCTAGCTTCCTCTCCTCCTCAAGATTTGCTATGATGTCCTATGCAGGTCTACCATGGTGTTCTAGCCAGGTTTGAGTATTGTATTTGTTCACTAACTATTGGATAGCCTTAGGAAAATCTCCTAGGTCAAGTTCTTCATTACTTCTAAGGCCTGAGCTGCCCTCTTCCATGTCCAAGGCTTTCTGTTCTGCCAAGTTGTCGATTAGGTTGATGAGGCTAGGTAGATCCACTTCCACGATAGTGTCGGTCCTTGTTGCATCCAGCGGATGTTTAGCTGTGTTCTTCACTTGGTCCTACTTTTGGGGATTCGATCACCCGTCTATGTCTTGGGATCTTCTCTTACTGGTGGGTTCCTTTAAGGTTTAAGGTCTGAGTGAGTTCCTTATTAATTAGAACTAGTCCTCAACTTACCCTCACTCTATATGTGTGTATGCAGGTGTATTCTTTTCCATGCACCATGCGCAATCAGGCTTTTAGCTCTTCTCAAGTGTGTTTTGTGTGTTGGAAATTAGAGTGAGTGAGAAAGAAAAGTGTCTACACAGCTCTAGTGCTCTTGTTTATGGGTTGGCCTGATAGGGTCGTATGTTCAGTTTTTGGTTGTCCTTGCCGGCTTATGGCGTTTTTTGCTGTGCTATGCCGTTCAACTTGCTCAAGGTCAATTTGGGGTATTACAACTAGCCCACAACACCAGACACGTCAAGTTTGTGGAAATGTGATATTGCATGATTCCTGGCTGTTCGGCCACAATTTCTAGGCCAATAACTACCTGTGAGCCATTCGGTGGGTTCTTCAAGGGCGGATCACACTCTCGTTGATTGGGGTTTATCAAATTTTTAGATTTTCTCTCTTAGGCTGTGTCCGATTTACGAGTGTCCGATTCTAGGAATCAGACGGGGTAGGGTCTGATTGTCACAATCAAACAAGGTGTGTCCGATCGAACAACGTGGGTTGGTTCGATTTGGCTATTGTCCGATTCTCGATTGTCACAATTGGACAGGTGTGTCCGATCAAACAGCATGGGTTGGTCCGATTTGGCTATTATCCGATTCCCAAAATCGGACAAGGGCGCTTGGTCCAATTGAGATAGGTGTCCAATCGGGCAGGTCATTGGGTCCGATTCCATGGTCCGATTGTTGCGATTGGACAATCGAGCATCCGATCGGACGAGGTGGTGTGTCCGATTTCTTCTTGTTCGATTCTCGGAATCGGTGGGTTTCTGATTGGACAGGTCAAATTTTTATGTCTGATTTTCGTGCGTCTGATTTTGGATGGTTCGATTCTATGTGTCTGATTTTCTAGATCATACAAGGTCTTTGGTCCAAGTGTCTGATTCTGTGGAATCGGACATTCGATTCTAGGAATCAGACACTGGGAAGAGTGTTTGATTCCGCCAACAATCGAAACACGCATCGACTATGATTTGTTAGAAATCTTCACTCTTAAGCCACCACCACCACCACCTACAAGACCTTCCAGAATTCAAGCAAGGGTGTAGGCCAAGGGTATCATGTACCTGAATCTCACAGAAAACTCCTACATGCTCCGATCGATCCGACGTGGACTCGTGACCTGCAAACTCTCTCTCTCACATACTCTCTCACAAAGCCAAGACTACAAACGAGGCTTTCCTTGGTTACTCGTGACCTTAAACCCTTGCAGAGCACAACCTTAGCCTTCTTGATCACTCCCCTTGCGACTGCGACACATCTGAGCACTCCTTTTTTCCTATTTGTGCCCTGTTCAGGCCTATTCCATAGCAGCAAACCCTAAGCTTTCCACTCTAATTTCTCCATCTTATCCTACTCTAAATGCAACAAAAATCAAAAGCAAAGTACTAAAATGATTTCTCCTACTCAACTCATCATCGAAAACCAAAAATACTTACTTGTAGCACGGATTAAAAACCCAAAACCTCCTATCTATCTCAAGCTCCGATTTATGGATGAAACCCTTACTTCGACGTCAATCTAAATGCGCAAGCGCTCAAGCTTGAATCTGTGGTCCCGGCAATGGAACCAAAATGTAGAGGCGAATCTGCCAAGACCCACAAAGTGCTTATTCCTTCAAGCATTTCAAGCGATCAATAATGGCTACCTCTCATATAGCCGACGCGATATCCCTCTCTACGAGTGTAGTGAGCTTACCTTGATGCTCAATTGCGTTGCTTCCTCTCTCAAACACTCTGATAGCTCCATGATTCATGATGCAAGCTCAAGCATCCTCAAGCCTCTTTCTCCAAGCTCCATCCTCCATAGCCACACACAAGACAAGAGAAAAGAAGAGAAGAAGAAGAGAGGAGATGGTGGAGGGCTTCACCTCCAAGATCCCTCGCCCTCACATGCTCACTCCCTCACTTACTCACACTCCCTCCCTCAAGCCCGCACAAGCAAGCAAGCAAGAGGAGAGAAGAAGAAGATTCCACTTTTCCACACACCAAAGAATGAGCTCTCATTCACTTTTTGAACTTTATATACAAAACCCTAAATCCCTTTTAGGTAGTCATCCCCTTATCCCCTTTTTTACATGGGCGACCGTGGCCTAGGTCCTTCTTCCCATTATCCTCCTATCTTCCTAGCTTCCTCCTACTGCATATCTACCGTTACAATTTGCACAGGTGACCAGTGCTCTTAAAATAAATCATAATGCGCCATGGAAGAGGTCACCGCACTAGAGGCAGAGAGAGCGCAAGAGCAAGAGGAACATCAAAGAGAGAGGGAAGAAGCGGAGTATAGAGTGCAAAGGGAAAGAGAGGAACAAGCAAGATTGGAAAGAGAGATCGAACACATAACAAAGGAAAAAGAAGAAATTGCACAGAAATGGAAGGGGCAGGAGCCAACGATAGTGGCCCTGTCACAAAGGCAAAAGGAGGGCTTGGAAGAAATGAAAAATAAGATAGAGGAATGGGGGCCAAAAGAGAGAAAAAAGTGAAGGGCCTAGCGCGAGTCATTTGGCCCTCACAAAAGGAAGCAGAATACTAACAAAAAGCAAGGCAGCTCATGCTAGTCTAAAGGCCCCACAACATGCCTTCCTCAGCACAATCTTAGACTTCACACTCTCTGAAGGGGAGGAGGCAGTTGATGCACTTTAAAAAAACTGAAAATAGCTCTCAAGGTGATAAAACAAGGGTTGTGCTTCCAAATCTAGGACACAAGCCTCAATCTAACTTGGCAAGGTTAGCGAGAAAATATGTTGAGAGCGGGTTTGACACCGCAAGAGGTTGATGCATTAGGACTCCAAGAGAACAACCACAGGAAGCAGCAACAGCAAGATCAAGCCATGGCGGGGCACAATGAGATGAGAAGTGGATTCCGCCACCACCCTCACCATAGCCAGAACCCCCTCAAGAGCAAGATGCCACAGTAGAAAGGAAAGAAGAGGCTAAAAAGAAAACAACTAGAATGGTTGAACAAGCATGCAAAAGGGCAAAAATGCAACCACTTGTAGTCCCAGAGCCTCCCATCCCACCAAAGAAAGATTGCCCACCCATGAATTGGAACACGGAGCTATCAGTATGGAAGCAGTGGGAAAACTATCGCCAACCCTTTGATTTCACTTTTCGATACCCAACAGCCCTAAGCAAAGTGTTAACCACCATCAAAAAGTGGTAAAGGAAGTGATCACCATGGGAGGAAGGCTTGGTGACAAATGGCTCACCGAAAGAGAAAAGAATCCAACCTCATGGGGGACGAAAGCTCTAGATTACTAGGAAAACAAGGTTGAGGAGTAACCCCACATGGTGAAGGGCTATGAATCCCAACCTAAATGGAGGAGAAGAGTCTGGAATGGCAATGTAGATGCATGGATGTCATTTTGTGGCTCCCTACCCTTTGAGCAAAATGATCTGACATATCTACTGTATCCTCAGAGGGTAGGAGTAGATTTTGATCCTGACATCAATGGATGATATGACTTCCCTAAGATCTACAATGTCAACATCAGAAAGCCAGAGCAAGCACTCACTTTCTCAGAACAAGATCTATGGGACTCCATGGCCCACTTCTTATAATGGAATTCTCTTCTTTCCAAGACCTCGCCTTTATAACAACATATAACTATATTAGATTACTTAGGACACTCCTCAAGCAACCCCCCACACTAGCAAAGTACCATCTTTCGCCGCTCTTTTTTGACATTAATGCAGGAATAGAAAGCTATGCCATGACTCCGTTCATGTTGCGTGTTGCTCTACTCCCATCATTTTGCATGGCCCTCCTTGAGGACATGAACAATAGCCATTTTACCAGCCATAGCCATCCATTTTTGTCCATCACCCCTCTCCATGTTAGGATAGGCCAAAAAGGGTACATGCTAAGTAGGAGTTTCCTTAGTAAATCATTGAAACCCCCTACCTCCCCATCTCACACTCAAGAGCCCAAGGAATAGGTCCTCTATTTTGTACTACACCTCGAATGTCAAAGGCAAAAAAAAAAAAAGAACAACAACAACAAAAAGAGGAAAAGAGAAGCACCTCATGAGCAAGCAACTACACCACCTCATTTCACATAGACCATAAGCGCTACATCTACGGGTTCTCAAGCTAGGTGTGTTTGGTGGGTTCAGTTGACTGGCTCCATCCCTAATCCCCTAGCACTTTTGATCCCCCACTCACACACTTAGGGCACATCAAGGGGCAGGACATACCTAGGGAAGTCACACTCGCCTACGGTTAGACCTGTCTCCCTAAGCCACACTCACCGCACCTCCCCTATGCATAAACTGGGTTCTCAAGTGTGGGACACCACCCATGCTTGCTTATGAGCCACCAACTCCCAGTTCCACAAGCACAAGCACATTGCACCACACGATAAGTAGACACAACCCCACGTAATGCACCTTCTTTTCCTTTCAGGTAAATACAAATGTTGGAACCCACCAACTTCGAAGACCCCATCATCCATTCAATTCACTCTCAACCTCCACCACCTCAACCGAGTGATCAATTTCTTCCTAGGACCAATCCCCACAAGGCCCCATCATCATCGCCTCATATGACCACCTTTTAAATCATCGGATCCTCATCAACCTCACAATTGCAAGTACCATGGAACCCCGGCACTCGTCTAGGAGGGGGTAATGTTACACAACATGTCACCATGCAGACAAAGCAAATTAGAGGAGGACCAAACCTAAGTCAAAAAGTGAATGAAGAAGCTCATTCTACCCAAGCAGAAAAAGTGGAAGAGAAGACAAGCTCAAAAGGAATGACAGAGAGCACTGAATATTCTAGCGAGGTGCTCTCAAGGATTAAAGAAAGCACCGGATATTCTAGCAAGGTTCTCTCAAGGATGAGGGAGAACTTTCGAGGGCTCTCGCAAGGAAAGCGCAAGGTGCAATGTAATTAATTTTATCAGCATACCAAACCAACATTGGCAAAGGGATAAGGCACCTTGAAGGGAATAGGGAAAAGCCATGGTAAGATTGTGGCGTAGCAACCATAGAAAGCAAGAGGATAGATCCATGTAGCACCATCATTAATTTCAAGGGACAGATCCACTCAAGGTCAACATTAGGAAAGGACCCGCCCCAACTACATCTTCAATTTCATGGGCTAGTCCATCCACAACACCATCCCCCGCAAGGGCTTGTATACAAACTCAAAAAAGCCATCTGGCTACATGCACCCCACCTCCCAACTACTACCCATTAGTGCCATGGGACTAACACTAGGCTAGGAGGGGGTTAATGTTAACCCCAGTTCAAGATGGAAGAAAAAGAAGTCAAGAATGCGGATGCAACGGAAGAGGCAGGATGGAGAACGACTAAAAGTGCAAGGGCGGCCTCAAAAATCAAGTCAAAGGCAAAACCACATTTTTAAATGTAAGGCATCCCTAAAACTATTGTAAAAGAGCACTATGCTCTCTCCTGTGCAAAATGTAAAAGGTAGATGGGTATAGGTAAAGAGAGAAGGTAAATAGAAGGCACATAGAAGGAAATGGAAAAAAGGACCTTGCCACAATGGCCGGTCATGTAAAAAAGGGATGACCGCCCAAAAGGGATTTAGGGTTATGTATAAAAGCCAAAAAGTGAATGAAGAAGCTCATTATTTGGTGTGTGGCAAAAGTGGACTCTTCTTCATCTCTTCTTCTCTTCTCTTTGCTTGCTTGTGTGTGCCTGAGAGAGGGAGTGTGAGGAAATGAGTGTGTGAGGGTGAGGGATCTTGGAGGTGAAGCTCTCCATCATCTCCTCTCTTCTTCTTCTCTTCTCTTCTCTTCTCTCATCTTGCACACAGCTATGGAGGATGGAGCTTGGAGGTGGAGGCTTGAGGATGCTTGAGCTTGCATCATGAATCATGGAGCTACCAGTGTGCTTGAGGGAGGAGGCAACTCATTTGGGCATCGAGGTAAGCTCACTACATCCCGGTAGGATCAAAGGCGCGTTGGCTAGGTGAGAGATAGCCATAGGTGCCCACTTAAAACGCTTGAACAATAAGCAGTCCGTGAATCTTGCCAGTTGAGCATGAGCTCCCTCTATATCTACCTCAGGAATCTTGATGAACACAAACTCATATTCCAACCAAGTGCATGGCAAGGAGTGTACTTCCATTACTAATGTCACATCTAGGAGGCCTAAGTCCAGTCATTCATGGCTCCTAGCTAGCATGGTGAATGTGGTATCCAATCGTCTGACGCAGGTGACAAGGTCATCCCCCATGTTCGTGGCGAGGTCCAATGCCAAGGCAAGGATAGATCTACATGCATAGGAGGGTCCGAGGCCTATGGGAGATTGGGGTTTGGCTAGACTGGATAACTTAGGAACCGATGCCTACACCATGAATTGGTCAGTAGGGTATTTAGCGGCCACTTGTGCAATGGGTTGATCTTGGGGCTCAAACGATGCATTGTTTTTTGCTTGTGGAGCCGTTGGGACACAAGGAGTGCCAAGTTGAGTTGGTGGTCTAGGGACAACTAGTTGTGGTTCTGGTTGATAGACTTGTTGAGGTTCTATGGATTTGGTGCTTTTTGGGTCAATTGGTTTCTCATTCCTCGCTGGCTTAGCATTTTGTTGAGATGGACTGGAGGGCGTGGATTGAGGGGCACATGTGCCCTCATAGTCTTGGGCAACCAAATTTAATTGTTGCCTTCGTAGTAGCCTTGAGCACACAATAGGTATTTGGGCACCCATCACATCTTGTGAGATTTTGTGGTGGCTTCTAGACAGTTGGGCTGGTCATTTAGGCACCCATTTGAGCTATTTCTTAGTGGTCTTGGGTATGGCTCCTTTAGGTTTGAGGCGGTTTGTCTTGGTAGGGTGGGACAAGTTACGACCCCCCTCCTTAGACCTTGCACTTGGTTCCTCTACCAGTGGCATTGCAAGCTATGATGGAGATGAGATACCCTTGCTGAAAGCCATCACTATCTGAACATTGCCAATAGCAAGGTGAATAGATTGCAAGTCATAGTCAATATTACAGTGTACTTATTTTTTTAATGCACATCTTAGCACGATTCCTTACCAATGGCCTTAGTATTAGGCATCACATAGAAGATCATAAATAGGCTTTCAATCTCAATAGAGATCGCTATTTTGCACTTTCCCAACAATGAGTAGGATTGTCCCCCAAATGGGTTAAGTTTAGCATTAGTAGGCTACAATTAGGGCTGACCAATGAGGGTCCAATGATCGTGCATAAAGATATTATAGTCAGCTCCCTTGTCAATGAGTGCATCAAAGGCATATGTCGTGTGACTAGTGATCGATATGTGCAGGTGTGCAAGTGCCACTTCTTTCTCATCCTCTTTCTCAATCTCAATGATGGTGGCTTCTCTTACATTTATAGACATTTTCAGCATTGGAGGCTCATGTGGTGGGTGCACTAGTGTAGTCGATTGCTAAAGCTCCTGGCCATCATGCAAAGTGGCACTAATGGTGAAATCCTAATCTTTGGCAGCAACTGAGATTATGTGACTTTTACAGACTGCCCTAGCAACATATTTATAATCATCCTCCATCTAAGAATAACAAATCGATGACGGTTAGTACATGCATCCAATCCTACTCATCCTTGGGGTAAGGGATATACTTTGTTAGTGACCCATAGGAATTGTTGACTTATGTATCTCCTTTCAACATGGCAGAGATGGCATTTAGGTCAACCGTATGGTCTTTCAAGTATCCATCTTGACTCTCATAGCTTCCGATTTGTTTCCTAAGAATATTAGACCATTGCCCTAGTCTTCTATCACTCATGTGTTTTGCATCCAAGGTCGACCTAGCAGGATGTTGTAGGCCACTCCCCTCATAACTATGAAGTTGACTAAGAATCGTACTCCCGTTATCTTCAAGGGCCAATCTTTTAGCACCCCAAATGGCCTAACTCTCATTCTATTGGCCAATGTGACATTAGACCTTGCGATCTCCACACATGGGTTACCCCAAGCCTGCATAACTGCATGGCTGAGTATACTGACTCCGGATCCTATGTCTACGATCCCCTTTTGTGTGGCATCCCCTAATGTATGATAGGTAGGACTATGTCCATCTCAGTGCCTTCCTAGAAAGCATTCACATGTAAGGACTTAGGCATTGAGTTTAGGGTCAAGCTCGATATATACATTACTAGGTCATAGTTAGGCAATTCGGCTACTCCAAGCTCATTTGGTCTTTCCATCCACTGCTTCAACACTTGCCATAGGGTTACATTTTGCCTAAGTAGTTCTCCCAAATGTAGAGCCATAAGGGCCACTATCAATGTCGTAAGAAAATTGCCCCAACCTGCTTTTTGTTGGGCTCTATGCTAATGATCTTGGGCAATCTGCCCACCTATGGTGTCTAGGCTCTGTCTATGTTGTGCTACGTGGGGTGCGGATGTGTCTCTTATTTTGAACTAAGTAGACAAGAGCTGTATGCTCATACTAGACAGCCCATTGATCTCGTCTTTGAGAATGGGTTTAGCATTCTTTAGGTGAGCTTGGGCTTCTCTCACCCATCGTTGACCTTATCAACTACTTCTAAATCAATTCATTGGATCAAGATATTCTCCAATCTTAGCACTTTCGTCTCTACGTTTACGTTTGTGACTTGCTTCCTCTTTGGTAATGTGGTGACACTATCTGTCTTAAGCTTAATCTTCATCTTAGCCCTCTTTTTCCTTCTTCTATAGCTTTTCTTCTCTATTGAAGTTGTGTCGAGGTTGCTAGGTCCTGGTAATGAAATACCGGCTTGCTTTGCCTATGCTTGGGTCATGACATTTAGTAGAATTGACATGGCTTCGCCATGTCAATTCTACTTGATGGCTTCGCCATCGAGTGTTTCAACTCCGAACAATCCCAATGGTATGGATGTCACGATACCCAAACTAGTGGAGGGTTTTCACCTAGGGCACTCAGTGTACAAGTGTGTGATCCCACGCTCATGGCATCTCACGTCATCCTTTTCTCGATTAGCTTGCTCTCTTTTGGGGCATTGTGGATGAGATGTGTCCTTGTTGACCACGCAAGTCTAGTATGCGATGGGTTCCTGGTTCTATCCTCCTAGACCTCTACCTCTTCCTCTACACCCAACACTATCACTGACACTAGTCTAAAATTCATCAAGATGGGATTTCCCTACTCGTCATATGAGACGTAAGAGTTTACATAGGCTTCGTCCTCATTCGATTTCTCTATGTAATGTATTGGAGCATCACTCGATTGGATGGGTCATGATGGGTCCAAGTGGTCTAGGTATCCCTGTGGGGTTGATATCCATCCTAGGGATAGCTGGCTTGAATCATTGGGTACTAGAACAGCTAGTGGAGCTCCCCTTCTAAAGGGTTGCAGTCTATTCCCTAGGTAGTAAGGCTAACTATATAGCTATGAGTATGGCAATCGCCTCAGTAATTGGTAATGTAGTGCATTATGGCCAAAGCTACTACAAGTGGCACAAGGTCTGGATCTAGGATCCATGCACTCAGCATCAAAAGGTGGTTCTCATCATCTCTTGAACTAACTCTAGCTTCACGTCCGCCAACTCTTGGCTCTGGTCACGACACTCTTTCCCTTGACTTGGGTGGTCTTTTTAGATCTTTTACCAATGGTTGTAGCCCTTTCTGAGGTTCTAGAGATAGTGTTTCTCAAGTTGTGCACCTCGAGCTCCTCTCCTTGAGTAGATCATCCACTTGTATGGCTTCTTCAAAGACCCTAGCTAGCACATCCCTTTGCAGGGTTGAGTTGCTCACCAAGGCCTTGTAAAGCTCTTCGCTTCAGATTTCACTTATGAACACAATGGAAACCACTCATTACTAGGTTGCTCTGCGGGCTGGGATTATCTTGAAGAGACTTTGCATGTGGGTGATAGTCTCGGATATCCTCCTTGTCCTTTTGACTAAGGTTCATCAACCTAACGATGAGGTTGTCATAGTATCCCACCTCAGAGAATCTCTTGATGAAGAAACTCTTGAGGCTATTGAAGTTATTGCATTCGGGCATTGACTAGACTAGTGTACCACGTCCGTTCCCTTTGTCTCCTAGGCAAAGTCCAAAAGATTGTGCACATTGAGCAAGGTCCATGAGGCCGTTGGCCTTGCAAACTTTCTCAAATTGCTCCACAAGGTTATACGGGTCATTATCTAGTTGATACTTATCAAGTCGCTTAGCAATCACATGTATCTTGGTCTAGCTCCTAGAATTCGGGTGATTCCTAGTCCTACTAGCAATGAAGTTACCACGACTTCTCCCCTCTATTATGTAGCTGTGTTGTCTAGCAGCCACTTGGTGAGAAGCTCACTCATCGGCTTCTAGTACTCCTCTCCCTCTCAGCATTTGATCCTATCCTATTTCGGTTGGCGAGTGCTAGAACGCATTGGACTTCATACATTTCTATGTCTTGCCTTAGCTTTTGAGCTCATTGCTCTTGGTGATAGGTGGCTATGCTTAGCAGTGCTTTCCTTGCCAACCTTCTCTCCTCCTCTAGACTAGCTATGATGTCCTCGGCTAGTCTACCATGATGCTCCATTTTGGTTTGTAGGTCAAATCAAGTCATCTGTTTTGTTGGATGTCGACTGGGAATTCTCCCAAGTCAAGCTCATCATTTTCTGGGTTGGTGCTGGTTCCTGGTGATTGTATCCAAAGCTGTCTATGAGATACTATGGGCCATTTCAAGTGTTGGAGATGATCAATGATGCATGCTATAAGCTAAAATTGCCTCCACACTAGTGGATACACAATGCCTTTCATGTTGCTCCCTAAGCAGCTTGACAATTCAAGTCTCTCAGTATTCGATGATTGGTGTCCTTTGCTACTATTCGATGCTTGGAGGTCTCCTCCTACTAGTGGGTTTCATGTTGAGATGTTTGCAATCACATCTACTTCAGTATCTTTGGAAGGAGTAGTGAGGGCTCAGGACTAGAATCCCATAAGCACAATAGGAGAAGTGCTACCATCGAGTTTTCTATAAAGAATTGTACTTGCTCTCTTTTCTAATGCAATGTCATAGTACTTTTGTCTTTCAATAAAGTCTCTGTGTCATTGTTAGTCTATACATAGGATTGTGTTTATGAGTCCAATCTTCCATCTTGGAACCTAATTCACTTGTGTAACAGTCAATCATGGCAATGTCTTCATGAACTCGCTCTTTCTCTTCCAACCTCCATAGTTCCACCTCAAGCCATGTTCTAGATCCATGCTTTAACATGGTATCAGAGCTCAGTTGAGCATGGCATTGCCTCTCCAATCTCTTCTCACCTCGGAACATCTCTGCCTAGCTCACATCCAGCTCAGAACTTTGTTTTCAACTCCATCTTCATCTTGACCTTGAGTCAGCCATAGCCAGACAAAACCTACTGTACTTGGAGCTTTCATACTTCATCATAGAGGTCATATCTTTGGAAGTTTCCTTCTAGAAAGTTGTGACTTTGCTCATGATAAAGCTTACTATCACCTAACACCTTGACATTGGCCATCATATGCTTCAGCATTGTTGAAATTTTGTCACGCTATCCAAAATTGCGCCTATGCTGATCGTATGCCCTGATCTCTCTCTACGCAATGTAATGTTGACTGCCATCATAGGGAATTGATAGCCCATGAAGTAAGCTTCATTTTTATATTAAAATTTTTTGAAAATGATGCACTACAGCTCCTGCAATTTATGAAAAACCAGGCTGCCCTGCAAACCCTAACTGTGACTACCATAGCCAAGAACTCAAAGCTTCATCTTTCCATTATTTTCTCTCTCCTGACGCTCAAACCAAACCTCTGCCACTCTAGTCCACTGAATCTGAAGTTGTCCAGCACTTTGTTTAGCATTAAATCAAGGAGGGGAGATTCTGAAGGTCTCAAGCTTCGAGCCACAAGCATCAATATCTCTTGATACTATTCATCTAGTGTCTTTTGGCACTTGTGCTTATCAAGTACACTCAAGATCAAGTCTTCTACTGTTAAAATCTAAGAATTTTAAAGACTGATTTGTTGCTGATCCTCCAACTCTAGCATGGGTAAGGACTCTCCAACAGTTCACTTCAAAGGGGTCGGGCTTCACACCTGGCACACCTGCATCAAGCTCATCCTAATGAAGAAGGGTCTTTGGGCCATCACCAATGCCAAACAGAAGAAGCCTCGTGATGCAAACCTTGTAGTCACTTGGTAAAAGAATGATGATAAGGCTCAGGCCATTATCAAACTGGAGCTAGATGATAGCTATATCCACCATGTGGATAACTATGATACTTCATAGGATACTTGGAAGAGACTTGACACTCTATTTGGTGCATAGTCTAAGTCATCAAAGTACAGTCTCTTGATTGAAATTTTTAGGCTTGAAATGAAGTCCAGCACATCACTTGCCACACATCTAAATTACATGGAATGACTTCTAACCCAACTTGCAGGAATCAACATTAAAATGGAAGAAGATGTTTGCATTGGTGTTCTGCTTAAAAGTTTACCTCCTGAATATAATAATGTGTCAACAACTCTAATCAATATGCCAAACCCTAAGCTTGTTGATATCCAGGCATCATTGTTAGAGGAGGAAATGAAGCTAAAAACTAAGGAAGAACCAAGCACCTCTAGATATGAACAAGCATTATATGTTGGCAATAGGTACAAAGGCAAGAAGGACCAGTTTTTCTGTGACTTTTGCAAAAGGATCGAACACACCGAGAAGTTTTGCCACGCCAAAAAAAGGTCCCAGAGGCCTATCTTGGTGCAGCTAAAGAAGAAGAAGACCATGGAGCAAAGAAAGAAGAAGAAGAAGAAGAAGACCACCAGGAGAAGGACAAACCTCATTAGTCCTTCTATTTGGATAGACTTTTTTAGCCTTGTGTTTCCTAGCCCTAATACTTCAGACATAAACTTGTAAACTCCTCATGTAGCCTTGTACTACAACCTCTGTACACTTTGTGAGGCCCCTGTTATAGCCTTTGGATGTCTACCATGTTTGTGGTGCCCACGTTTAGCCTTTTCTGCGATAGCCTCTGGTGTTTTTCCATGTCTATGGTGTGCCCACACTTTGCAAGTGTTGCTTTCACTAAAGGCTCTATACGCTTTGTAGTTCTGGTTGTGATTGAGGAGGAGTGTTGAGATTTTTGTAATCACACCTACTTCAGTCTCTTTGGGAGGAGCAGTGAGGGCTCAGGACTAGAATCCCATAAGCACAGTAGGAGAACTACTACCATCCAGTTTCCTATAAAGCATTGTCCTTGCTCTCTTTTCTAATGCAATGTCATAGTACTTTCGTCTTTCAGTAAAGTCTCTATGTCATTGTCAGTCTATACACAAGATTGTGTTTATGAGTCCAAGCTTCCATCTTGGAACCTAATTCACTTGTGTAACAATTAGTCCTGACAATGTCGTCATGAACTCGCTCTCTCTTCCAACCTCCATAGCTTCCACCTCAAGCCATGTTCTAGATCCATGTTTTAACAGTTCATTCACCTTATCTTATCTTTCATGAATTCCTTGTTATTCAAAACAATCCTCAATGTTACATGCACTCAAATGCTAGTGGGGTCCTCCTCAATGTGCACTGTGAGAAATCAAGCTTTCATCTTTTTTGGTGCACTCCAAGTGTTTATGTGACGAAATGTGTGAATCAATTTCAGCTAGTGCTAGCTCTTCCATGCAAAGTGGCAGCCACTCACAATGATACATTTTAGGTCTTTGCTATACATTTGAAGTGTGGTCTGAAGGGTAGTATGTTTAGGTTGTTTGTCTGGATCTCTATTGGAATATGGTCAGTGACTAGTCACTCCTGGACTGTTAGGTCTCAACTCTCAAGTCGATCAGCTCTATTGCCCCTTTCACTTACCTATGGATCTATCAGGGTGTCCTATAGCTAGGGCTTGGCCTCTATAGGGTCTATTGAGGTCAAAATTGGTCAAACTTTAATGTTTGATTTTCCCATCTGATTTGTAGGCTTTTCGTCTGATTTCCCAGAATCGAATGTCTAACTATCTGAGTGTGGATTGTCTGATTTCGATTTGTCCAAATCGGACGGTCAAACTGTCTGATTTTTGTAGCCATTTGATTCCGAAACGGTTAGGGTTTGTCCAATTGGACAACCCAATTGCATCTGATTTTGAAAATCAAACAACTTTGAGGCAGTCAAATAGTCCAGTTCTAGGAATTGAATGGTCCAAACGCAACACAGAAAACTAACATAGACCTGCCATTGTTATCAAACCAACTCAACGATAGCCTGCAAATGTATCCGGTGGCACAAATTGAATAACTCCTTGCTTGACTGTTACCTTGCAAACAACCTATCTAGCTCCCTCTCTCTCTCTCTCTCTCTCAACTCTGAATGCAAAAATGAGCTCCCCTTTGCTCTCTCTACCTCTTAAACCCCTTGTTCTTCAGTCTTCCACTCCCCTTCTTCTCTCTTTCCTCTCTTAGTGCATTGAAGACCCTTTTTCTTCCTATTTTACCTTATTTACAGCAGTAACCCTACTATTTATTTCTCTATTTTTCCTTACCTAAATGCATCCAAATCACAAAAAACTACTTACACTAATCCCACCTACTTACCTAAATCCAAAAAACTAGAAAAACTTACTTGCAAAGGAGATCAAATACCTCTTCACCTCCCTCGCTTCCTACCTATCTCAAGCACCCCGATTCGAGACAAACCCCACTTCAATGCTTGATTTGAAGCATGCAAGTACTCAAAACTTTAATACGTTGGTCCCGACAATGAAACCAAAATGTGGGAGCTTCTCGCTCAATTTCCAAGACCCATGGTCTGCTTATTACTTCAAGTGTTTCAAGCCAAGTGCAAAGGCTACCTCTCATATAGCTGTATGTGCTCTCATGCCTACGAGTGTAGTGAGCTTACCTCCATGCTCAATCGAGTTGCCTCCTCCCTCAAGCACTCCAGTAGCTCCATGATCCAAGGTGCAAGCTCAAGCAAGCTCGATCCTCAAGCTCCAAGGTCCATGCTCCATTGCCACACATGAGACAAGAGAAGAGAAGAGAAGAGAAGAGAAGAAAAAGAAGAAGAGAGGAGTTGATGGAAAGCTTCTCTACCACAGTCCCTCACCCTCACCCTCACACACTCACTCCCTCACACTCCCTCTCTCAAGTACTTCAAGCAAGCAAGAAAAAGAAGAAGAAGAGAGCTAGTTTTGGCCACCACAAGAATGAGCTTCTTCATTCACTTTTTTCCTTTTATACAAAACCTTAATTCCCTTTAGGTATCAATCCCTTTTTTACATGCACGGCTGTTTTAGCCTAGGTCCTCCTTTCCTATTCCCTTCCTATTTTCATTGTGCCTTCACCCATGCTGATCTATATTTACAAATTGCAAAGGAGGGAGCCTGACACTCTTTTACAAGGATTTAGAGTGTGCTTTTATATTTAAAATGCATTTTTCCTCCTTTGCGCTCGCCTTGAACTTTTAAGGTTGTCCTTGTGCTTTTGCCCTTTTTTCATCCTATTTTTTTAGTCGGCCTACCTTTTTCTGCTTTGCCCTATGTCTTTTTAACTTTCTTTTTTATTTCTTGCACTGGGGTTAACAACAATCCCATCATCAAATACTATGAATCTAAGGTACTCAATCTGCCTCTTGAAGAAAGCACATTTCTTCTTCTTAGCATAGAGCTTATGCATCCTCATTAATTTAAGAATGACATGAAGTTGCAGGGCTCATGGTCTTTGTCTCATAGAGTAGATTAGGATATCATCAAATAAGACAAGGACAAAGCCATTAAGATAGGCCTAAAAGATATATTGCATTAGCCTATTGAAGGTTGTAAGAGCATTGGTCAATCCGAAAGACATCCAATGAATTTAAAAGGTCCATATCTCATGTTAAAAGCGGTCTTTGGAATGTCTTCTTCCTTGATTCTTATCTAATAGTAATTTGATTTGAGATCAACTTTAAAGAAGATATTTATGTTGGGGGTAAAGGCACCTCTGCCTAGCCTCCCGTGTATTACTACACTGACAGTCACCGCCACTGCACACTGCAGGTGGCGGGTGCCCGTCATCACCGTCACTTTATTCTTTATTCTTTTAGTAACAATTTAAATAAAGGAAGGCCCCATCACACATTGTGACTGTTGGAGTTCCCATTTCTTGTCTCTCTCTTTCTTGATCTTGCTCTCCCACCATAGCTCTCGAGTGCAAGCTTCGATCCTTCTCACCTTTCAACTGGTATCAGAGCACAGCTTCCCGACTCTTGAGCTTGGCTCGTGGCATTCTCAGCTTCCCATTGACTCCCCACTCGCATTGGGTCTCCTTCACGGCAGCCATAGCTCATTCTCTTGAGCTCTCATCACTCTCCGGCTTCCCGAGCTTCTTCCCGGCCTATTAAGGCACCATCAAGGCATTGACATTGAGGTATTGCTTCATTATTTCAGAGATTTATCTCAGTCCACAGGTCTAGGTAAACAAGGTTTTCACAGGTTGTGGGCAATCATAGCTCACACCTCTTGGAGCTTCCTTCACCTGGATCTTGCTTCCAGCCTATCAAGGCTTGTTGAGGCTTGGTGTAGGCCTTCTTTGGCCCCCATTTGTGCCCCGTTTGGGCCCCATTGTTGACACATGGGACAGCAGACCCCCCCAGCCAACTCACATTTTTTTTGCGCCTATTTCAAAATCTGGCCCAAGTCACATCTACATATTCCTTTAACCATGATGACTCTTCATGATGGGCCTCTTTTTCCTTCTCAATCTTATTAGGTTTGATAAAATAGATAGAAAGTTATTTTCTTAATCCTTTCACATTTTGAGAAGCTTTTGCTAGTTGATCTCTAGGTCTTCCTACTTCTCCTTGAGTAATTACATGCTCTCCTTTTACATTCTATAATGTGAATTGGTCTTTCTTGCAATGAATACAAGCATCATTAGGAATCAACTAGTCCATTCCCTAGCAAGCACTCATAGGCTCCCAAGTTCATAACTCTGAACCCCATGTTGAAAAGATTGCCTCCTAAGTTAAATTCCACTTTGCTATTTTGCTGAGTAGAAATCACTTCTTTTCCATTTGATAATTCTACTAATAACTTAGATCTAGATATAGTGTCTATTCCTAATCTTATTGCACCACATTTCTGTGAGATGAATGAGTGTGTGCTTCCACAATAAATCAAAATTCTAAAATCTTCATCTTAGAAAGTTGCTAGTATTTGGATCACTAAGAACTAGCAATTTGACCATTTCTTATTGAGAGCAACACGTATTGTATCTCTCTCCATGTCTATCTCCAATATAGAGTCTTTTTCTTCTTCTATTTCCTTGAGGGTTACACTAACAATCTTTCCCTTGGCCATAATTGCTTGATTTTGGCCATCAAACTGCCCTTGGTAAATTATTTACCCAAGTTTTGGACACTATCTCTTAAAGTGGCATGGCTCATTGCAATGAAAACACCTTATAGTTTCATTATTGCCACCTGCAGGCACAAAATTTCCAACTACATCTGTTTTGTCCTTCTTTCCTTGGCTAGGTTGGTGTTGTCCTTGGACCCTTTTGGCATAGCCATGCAGTCCTTTGTGTGGAGGGTTGTACCCCCAAAATTTTCCACTCTTAGGTCTTAAATAAAGCTCTTAGATAATTGTATTAGCTTGAATTAATGCATCTTGCAAATCAGACATGTGCATTACCGTGAGATATGTATCCAATGGTGGAGGCTTCAATCCATGGCAGAACTTCAACGCCTGCTAGGAGATGTCCATTAGTAGGGCATATTTTAAAAGAGATACAAATTTTTAATAGTAGTCCTCTAGATCTAGCCCTATCTATTTCAAGTTGAAGAATTCATTCATCTTTAAGGTGCAGTGTGCCGACATCCTACTAGACCTAGCCTTAGCTATTTCAAGTTGAAGGATTCATTCATCTTTAAGGTGCAATATGCCAAAATAAGGTATCACCTGTGCACAACCTCCTTCAGCTCTTCTCAAGTGATGTTTGTCTAAGAAACCCTTGGTATTTACACCATTATTTCTACCAAAGCTGAGCTTCACCTATCAATTCTAACTTGGCTATCATAGCCTGGTTAGGAGGATCAATCCTAATAATAGCAAAATAATCCTCCATGGACTAAATCCAAACCTCTATCTCAGCTTCAACATCCTTTTTCTTGCCATCAAACTCGGGTGGTTCTATTTTCTTGAGAAGGAATTTCTTCTCTTGTGCTTTGCTTGGGGTAAACATTGGCATAATAGGCATGATACCCTGGATTGAGAAAAATTACATGATTAGATATACATCTCATTCACCACACACTTCTATCTCTCTCTTAAAGTTTATAGTCCTAGATTCCACATATTTAAATTTATAGCATAAGCTTAGTATAAAAGTACACAATTCTAAAGAAAATCAAGACTCATTTCCATTATTAACACGAGTGCCATAACACTAACTGTTTTTTATTACATCAAGTAGGAAATAGGAAAATTTCTTTGTATGATAAAAGGGACAATAGATTGTTTTATTCATAGACTAAGGTGCTTGCAACTTTTCAGAGTAGGGAGTTACAAAAACTCTAAGGATGGAAGTCTAATACATGAATTTTATAGTAGATATGTGTGCTTTTATCCATATCCAAAAATATATATTCTCAAGGAAGATCGAGAAGACCATTTATATGAAAGTAACAATGACTAGAGCGATGTTATACACTCATCCTATGAGTTGGGATTACTTTGGTTATTTCATCATAGATATAGTGGTCTAAGCGAATTTGTTGAGAGCTTGTGAACAAGGTATGGTTCCTTTTGGAATTGTAAAATACAAAAACCTTGACAACTTTCAAATTCTATATCTATTATATTATTTTCAAGTTGGCTGATATACAAAAGATGATGAACATCAATGGAACAATATCTTCCTATCAGTAACCCAACGTCTTTGATGGTACAATAGAGAGGAATCATACTGTCAGGGTCCAAGATGCCCATCACTTGACTTTTCCATTCAAAATCAAGAGAATTTATAGCCAACATGCTAAACACTAAGAAGAATTCCCGAGCTTCATTGCTCTGCCAAGATTTAATGTACGTTAGCAAACCAAATTAAGCTTAAGAAAAATCTACCTTAAGTTAAAAATTTTCTTAAGTTCTTTCAAGAGTGCCTAGGTTTGTAACTAATCTTTTCTTGTGTTCTGATACCACGTGTAATGTGCTTGACTAAGAAGTCCTCAGCGACACAATTTAGTGGTTTATTAGGAGATTTTCCTAAGCAATGGCACCTTGCTTTCCTTAGAATAACACGAGATTTGTCATCTAGGTCCCTCTAGTCCACTTAGCAAAAAAAGGCTCCGACTATAACCCATAAGGGTTAACTTGAATCCGAGTTTCTAAAGTAGACTAAGGTCACCTATCGATTCATATAGCATTGGTCTCTAATTATCTACTTTGCACTAGGTCATTTGAATCGAAGCTGAGTAGTGTCACAATTGGTTCAAAGAGAGTGAGAAATGAAGGGGAGTGTAGCACATCGACCCCTCTACTACCCATAGGGTATAGTTTCACTCTGGTCTCCTAAAACAATACGAAGTCAGGGAACTAATTGCCCTTTTAGTTGGTTAATGCTTAGTTTCTAAAATGAAGGCATTGTTTTGAAGAAGCGCTTATCTCATTGAGACCACTCTATCTTAGGAGGATCCGCTATTGATCTTCCCCTTCCACTTCTCTCAATGGATCAACTTTAGTTATATAATTACCTACCATAGTTATGTCAAGGGTAGCTTCCTTAATTAACCATTTAGGACATGGATTCTTTCACATAATTTAAAATCATGATATTCAAACAAGAGAAAACAGTCATTTGTTAAATAATATTTATTCATCTTGAATAATCTTATTACAATTTCTCCTTCCATCCATACAAAATTAACAACCCAAAGGTTTGATTTTCCACCAAGATTTTCACCCTCAACTAGGACTAGGGCTCTCAAGAAGTCCATCTTGAGTCATGTGGGGGGTAGAAAGTAAGTGAATAAGGGATTTACTTGCTAGAGCTACTCTAGTACCCTTGCCACCCTTAACTAGGCTTAGGGGAGGTCTAGTGTGATCCTTCCTTTTTAACCTATTATATTTAGATTCAATTATAATCCCTAAGTTTACAACATAAACATTTCTCTCTTCATACATCAAGTAGTTCTTTGTGTGGACTATTAAAATCACAAACAAGATTGATATCATGAGTAGGATTTATTCTAGTATACAATCTTTTCAAGATTCCTTTGGTCTTCTCTTCCCCTTGGGAGTTACTAGGAGTTTAAAGTTAATAACTATTATAGTTATTCCCCTATCTTAAGAAGAAAGTGAATAACCAATTCATTTGGTGATTAGGGTTTTATTGGATATCCCCTTAACTTAGGTCTCTTTGTCAAGATTAGGTGACCAATGTATTGAGGACTTCTAGTATTGGTTCCATCAAGAATAATTCTTTATGCTTTAACAAAAGAGTAGTAAGTTTTTGACTTATTTTGGGTAAACTATCCAAGACAGAAAATCTTTCGAATGTGAACCTAACTTAGATCATTGCTAAATGGTTTCTTGGATGTTTATCTTATTCCCTAGAGGATGTTAAGCTTCTAACATTTCAAGGGAAGGTCAATGGATCTTTCTATTTGTTCCCTCCTAGTAATGATCATGCATCCATGTCCTTGGTAGGCTTATCCTATCTACTTTAGGATTTCTGATGAATTTAAGTCAAGTAAGAATATCATATTTATGTATATAAGTACTCTTACTAAATAATCTAATTTATCTAAATTTATTTCAATGACAATGCATGAATTGTCTCAAAAAAAAGAATGTATATTTCCACAAGGTAACATGTTTATCTATTTATGGTAACATCATGTTAGCATGCCTAACTAAAATAAATTTTTCAGTATCTTCTCTAGATTATTTAATATGCCCCAAATTTCTAATATGTTTACTTTACTAAGTTGAGACTTTATATAAATATGCATCTAGCTAAAGTGGACTTCTCATCATTTGATCCTAAATTCAAGATATCTTCTACTGTTATATTCTTTTACTTTTCCAATAAAAAATAATTTAGCATTAATAAATTCCAACTTTTCCTTTTTCAACTAATAATTTTCTTAGTTCAATAATCTTAGAGTATTCCTTCATTCTTTTTGTGTATTAAAAATATTCCCTAAACTATCAAGCAACCTTTTGGCGATGAAGGAAAGTATTATTTCATATTTGTTCAATCGACTAAACTTAATGAATAGAGAACCTAGGGTTGACTAATTAGTGATGGGACATTATCCATGCTTGCAGTTCCATTTGTAGCTCTAGCACCTCCAAATCCAGATCTTTACTTCTTAAGAGCCATTGTGGATAGAGAGCTCCTTATGTACAATGTCCCTAACTCTAGCAATCTTGATGATTCCCTGCCTAGATTGGGTAGCTAGGAAGGAGATTATTGTCTTTGTAAGAGAGGGGTGTGTGTGTGTGTGTGTGTGTGTGTGTGTGTGTGTGTGTGTGTGTGTGTGTGTGTGTGTGTGTGTGTGTGTGTGTGTGTGTGTGTGTGTGTGTGTGTGTGTGTGTGTGTGTGTGTGTGTGTGTGTGTGTGTGTGTGTGTGTGTGTGTGTGTGTGTGTGTGTGTGTGTGTGTGTGTGTGTGTGTGTGTGTGTGTGTGTGTGTGTGTGTGTGTGTGTGTGTGTGTGTGTGTGTGTGTGTGTGTGTGTGTGTGTGTGTGTGTGTGTGTGTGTGTGTGTGTGTGTGTGTGTGTGTGTGTGTGTGTGTGTGTGTGTGTGTGTGAGATTGATTGCAAGACACGAAGTTTCTTCATGAGTCTTCACGAATGGGTAGGCCTTGAACGTGATGAATCCTTTGGAACAATAGTGTGAGAGGCTGAGGACTTCAGAATGATGGGATCCACAAGGATAGAGTATATCCTTCTTTCTCCTCTCTCCCTATATCCTCTTCTTCCTTCCTCTCTTATCCTTTTCCTTCTACCCTTCTTTTTTTCCTCTTTCTCTAATTCCCTCCTTCTATCCTCTTCTTCTCTATCTCCTTCTTCTTCTTCTTCTTCTTCTTCTTCTTCTTCTTCTTCTTCTTCTTCTCTCTCTCTCTCTCTCTCTCTCTCTCTCTCTCTCTCTCTCTCTCTCTCTCTCTCTCTCTCTCTCTCTCTCTCTCTCTCTCTCTCTCTCTCTCTCTCTCTCTCTCTCTCTCTCTCTCTCTCTCTCTCTCTCTCTCTCTCTCTCTCTCTCTCTCTCTCTCTCTCTCTCTCTCTCTCTCTTTTTGAGCATGCAAGACGATCAAAAACTAGTTTAAGGGGCTTAAAGCTAAGGCTTTTATAGCTTTAGTTGGATTTTAATAGCATGGACTTCTTCTTCGACATCATCACATGCCGAGAGATCTCTCTTTCTCACTCTCGTTAACCATGAGGTAACAAGCCATTACTGGGTGATGGTTTTGTTTGATCCAATGAGGGGAGTCTCCGTTGATAGATTGATTCATGATGTAGCTGTCATTGATGATGACGATTGATGGCAAGCAGCATGAGGACACAATAAGGTAAGTCATTCTTTTTTTTTAAGTTAAAGTTTTATAACATTTAAAATCACCCCCTAGCCCCAAGTCACACATAATAGGGGGTTATTTGAAGTATTACAAGCAAAAAAAGATTGCAAAAGTGGAGAGAGAAGAGGATTACTTTACTATTCTTCTCTCCAAATTTTCTTATTTTAAGTAGAAGAGAGAGAGGGAGGGAGAGGCTAAAAGGCCCATTTTTGAGTTTTTTTTTTCCTAATGAGGAGAAGTTTGGTATTCAAGAAATAAAAGGTTCTTTATCTTAAAGGATGAGTGGGAATTATATAACTTTTATTCTCTCTCTCTCTCTCTCTCTCTCTCTCTCTCTCTCTCTCTCTCTCTCTCTCTCTCTCTCTCTCTCTCTCTCTCTCTCTCTCTCTTAAACATAAGACATCATCATGAAAAGGGGAAATGTGAGCCTTTTAAAAATTGTATGTGGATCTCTTTCTCTCTCTTCTTTTCTTAGAGAGAGATGAATTTATTTTTAAATTAAATATATAAAATAATAGTATATTTTAATGGTTGAGTATACATAATGAAGGAGATTAAGGAGGAGAGAGAAGAGTGTAGAAGAGAGAAAGACTAAAATGAGAGGATAGAGATGAGAGAAGCCATGAAAGCTTGGAGAAGGAGGTGAGATGAAGAGATTTTTCTTATGTATCCATCAATAATGAAAAAGTTACAAGTCTCTACATCTTAATACCTATGTCACTATGACATGGCATCATTTCTCAAATATACACTAGAAATATGTCTCTTCCCAGTTTCTTACATTCCATCCTTGCCCTAAGATTTTCACCCACCACAAAAACAAAATTGGGAAGTCATTACAATGGCTAAGAATGTGGACATGAAAGAGTACTACTTCGTTCTAAAGCCTAACAAATCATACAAGATATGTAAGAAAATTGAAGTCTTTTGTTGAGATGAAGACTAAGATAGAAGCATGTACAATGTACAGCATCCAAATATCTTCAAGAAAAATTTTGAGCCATAAAATTTTCATGAAAATATACCTACAGTCAGTAGATAGCTTGCTATAATAATAGGCCATATTGAACAAATTCTATCATAACTTTTCAAGGGCTAGTCCAAATAGGGTGTGCCATACATAAATATGAAGCTCTCAAAGAGTACTTTCACCTGATCTAAAGTGGCACTTCATTGAAAATAGGACAAAATAAAATATATTCTAAAGAAAAGTGTGGTCTAGATGTTGTTTGTAATAAATCTAGTCCATCTGTGGCTATGGTTCGGCCAATAAAGCATCCCAAAGATAATAAAACTCATCCAAGAAGCCTCTTCAAGTGGTAATCCTCTCCACTTAATTAAATGATCAGTCACATGGATATGAAATACATTGTGAATACTCATAGAAGAGAAGTTCCAATCTATATGCCAAGTCTCTTGTGCACTTAAGAATCTTGTATGGCCATAAAATCTGTGGGAAAGCTTATTTTTATATCCATCTTTCAAAGTCAAGTACCGAGACTTGGGCACTTTCAGCAAAACCAAGTCTCCCTCCTATAACTCCATAGGACACCTCTTCTCATTAGCATACATCTTAATCTTCTCTTGAGTTTTTCTAAGATTCACTTTACACTATTGAAGAAGGATCTACATCCCCTCTAACTCCTCTTTTCCATGAGGGTTAATCTTCTCACTCAAGGACTTTGAAAGGAAGAGTTGCGGTGTGGTATAGAACTCCAGGAAGCGACACTTTAAAGCCATACAAGGCTTCAAAGGGAGAAACTCCAATACTGATATGGGTAGAATTATTACATGTAAACTCTACCAACTGTAGCCAAGAATCCCATGTATGCTACACATCACGATAGAAATGTCTAAGGTAGGTATCCAACCACTTGTTGATCATTTTGTCTAAGATAGATCTCCAAACACTTATTTACCCTTTCAATATAAGGAAGGTCTCCAACCACTTTTTGACCCTTTCTATCTAGCTATCAGTCTATGAATGATAGATTGTAGAGGGAGCCAACTTAGTACACATGGAGCTAAATATCACCTGTCCAAAAGTTACTCATGAGCTTAGAGTCCCAATCATGTACAATCATCCTATGATAATTCTTACAACTTGAAGATGTGCTCCATGAATTGACCAAACATTAATGATGCAGTAAATTTTATCTTGGTGGGAATGAAATGGGATGCCTTGGTGAGTCTATCCACCACTACATAGATACTATTTCATTCCTTCTCAATCGTAGATAAGCCAATTTTAAAATCTATGGTTATATGTGTCCACTTTCTTTGAGGAATGGGTAAGGGCTACAATAAACCACCTAGCTTATGAATACTATCCTTATCCTATTGGTATGGAATGCACTTAAATACATAATCTTTTACATCCTTCCACAATCCTTTCAAGTGAAAAATCTTGGATATCTTATCATAGGTTTTGAACACATCTAAGTGTCTACCTGTGGATGAAGTATGTAGCTTCTCCATAATTTTCACCTTGAAGTAAGAGGAATAGGGGATAATCCTACCATTAAACCAAATGAGGCCATTCTTAAGCTGAAAATGAGATTCTTTGTCCATAAATCCTTGCTCTAATTTTTGAAATACATGACTGAGCTCTTCATCCAAAAGGTAAGCTTTCTATAGCTCTTCAATCAAGTCACTATGAAGCTTAGTAATGGCTAAAACTTTGCATGTCCATGTCCTAGAAAGAGAATTAACCACTATATTATCCTTGCTTTGTATATATGTGATGTCAAAATCGTAATTTGTAGTGTAATCACCCACCTACGTTGCTTAGGAGTGAGATTTGACTGAACAAAGAAATACTTAAGGACCCTGTGATTGCTCTTGACCCCAAATCAATTGCCGTACAAATGATACTGCCACTTCTTCATTACATGGAGTATATCCAATATCTCACGGTCATACACATTCATAGCCATCTCTTTCTTTGAAAGCTTATGATTCTCAAAGGTAATGATAGCATGCTTCTATAACAATACAACACCTATGGATGAATACATGCTACAGTGTATCCATTTAGTAGTTTTTTTTTGTGAAAAAAGCAAGAATGCTAAATGCACTTATAGTACTAAAAATGTTAGAAAAAATAATTTCAGAACTTGGTCCAAAATAAAAAATGGTTGGAATTTGTACATGCGTAGAATTTTTGTTTCATCTCTCTCCCTGCCACATTACTCTAGTGTTACTACTACATAATCAGAATTCATGCTTTTCTCATCTTCTATGTATCAATCTTTGTCCCTCACTCTTTTGGTCATCCCATAACTCCTGCTTTCACTCTCCTTCTCTCTATCATTCTTTCCATGTGTCTCCCTTCTATGTGACCCCCTCTCTCTGTCTCTCTGTCTCTCTGCCTCTCTTGACTCCCTCACTCTCTACCTCTCCCATTAACATTCCTGTTCTTTATATCATTTATGCATATCCAAATATATTAAATAAATTTCAATTGAGCTATATGTATTCGGTCGCAAGATCACCTGGTGGATATTCAAAGTACTTTGAAAGCAACAAGTATGGTATTGCATTGTTTGTAGTGCATTACTTCCTCAACATTGCTAATGTTTTGATGGAGAAGGATGATCAGAGATACTTGAAAGGATTTTATAGCATCCAAAACTATAATGAATCCTTAAGAAAATAGTCTCCCCTAACCAAAAAATTTCATCGATAGTTTGTAGAGAACATGAAGACATCACTAGGCATGGTCAAAGATGTGGAAAGTGCAAATTGGATAGTTATAAAGAGAGGAGCACTTCACACAGTTATTAACAATCTAGCAAAAAAAAAAATGGTGATAAGAAAGTTGCTAAAGCCCTTGGTATCCCAACCAAGAACTTTGAAGAAACATCGCGATGATATGTAAGCGAAGAAGCTCAAATGGGTAGGGAAAGAATGCAAATGTAGAATCGATTATCTAATGAAGAGGTTATTCACTCCATCATTCAATTTTGAATAGGCAATACAAGGATGTCTCCAAACAAGAAGGATGTTTCTAGGTAGTGAATAAGTAAAAAAGACTACATAATTCATCCATGCCATTACCTGGAGCTTACTGAGGTATGTCTATATCAAATGTTACTACATTCAACATAATATAACTTAACTTTGCCTTATTTTTTCAATGAATTGTCCAAGACTTAGTTTTTCATGAAATAAATGGTTTTCTAAATGATTCTTTGAACCACTTGATGCAAATAGTTTCAAGAGATGAATTGTCAGTGATAGTTCTATTAGCATTATATATTATAACAACTAAAACTCTTATTGATAAAATCAAAGTTCATCCTTCGTAATTCTTGATTTTGTTCATTTTGTTCTAATAACATAGGAAAAATTATTCATGAACTTCAGAGAGCAACATCCCTCTATTTGCATCAGGTTTCGTGCTTTTCAAAGCATGAAGCCCTTTTTTGTTAGGAAACTTAAGGAGAGAAACACAAGTTGTTGCATTTACTATATAAGAATTGGTTTAATGCAACTTCTAATGACATCCATGAGGATGGATACAAAAATATTCCATGGAGATATATGTGATTTCTCATGCATGGTTTGCAAGCCAAATGCAGAGAAAAAGTGCATTGCCCATGCAACCACCTTTTCTTTGATGTTAGAATTGTGGAAGTCGATAGTATACCCAAAGGAATTGTCGACTGAGTAGCACAAACCTTGGGTGCTTTCTAGGAACATGTAAGAACTGAACCTTTATTTTGTCCTCGTGAGCTCAATGCAGCAAATCAACAATTGGTAAAGTGGAAGACTTTTGAGTATGTCATAGAAAACATAAAATGAGGTCAAATGAGGAAACATATAAAACAAGTCTACAAGGAGACACTTATGAAAGACATTACCTAATGTTTTGTTCATCCCCCATTACTTTTGAAGTTATTAGCAGGGGGTATTGAATTTAAAGAATGCTCGAAGAATATACCAAATGATGGGGTGATGTATGTTGTTGATTTTACAGAGATGTATGTTGTTGATTTTACAGAGAATTATACCTTCAAGATAGAGAATGAAGTCCAATCCATGCAGTGGTATAGTGACCAATGTACAATATTGGTGCAATTTTGCTATTGGAAATACCAATATGAGATGCAAGGTTATGAACTTGGGAACTTATGAGTGCCTATTAAGAATGTATTATCTAATCCCCAATTATACCCAAATTCATTGTAAAAAGGGCCAGGTTACATTTTGAAACCTAAAAAGGGAGCAAGTGACTACCCAACACGAGGCTAAAAAGCCTAGGATACAATTAGTAAAAGTTTTCCACATTATTAAGGGATTCAAGAAAGAACTACATGTCTACTTAATTAAGCTTAATAAAATTAAGTAGGGTAATGAAGCCAAAGAAGAACCATCTTGGCCAAATCAATAAACTTATGTATTTTTAGAGGAGCTAACATAATTCCCACCCCAAAGAGAGGTTGACCATGAGATTAAGCTACTATCAAGGGCTTCTCCAATATCTAAGACCATAATCAAATATCCATTCTAGAAGATATCAAGTTGAAGGAGAAAGCAAAGCAACTTCTGGATCAAGGGTACATCAAATTGAGCAATTCACCTTGAGAAGTCCTAGTCTTGTTTTAGAATAAGAAAGACATGATCCTCTACCCTTTTCATTGACTATTGTGGATTGAACTAGGTGATAGTCAAGGAAAAGTATCCAATTCCAAGGATTGATGAGCTTCTCAATCAACTTCAAGGCATAAAACTCTTCTTCAAGATTAATCTATGATCAGGTTATTACCGACTTCAGGCACAAAAGTCTTCTCCAAGATTGATATATGATCAAGTTATTACCAAATAAGGATCAAGGAGGAAGACATTTCCAAAACTGCTTTCAACAAAGATACGGTCATTATGAGTTTATTGTAATGTATTTTGGATTGATTAATGCCCCGGCAACTTTCAATAGATTAATGCAGGATATCTTTTAGCCCTATGTTGATAATGTTGTCTTCTTTCATGACATCTTGACATACTCCAAGAAAGATAAAGACCCTAAACCAGAACTCCACATCACCCCTGAAACAATGAGGACACGGAATCTCTATGCCAAGAGAAAGAAATGTGTATTTTTCAAAAGTCGGACTAAGTATCTTGGATTCATAGTGTCCAAGGAAGGTATTGTTGTGGATCCTGCCAAGTCAAAGATGTCCAAGAATGGTACCTCCAACAATAGCTAAAGAGGTGTGAAGATTTTTGGGGTTAATTAGATGACATAGGGCTTTTATCAAGGATTATGCCTTGATTGTTGTAGCTCTCACTAATTTTTTCAAGAAGTAAGCCACTATTGTGTGGATTCCCATTAACCAGTCTAGCTTTAAGAAACTGAAGCATAGCTTAGTGAGACAACATCTATCCTAAAGCTACTCGACCTAAACCAAGAGCTCAAAGTTGTAACAAATGTAAACTCTCTTGCATTGGGATGCATGCTTATGTAGAAAGGTTGTGCAGTAGCCTACTTTTCAAAGAAATTGAACATTCATGAGAAGAATTATACTACGCATGATCTAGAGCTACTAGCAATAATTCATGCTCTCAAGTTGTGGAGACATTATTTACTTGAAAATAAGGAGTCTCAAATGGATCCTTACATAGCCAAATCTAAATATGAGGCAATGTCGATGGAATGATGTATTGCAAGAATATGATTTTGAAATCAAGTATAGGCCAAGAAAAGAGAATGCAATAGCAAATGTCCTAAGCTATAAAGTATTTCTCAATGCTCTCATATTAGAGAAACCCCTTAAGGAAAAATCTCTAATTTCCATGGTGTCAATGCTAGCACCCCTATCTTGGGGATGGCAGAGAAGAAATCATTAAAGACCCAAGATATCAACAAATGCTAAGGGAGGTCCAAGCCAAAGAATAAGGCCCTAAGCTCGAATTCAAGTATCAAAAATTCTCTGTTGACAAAGGATTTTCTCTACTTCAAGATGAGATTGTGCATTCCTTTAACTCAAGAACTCAAGAAGAAGATACTTTGGGAAGCTCATGACTCCCCATTCTCAAGTCACCGTGAATATGCAAAAACTCTCAATACCGTAAGGAAAATCTATCATTGGGAGAAATTCAAGGGCAATATACTTAAGTATGCTACTGAGTGCTTAAGCTACCAACAAGTAAAAGATGAACATATCAAGATACCATGCAAGCTTCAGCCACTTGATATCCCTCAAATAAAATGAAAATTTATCAATATGGATTTTGTACTTGAAAAAGGAGGATACAAGTAATCTTAGTGATTGTGGATATGTTGATAAAGTTTGCTCACCTTATGCCATCCAAACCAACTATAAGGCCTCAAATATTGCAAGACTCTTTGTTAAGGAGATATTTAGGATTCATGGATTACCAAAAAGAATCATCAGTAAACCTGATTCTCTTTTTACTTTCCATTTTTGGAAAAGATTGTTTGAGGCCATTAGAACATAACTTTGTTTTAGTACAACCTACAAACCCTAAAGTGATGACCAAACAAAGCAGGTAAATCAAGTCATTGAAGATGCACTTAGAGCATATTATTGCAAAGAACCTAAGTGGTGGATACACTATCTACCCTTAATTGAATTTTCTTACAATGCATCCTATCATCAATGCATTCAGATGACTCCATTGCAAGCATTATATAGGCAAGATTATCTTATACTTCTCAACTTTTCTGATCCTACCATAAAGAAGGTAGAAGATTCTGAAAAGATGTTAGAAGAAATGGATGAGCAAGTTAAGACCATCAAACAAGATATCCAAGCTACCAAGGATCAGCAAAAAGCATATGTTGATCTACGAAGGCAAGAGTGGATCTTCAAGGAAGCAGACATGGTCTTTATCCATGTCCACCCTAAGAAGAGTTCCTTGTCCTTGGGGAAATTTAAGAAGCTAAGCCTAAGATACTATGGGCCTTACAAATTTACCAAGTGTCTCGAACCCAATGCATACAAGTTACAACTCGTTGAACACTTTCAAGTTTACAATATGTTTCATATTAGCCTATTGAAATGTTATATAGCCAATCCTAATCAAACATTATGTAAAATATCCTTGTTTATGTTAATTGATAATGTGTAGAAAATTTCATAAGCAAATTCTTCCAATCACTGAAGGATTTTTGTAAAGGATCCATATGAGATCAAAGTTATTTCAAAAAATGCTTTTAAAAATAGTAAGTCTTAAAACTTCGTCAGTTTTGGAAACGATCAATAAATCTACTTGAAATGCATTTAGATACTTAGAACTTCCTTGCAAAGTTCTAAATATTTAGGTCATAGAATCTTGCTTGACGAATACTTAACTTTGGATCCCATAAAAACATTAGATTCATTAGAACTTGAAGATATGAATAACAAGATAGGACCATCCAATTATTGCCAAAGAAGAAGGGAAGGTATAGTTAGTCCCAACTAGCTTAATAGCCCCAAATTAACATGGGGAGTTTGTCATGGCTTATAATGCTACCTATTCTAGTTAATCCCAACCCCAACTACCTTAGACAGAGTCGATGTGGCTTATAAGCTATCTATTTTAGTCATTGAAGCATTAATTGAGGGAAGTAAATATGTACTAATGAAAAGGAATGTCTTTTTCTTCATCCCTAGCAAGGCGTAACCTTACCACAAAACTTCCAAGAGTTGGGGTAAGATAAGTATATCAATATAATAAAGATATAAAGGGATCATACAGCATAAGGAACTCCACTTCCTAGAGCCATATGTAGAGCAATCCTCCATAGCCTTATGAATCATGAGATAATGATCTTTAAATCACTAATACTTGAGTGAAAAATCAAAGGTCTCAAGAAAAGAAGCTCAATTCTATCTAAAAGTGTTAAAAATAATTAAGGGATCGTAGTCTCTTCAAGGACTAGGCTAACATTCTTCCCTAAAGTTCATGGCAACCTAATAAGGCCAATGGAACCTCACATTAAAAAGTCGATACTTATAACAAATTCCTAATTCACATAGACTACATCTCAAGGATTGTGTTATGAATTTAGATGGGAATGTTTGTGATTGTTTTTCTTTATTAGAGGGTTTTCCAATCAAGTTAAAACTTGGATATGTGCTAGGTCTCCCCCAATGCTAGGCACAAGATACCTTTACCAAGCAACTATTCTCGTCCTCTGCAAATGTTAGGATTTCTCCATATACTAGGATTGGCTCCAAATGTGAGAGGTTTCTCCATAGGGATTAGATGTTAGCTGTGAGATGATGAGGATGCCAAGGGGGCTTTGGCCATAAATCCCTTAGGCATCTAGGACTAGTCTAACCCCTTGTGAATGGTTCTCTCAAAAGCACCTAATACTAGTTGAGGATGAATTGGCAATATCACCTTCAAGTAGAGTCCTATACAAACAAGTGATCTAATGTGACAAAATAAATTTATCTAGTTTGGAAATAAAAAATATTTTTGTGAAAGGATTGTGTTCAAATTCTTTTCATGTTGTGTGACTAAATTACGTGAATGAACCTTATGCCTAATGGGTTAACTAAGGAGCTTTGTTTTATGTGTCAAATTAAATATGATAGGTCATTACAGAATTAAGAAAATCTATCTCATGAAAAGGGAAGTGAGAGGGCATATCCACGACAAATATATCCTATGGTACGATAGTCTCAATGAGCCAAGAGCTTTTTCTCAAAGTGATAGACTAGGAGAAATTAGGAAGGGTTGAACGTTGACTATTATAGGAAGATTATCATAGATCTCAACCTCATGTCATTTTAGAGGCCCATGGTGAGACTTTGCCTTATGGGTAGAGGGGTTGATTCATTAGTTTCGCCTTGTTTCTCACTCTTTCTAAACCAAGTGTGACATGGATTTGCTTTGGTTTGGGTTGATTTGTGCAAGAAATCGTTTATAACTGATGTTAAATAGATTGTTAGGTGACTTAGCATTATTTAGGAGCCTTGTTCTTAGGTTATTGTTATGGGAATGGAGTGATCCTTTACCTATGAGGTAGAGTCAAGCAATCCTGAGCAACAAAGTTTGTGACATTCCAATGGAATTTTGGATAGCATCGGTAGTTTTGTCTCTTGATGGGCTATCAAAATCATGCCATTCAAGGGTGCGTTCATACCTATATCTCTGGTAGTAGTAATGTCACTATGTAGATTCTTAACTTAGATTTGCCAAATTTTTATAGGCAAGCCTTCATACCTATATCTCTGGTGGTAGTAATGTCACTATGTAGATTATTAACTTAGATTTTTTTTGTAAAAGCCTCCTTAAATGAAGTTGTCCCAAGCCAACATATCCTCTATCTTGGATTGGGTGATTTCAAATCTTATAGCTATTGTAGACATTGTGTTTTTGCAAGAATCCTACAAGAGTAGAATAGTAGGATAGACTAAGAGTATGGCGGCATAGACTCTATCTGATAAGATGCATGGATTGCACACTGTAAATTTTTAGGAGATGTGTTGTATCTTAGAGTTAGCTACACTCTCTCTTTCCAACCAAAAGAGCAACCTTTTTTCTTACTAGTTGTTCCATGCCTCAAGTCTACATGCATACCACATGGCACCATACCAAAGGTACAAAATCACAGAGGGAGACTGAGAGAGAGTGGGGGCCTCAACTTGGGTGTGTTGCCTACACTTGGCCATTCCTACCTACTTGCAATTGTCCACAAGGAAGGGGGGAGGAAAGCCGAGGCCATGCTTCCCATGTCTTTACCCACACACACCTTTTGCCCTACTCTACACTCCACAAAGCATGAGAGAGAGAGAGAGAGAGAGAGCAAGCGAGAGATGGCTATGTATCCACTACCCACACTATCACAGATTATTCATGCCCCACTCCATTGACTCAAAGGAGAGAGAGTGAGTGAGAGATGGCTATATATCCACTACCCACACTAATGCAGACTATCCCCACTCCGTTACATTGCTTGAGAGAGAGAGAGAGAGAGAGAGAGAGAGAGAGAGAGAGAGAGAGAGAGGTCTTGACTTGGGCCTCTTGCCTACCCTCGACAATCCTTGCCTATGTCCAATTGTGCATATAGAGAGAGGGAGGCATTGAGGGATGGAGAGAGACAAAGAGAGAATATGAAGGGAATGGTTCCTCCCATCCATGACATCCACCCCCACCAATCCTCACTTGTTCTTGGATACACACACACACACACATATATACATAGAGAGAGAGAGAAAATGCCTCTCTCTAAAATATTTTCTTTGGTGAATGCATGTCACAAAAAGAAAAAGAGAGTAGAAACCTCTTTATGGCAAAAGAGAGTAAGAATTTCTTTTTATTTCAACCATATTTATGATTGATTCTTTTTTAGCAAGAACGAAGTGTGAGTGTTTCCTACACTCACCCTTCAAGAAAACCCTTTTTTCAAATTCTTTTTGTTGGATAATAAACCTCTCCTATAGGCTTAAGAGCTCTCATCCTAATGCCACATAGGCATGGGAGCCTTTCGATTGGTTTGGTAGGGTCCCAAGCTGGGTCCAAAGCTAAAGCTTTAAATAATATATAGGATAGATGTATACTATGAAGAATTGAATACATTTCAAAATTAGTAAATTAGTACTACTAAGCTTAGTTCACAATTATTGTTCATATATATGTGATAGAAATTCTCTCTCTCTCTCTCTCTCTCTCTCTCTCTCTCTCTCTCTCTCTCTCTCTCTCTCTCTCTCTCTCTCTCACTCTCTCTCTCTCTCTCTCTCTCTCTCTCTCTCTCTCTCTCTCTCTCTCTCTCTCTCTCTCTCTCTCTCTCTCTCTCTCTCTCTCTCTCTCTCTCTCTCTCTCTCTCTCTCTCTCTCTCTCTCTCTCTCTCTCTCTCTCTCTCTCTCTCTCTCTCTCTCTCTCTCTCTCTCATAGTCATAATGTACAATGAGAAGAAACATGAAATAAGGATTCAAAGCTTACCTCTTAGCTTGGGGATGATGCGGCAAAATGAGGTCCTACATCCAATCGAAAATTTGTGTTGGTATTCCCCTCATCCCTTGTAGTGGTCAAATATGTATTATGAAAGGATATTTTAAAGTCATCAACACGCCTATGGATAGTAGAACCACATCCTATGAAGAATAATAATGGACAATATAGATTTTTTTGGATTATAAATCTTTTTACAAGGTTACAAAATGTATTTCCATCACCGGGATTGGATGATCCTCTAGACTAGTTAGACCATTTAAAATACTTGATTTCTATAGCTTTGGCTTCCAAATAGTAGCAAGTAGCATTAAATAAAAAGATACATCTAAATGTAACTTTTGGAATGCTAATGGTTCTATTCCAATTTAAGGGTATTCTATTTTATCACAAATCAACATGGAATAGTTTAGAGATGGGAAACAATCTTTTTCAAGATCTCATTGAGAGAAAAGTCCTAGTGATTTGTCTAGATGCTATTCTCATACAAGCCTCATATATGGTGAGAATATATTTGGGTTTTAGAACAGGCATTTTTTGGGGTTGAACAAGCATAATTTGAAGAGACAAATAAAAAAATGCACTTGGGAAGCAACAAATCTTAAAGTCTTGGGATACTCTACAACCCATAAAGGGTATACTACCAAAATCTAATGAAAATACGAGGAAAAATCTTTTAAAACGTTAAGTCTCATGATCTATATCTGTATTGACATAAGCATAGGCATGGATTTGCTTATATAGGTTTCAAAAAAGGCCCCAGAATGCACTGATATAAGCATTGATATATATCGATGCTTATACCAACATGTACTTTGATATGTGCAAAAAATCATATCAATGCATATACAAATGGGTGCAAATAAAAAATTCTTTTAGGAGGAATTTGGCCTCCCTACTATCTATATTGTGACAAACTCAAATGAGGGTAAATGTAAGAGATGGGGAATATGGGAATAAAATAATGGAGAAAAATACATGCTACACTGGCTGGTATATAAGATGTAAAAGACTTGACATTTTTTCTCACCAGATTATAATAACAAGTCTCCTTCATCTTCTCTCCCTCTCTCTAGCTTTCATGGCTTCCTTCCTTCCTTTTTTGTCTTTCTCTCTCTTCTTCTAGTCATTCTCTCTCCTCATCACTCTCTTTGTCTCTTCTATTTCTCTTCTTCTCTCTCTTTTGAAGTATTCTCTCTCCTCTTTCTCTCTCCCTAGTCCTCTCCTTGACACTTGCGGTATCAAAGCTATAGGTTCTTGATCTAATTGGCCAACATTCCATTCAGTTATCCTTTTTCAGTCACATAGATCTAAGAGCCACAGGTACATAGGTACAGACATGACATGGAGTAGCAGTGGAGTTATCAAGGGTCTCTGGACCATAAGAACTACAAGTCAAGAGCCTTAATGGTGGCATGGACCAAGTTTGGAGGTTGGAAGACTAGATTTAGCAACTCGTGGGTCATTTTTTGCCAATTTTGAATATATTTTCCTAAAAAACAATGGTAAATGGAGTAGAAGAGAGTATAGTCTTGGTTACTTTTCAAAAAGATTCCTCTCTCTCTTCATTCTCAAGCTCTTTTCAAGTTTCCATGGAGGAAAACCACCCTAGATCTTTTCTCTACCACCTCCATTGATCAAATGGCTTCTACCAAAGCTTTCCAAGAACCCTGAGCTTCATTCTAAGCAGTCATTTGGTCATTTCCACCTTGCCTTGGCCTACAGAAGACAGCGTGAAATTCACGACACAGTTCACACTGCCATATCTGGGCAAAAATCACAACACTCCTCAGCTCCAACTTATCTCAAAAATGGCATTCCTACCTTCTCCAGCAAGTTGTGATCTGTTAGAAGCTTTCTTGCATCATTCTTGGACTCTCTTGATACTCTCTAAGACCCTAGACACGTGCAGGCCAGGATAGTCATGAAATTTCTCTCTAAGCTCTTCAAATCTTGAGGGCTTTTGCTTCTTTTGGTCCCAGGAGCTTGTGCTACACATACATTTGAAGATTGGAGCATCAAGAAGCATGGATTTGAAGGAGGAAGCAAGAATGGAAGCATTGTATTTGGGGCAACCATATCCATAGTGCAAGAGCCTCAAGATTCTTCAAGTTACCTTCAAGTTTTGGTCTTGAGGCTTTAAGATTGGAGTCTACACAACCATTGGAGCTTGCTTACAAGTTTGGAAGAGCCTTTGATTCTTGGAAAGCTATGGGGTACATTTATGGAAGATCTTCCTTCTATGCCCATCTATGCAAGCTCTGAGCTATTGAGAGCTCAATCCTTCCATTCCAATTGAAGGACTTTTCTTTTTCAATCTCAAAGATTCCTCTCTTGGCTGAGCATTGCAACCATGGAGTTTATTGGAGTATAATGGACCAACTTGGAGCATTCAAGAAGGGTTGAATCACTATTTGATTGCCATCTTCATCAAGCATCATAAGGTACTTGGTTCTTGAACTCTTATTCTCTCAAATTCATCCTCTTGCTAAGCCATAACCAATTGCTTGAGAGAATGCAAGAGCTCAAGTAGGCATTAGGAGATAGATTTGATGCTTGTCTACTGTCCAATTCTTCACAGTCATTTTGCTTCACTCTCATTGTATTGGAATGGGTAAATTCATGCTGAAACTCATGATTGAGGATTATTGATTCTGCTTACCTTAACCAATTGAGTTGTTGTTTCTTGATTGAGCCACTTAAATCATTAAAAAATCCATTGTATAAGGGTAAATGAACAATGAGTCGCCACTTGGTAAGCCCCTACCCTTGATCCCAATTTTCCATTCCATGCATTTCATGAAAAGGTTCAATTCCTACTTCTAAATGCATCTCATGCTAGGTGTTTAATTAATAAATGCCTGCCATGTATATTCCAAATTAGGAAAAGCCCGATGCTAGGCAAGGTGGTAAGACAAAAGAGGGGTGACCCCCCTTGCCATCAAAGACCCTAAAGGGGTGCACAACCTGGCCCAAGGGGAACTTTGCCCACCTTCTGGAGATCTGGAGCCCAAAGTTTGCTTACAGGTGCAAGTACCCTCTTGAAGAACTAAGATATTGACTTGGCACTGATGTATGAGATGTATTTGCTGATGTATGGATGTACTTACTGATGTACATATGTACGGGATGTATTCACGTGTATGGATATATTCTTGGCTACAAATGTATGGAAAATACTATTGAGGATGTATTTCCAGACATGAGAATGCATATGCACTCAATGGCAATGAATACAATGCTTGGAATGTATGAGAGATGCTTATGCATGGGGAATTATGCTAAGAGATGCTTATGACATGCTTAGTTCTGGAATAAGGTTGCAAACAATGATTTTGGATGATTAGGCAATGTATTATGCCATGTGGGATGACCCTTCAATCATGCATTGACAAGTTGATCCCTTGCAACCCCTTTCTTGACCCCCCAAGGGTGCTATAAGCAATTTGCTTGCATTTATAGAAGTGTACCTACTCCTAGGAACTTAGATGAAGGTCTTGCAAAGTGCCCACAGTTCTTATTAAGGACCTTGATCAGTTTAGGAGCTCTATTTGGACTCTACAAGATACTTACAAATCAAAATAGGCCTCCTATAGGTGTAGACAGGGTGCTAGACTGCACAATACAGCTATACTTTTCTTATTATAGAATTTTCTATATAAAACTTAGGAGTGCATGCTTATGATCTATTCAAAGAGGTCATCCTTTGCTTCCATTTGAACCAAAAAGTAGGTTGATTGGAGCTTCCTAGCTCAAGCTACATGCAAAACAGTGACAGGTGGTCTAACGGGACTACAGCTAACCATGGAAGGGAATAAGGGAAAAACCAAGGCCAATGAAGATGTTCAGCAACAAATCAAGGATGCACAAGAATCAAGGACTGAGAACAACTCTAAAATGGATTACAAGGAGTATCCTCACCATGACATTGGAAGCCTCAGTGCTCTTAATGACACTCTATGCAGGCATGGGACAAGGCATAATAAAAAACATGAGGCTATTTTGGAAAGACATGAGGCTATACTTATAGGCATAGCAGCAAACATAGAAAATCATGCTGAGATGATGAAGGAAATGCATCAAATGAGAGCCACCATGGACACACTTAATGCCAATTTCTCTAAGTGGTTGGAGATTCAACTAAAGGGAAAAGAGCAAGAAGATCGATTACATGTGCATGTTGAAAGAACCACCTTCCCATCAATTAATGCAAATTCTTAGGGCATTTTAGGAAGAATGGGCATTCCCAGTAGTAGTTTTAAGCTTGGAGAGCCTTCTTAGAGGCAAGAGGACCCATTGGGAAATGCATCACGAGAAAATTCTCAGCTCCCATGTCTTCAGCAAGGTTTCAGCAATCTTTTGGCAGGAATCGCTCTCATAATAGTACCATTTTTGGCACTCAAAATGATCAATTTTAGTTGGGACATTTTTTATAAGCCACTCCTCATGAACAAGAGTTGAGAGATAAGATTATCTTTAATGGCCAATCCTCTTCCCTAGCTGCATTGGAAGAATGGCTTTCAAAGCTTGAAGACTACTTTGATATTTTGCCAAGAAATGATGACCAAAAGATCCACTTTACCACGATCCACTTGGAAGGATTTTCTCATAAGTGGTGGTGGTATATTAAGAGGGAAAATTAGCAAGTTGATACTTGGGATGCATTTAAAGCACTTATGGTTCAAGTTTTTGTGTCTCTCGTAGAGAAAGAGAAGCTTGCCCGTCAATGGTACAACTTAGAGTAGCGTGGCTTGACAATTTGGGACTACACAAATCAATTTCTTAATCTCAGGATGTATGTTGAGTCCATAAGTGATTATGCAAAGCTACATAAGAATATATATGGCTTGGATCCTCAATATATCAACTGATGTTTCAGCGCAGTCACCTTTCGATTTGTTCAAGGTCATTGAATTGGCTAAAAGATACTCCCGTATAAGTATCGTAGGGATACTTTAGTTCAATCGCAGTATGGACAACAAAGAGGCTTGTCTTAGCCATCTTTTAGGTAGCTTAGAGGGCCTACACATTCCAATTTTGGATGGCAAAGAGTTATTGTAAAGTAGCACCAGTTTGGGGCCAATTATGGTGGTAGAAATATGCCATTTAGCACCCGAGTTCCCACATATCCCACCTTCAATCCCTCAAGGCAAACCAGTAATTTCAAGGTAGTAAACAATGGCAAGGCTGAGCATAAACAAGGGGACAGAAAGAACAGGCATGTTTCAGCCTTTGGTGGTCAACAATCCATTCTCATGGATTTGTACAAAGAAAGGAAAGAAAAATGACTTTGTTTCAAGTGTGGGGAAAAGTTCACAACTAAACATGCTTCCAAATGTGCTTATAGAAATGCAAAGGCAAGAGTCCAAAGTATGTTGATCTTTGAAGACTAGCATGCGGATGCAAGTGCCTTTGTAATCACTACTGAAAATGATGAGGCTGATGAAGAAATTAGGTAGGAAGAGTTCTTTGACCTTGCAGACACCTTTCATTTTGACCCCGGTGGTCACATATATCTAGATACAGGTGATAAGAATGACTCACATGCTGTTGCCACTATTTGTACTATCTCCTTGGATTCTTGGACAGGATCAAAAAGTCCTAATACTCTTCATCTTCAAGGCAAGATTCATGGAAAAGATGTGTTTATCTTGGTAGACAGTGGTAGCACACATAGTGTCATAAATAGAGCAGTCATGTATAGGCTGAAATGTTTTGCTACTCATTTACAGCAACCACTGAGGGTGCAAGTTGTTGATGGGAGTGAATAAATTAGTACTCAAATATACCCAACTATACATATTCAGCTTGCTAAAAATTGTGGCCAGAATGTAGACTTAATTGCACTTGCATGGGGCCAATAGACATTATGTTGGGTTGTGATTGGCTAAAGGTTTTGGGCACCATTTCTATGGATTTCTCTTTGTTGTATATGCAGTTTTTCAATGTTGGACAACTTGTTTGCAGAGAATCCAAAACAGCAGTGAATTTCAGCTCATTACAGCCAAACAACTTAAGAAAGAGTTCAAGAAACACTCTTAAATTTTTGTATTGCAGTTAAATAAGGAAAATACAGATCATTCCAGCAATGTGCAAGATAATTCAGCTTTAAAGGCTCTTCTTGACGAGTATAGTGATTTGTTTCAGCTACCTACAACACTACCTCCCAAGAGAGCGATTAACCATCCCATTGATTTGGAACCACACTCAAAGCCGATGAATAAGCCTCCTTACAGGTTGTCCAAATGTGAAAGAGAAGAAGTGGCCAAGCAGGTCAAGGATTTAGATATGGGTTTCATAGAGCCCAACTCATCTCCCTATGCATCACGTGTCTTACTGGTTAAAAAGAAAGAGGGGCATAGACTATAGAGATTTGAATAAGATCACCATGAAGAATAGATACCCTATCCTAATATTTCACATGCATGAAGGGGACTGATCATGGGCTTTATCGCTTCTTGGTTATGCCCTTTGGTTTGACAAATGCACCCGCCACTTTTCAAATCCTAATAAATAAAATACTTCAACCATTTTTATTCAGATTTGTGTTGGTATTTTTTTATGACATTCTCATCTACAATCGTTCATTGGAAGCCCATCTATTACACATGAGGCAGGTATTTGATGTACTTAGACAGCATAGACTCTTTGCTAAGGAGTCAAAATGTTCCTTCATGTAGACTGAGGTAGAGTATTTGGGCCACATTGTCAGTGAGGCAGGCATTAGAGCTGATCCAAAGAAAGTGCAACGTGTCAGAGACTGGCCTACACCTGCAAATACCACCTCTTTGGGAGGATTCTTGGGTCTCTCTTCATTCTACCACAAATTTATTCGACATTACGCCACTATTGCAGCTCACTAAAGAAAGAATTATTTTTCTGGGATGCTATTGTAGATAAAAGCTTTAATTAGATGAAATGTTTGCTTACTTCAACCTTGCTGATCTTGGTTTGACCTGATTTCTTCAAGGAATTTACTATTCAATGTGATGCTAATGGGCAAGGTATTGGTGCAACATTGCTGCAAGAACATGGGGTAATAGCTTTTAAAAGCTGGAAACTTGCTAAAAATGAGATGATAGGTGAAAACTGAGGAAACTCCTCCTGGAGAGTGATAATGATATTATCCTTTGATTTGATTGTGGTCTCTCCATCTCTCTTTAGGTTGTTCATGTACACCTACATAGCAAGCTTGTGTAGCATAGAAATGACCATCTTCGCTTTGTTGTTCATGATTACCTAGCTTATATAGTCAATGATCAAATATAACATGTCGAGAGGAGTCACATGCATCCTTGGCCTTTTCAATGTAGAAGTCCCAAAGTGGAAGGCATTAGTCGGGCTAGCTACAGCACTGTGTGTACCTAATTGATAAGCCATAATATCCATAGGTGTGAGAGCTAGGGTCTAGTTGGAGCTCAAAGAGTAAGAGGTTGATCTACATTAGTAGGAGCCACAACAATAAAATCGGAGTGGAGATACATGTGTGTTTATTTTTCAGTGAGAATGTACATGTAAATACATGGGACTAGTGCTTAGACAAACATTAAAATAAACACAATTTTAAACTCACAAAAAAGGGGACAATTTTAATGTTATTATAAAGGCTTACATAAATGCACTTGCATTATAAAATAGCTACCCATGCTATTTTCAAATTTTCTTTTGTTGAAAAGTAGAAGTTAAACAAAAACATCATATAAATACATACAAACACACACATGTGCATGCACGCACACACACTCACTCACTCTCTCTCTCTCTCTCTCTCTCTCTCTCTCTCTCTCTCTCTCTCTCTCTCTCTCTCTCTCTCTCTCTCTCTCTCTCTCTCTCTCTCTCTCTCTCTCTCTCTCTCTCTCTCTCTCTCTCTCTCTCTCTCTCTCTCTCTCTCTCTCTCTCTCTCTCTCTCTCTCTCTCTCTCTCTCTCTCTCTCTCTCACAGAAAGAGTGGGGAAAGAGCTTGAGCATCCAAGAGGAGGAGTTGTAATGAAACTTTAATTCAAGCCTACAAGTAAGGTAAATTTTTTATTTGTGCTATGAATCTCTTGTCTTTGTTATGTATACGTGCATAAACAGCATGATCCTCATAAGATTTAGCAACTTGTTTTGTGCAAGGCAAATGGGAATGTTATGATGTATTTAAACATGACAAGGTTTAAATGTAGCTATAGGTAGTCTTGTAAACATGTAGGTTGCTTCATTTATTCATTTGATTTAATGTGTGGTTTAATAGTTTTAGTGCTGCAAGAGTGTTATGTTTCTATAGTAAAAATGCAATTTTTTACATGTAGATAAATCTGCTATAAAGCTATTTAACAAGACTACGAATGGGTTGGTAAATGCATAAGATATATATGTTTTATTTCTTATTTGGTTCTTGTTTGCTATTCATGTTAGTTTGATTTTTTCATTACTAGTTTTTCTCAGCCTTTAGTATGAGGGAGATTCTCAATTAGTAGTTTAAGGATCAAGAACTTCTATTCCCTAGTGCAATTGTGATTCTTGTGTACAATTAGGCTTTGTTTCTAATTGCAAACAATTTGTGAGTACACTTGCTCAAGATGATCATTGTGTGCAACTAAGCATTACTTTTCCATCAACAAGTGAAATGCACAAATAATGCAATATGGTTTTAACACTACTCTGTTTGGTCTTGGTTATTCTTGCACTCTCATTAATAATCCAACACCTATATGCAACGTAGTTACCCTAATCTTGAGGTAAGTGTACCAATACTACCTAAGGGTCATGCAAGTTAATGCACCTCAACCTAGATGTCAATTACCTTTCATATGTGTTACTCTAGATTATGTGCCAAAAGTGTTGGTTGATTCACTGTGATCCTAAGGAAAAACCCTAAGGGTGAGACTTTTAAGTCAAGGGAACTTCACGTTGACTTGATTGAAAAAGTTGTGGTGGGTAACGTCTAAGATGTGTTTCCTTTAGTGAGTCTACTCTTAATGCAGTGATTACATAGTTAAGTGTTTGGCATGGTAGTCTTACTATAAGGATCCTAATGTGTGTGGGTCTTGTGTTGTTTAAGGTTGAGTATTGGGCACTCCACATTGGAAGTCAAAGTTCTAACTAATCCTCAAGAAAACCCTAAGACAATGAATATGCAAGGACATAGAAAGGTCCTAGGGTGTCTCACAATGAAAAGGTTAGGATGTGTCCCTAAGTGATGTGTTAGGGGTTTCAAGTTCCTCCCTAAGTGGCCTACTCTAGGGTGTTCACACAAGCAATGGTATAGTGGCTTGATTGGTACTACTACTTGGTACTAATAATTTGAGGGTGCTTAATCAGTGGAATGCATGGTCTCGCTCCACAAGTCAAGTACTCTTGGTTAATGAGCAAGGTAATCCACTTGATAAAAGGCTCTCTCAAAGACGTCGATCCTAGGAAGGCCATCAACCTCAACTCGTTCTCTATGCTAATTTAGAGGCCTTCTTACAATGGTATTTTCAATGTGTGGAAGCTTCCTCTAATTTAAGGTATTATCAAGGGCTTAAGTGGCTATTTATTGTGAGATGTAACTTCATGAGTGAAATTTATTTTTATTTTCTAGGATTGCAATATGGAGAATGTGAAGTTCAAACATTTATGAGGTACTCTCCAATATGAGGTCCACCTCCTTATATTCTATAGCTTGGCTTGCACTTTGAAGCTTGACCTTAATAAGTGTATAGTGCACATAAACTCATATAATTTGGCTCTGTCATCAAGAGATTGGAAAGATGATTGTGTTCAAATGCTTCCAATATTGATGGTGGATCAAGCTACTTTACTTTTTAAAGGCGGGTTTAAGCTAGTGATGGGTCTCACTTGCAATAATAAATTACATTATTAAATCCTTACCCCCTTCCTTGGATATCAAGATATAGGAGCACATCAATTATCGTCCAATTCCCGTGGAGCCTAAACCTAAGGAAAAGTTTGAAGAGTTTACACCTGCACTCTAAGTGACGTTGATCTTGAAGACCTATACGATTGGGGCGCATAATTTGTATCTTAAGTATAGGTATAGAAGAAAACTCTTAGTTCTAGTACAATTCTATTCTTAACTGTAGTTTAGAAATATTTGAGACATTGTACTTGTTAGTTGCATCGTGTTCTTTTTCATATTGCTACTATGTAAGATGAGTCATTTGTGTAGGTAGAAGACATTGAAGAGGGAGACTTGGAAGTTAGTAGAAGTAAATCAAATGGATTTGAAAATGGTGATGGGGATGATACATATTATCTTAGGTTGTAGAACTTGTACTCTACAATCCAAGTTAGGATTTGGGAGTTTTAAGTTCCCATATATTGTATACAAACCAAATCTTGGTTTCCAAGACCTTGTATGCACTTACGTACATATTGAATAGAAAGAACAATACAATAGATTTGGTTTCCAAGACCTTGTCTATACTTATGTACATATTGAATAGAAAGAACAATACCATTTGTCCTTTGAATATCTCATTGTCTAAACTATCTTATTGCGTGTTCTCTTTCATAATCTATGGGTTTGATTCATGAAAATAATGCTTGTCAAGCACAATAGGGGCAAATTAAAAAACGTACAAATTTGTTGATTACAAAATTGTGACTATAGACATAGTTCAACAATCAATAACTCCTGTTTTTTGCTCTATAGCTAGCACATTTAGCATCCTATTAAATACCGTGTGAAAATTATAGATCTAGGTAGGTGTATATTCACGTTTATAAAACCTTATAATTTACTGTGACTTGTAAGATCCCGGGTCCCCACCCCCCACAATGTGTGAATGGGGGACTTGGGGGGAGAAATTAACATAAGGTTTCAATGTTTAATTTTTTAAAAGGAAAAAAAAAACTTACTTGGCTTTCACCTCATCAGCTAGCCTATGCCTTATAAACTACAAGTAAAGGCAAGGTGCCTCAAACAAATTTGGTTAGTGAAGGTAAGACTATTAGACCAAAGACTAGGTGGGATATCCCTATTGACACCTACTCAATTTATGCCTACTTTGCTAAAACTCAAAATATAGAAGTGATGGTAGAGGAGAGTGTAGATGCTTTGACAAAGGAGAATACAAATGCTTTGACAAAAGATAGTATAGATGCAGTACTAGAAGGTATTGATGATGCAGAGATCTTAGCTAAGGATGCTTCACATGTTAATATTGATGATACAAATGCAATGATTGTGGTTGCAAATGTCGTAGTAGAGGAGGGTACACATGATATACAAGATGTATTTGATGATGTGGATCAGCTAGCTCCTAATGTTATTGTGAAAGTGTCTATTGATGATGCTTTGATTGAGAAGGTAGATACTCCAGTAGTAGTGCACACAAATAATTCATTAAATGAGGATGAAGCAATACTTGGAAATGCCAATTCTACATTAGCAGTGCATGCAAATGATATAGGAATTCAAGATGAAGAAAAACTGGATGCTTTTGATGATGTTGTTGATGAGATAGATGCAAATGTTATCGAGAGGGCATCACCACTTGTGCTCATTCTAGTTCTAGAGATGGAAAAGTTTGTGCAAGTGAAAGAAGATGTTAGCCAAGAGATATCTATCATGGAGGATGCATCCTTATGGGGGTTTGAATCTAGGAGCATATGTTTTCCTATGCATGATGACAAAGTACTTTGTGGATGTATGCTTTTCTATGTTTGATGTTGGGACAAAAGTGGATATGTTTGATGGAATAAAATCAATTGGGTTGCTACTAGTCAAAGAATATGGAATGCTACAATGATGCCATACGATTCAGCTAGATTTACATGTTCTGGAATGCTATAAAGGTTTGATGTGCTATCATTACCATTTGATCCTAGAGGGTCTATTAGTTTTGTGGAGCTGGATGCCGAGGGTTACATGCTATTCAAGATGTATGAGCTTTCAATGCCTTATGATCTAGGTGGGAGTGCTTGGGATAGCAGTGCATTTCTAAGGATTACCGAGATCTGGGTTCGTGATCTTGGCGGTAGTACAATTATGGGCATAACACTTTGGGTAAATATGAGATTGCTTTTTTACCCCAAAGGGATGCATAAGGTGGCACATGCCAGAGGATATGCAGGTTTGGAGGGGGTGGATGTCGTGTGGTTACATGTTCAATGAAGGAAGAACAAGGAAAAGATATCCATATAAATATTCCATATATATGCCTACAAGATACTTACTCATGATCCTCATATATTTTCTAAGTTTAGAACTAGTCTCCAAAATAGTTAGAATATCCATTATTGAGTTCTATTAAGCTAGTGACAATTTTGGATGGATAGAAACACATGGAAGGAGTTAACTTGAGTGCTACAAGGCGCCCATGCTTAAAAATACAAAAAAAAGTAATGGTTTTACAAAAAGGGAAATTTTCAACTATTCTAAGATGATTTTCACAACTTTTCTCACATTGGCTTGTAGATCAAATATGTTTTAGTCAATTTGAGTACTCAAACGTCCATATTTTGAGTTTAGAGGAAAACATTAGAGGGAAAATAAATGTTAACAGGTTTAGGATAGGACTATTAGTCTCAAGGTTTCTTCCTTAAGGCTTCTACTTACCTACTATTGGTGAATGCTCTTGCCTATCAAAGGGACTATATGTGTGTAATCCAAGAGTGTATTTGCAATGCACATAATGAACTATTGAGTAATTTACAAGTTTCTTTTGGTATTGTTAATTCTATCTCCTATCTTATTTCTTTCCATAAACCCTTGTGGTTTATGGGTTGACACAAACACCCCTCGATAGCATTGCAAATTACTACAAATCATACATGAAAAACAAGATACCACTATGACAAAAGTATTGAAATAAGAATTCTAGTATTGTGTGAAAAACAAATTATGCATGATTGAAATACTTTTTTTTGGTAATACAATACTTAATTCTCAATATCTAACTACACAACAAGTAGTATACTTGGCATTGTCCTTAGTATTTGACATCATCCACTTGAACATGCATGTTCAAAAACAAAAACGAGATTCCTAAAGATTTTTTCTATTGAAATAAAAATTTACATTACAACAACCACAACAAAATGGCAGGAACATATTCTTCCCAAATATAATATAATATTATATTAAATGATTAGTTAAGCTAGAAAATACTCTTAGCAAAATATGCAATAATATTTAGCTTAAGCAAAGGGAGAGAAAAAAAGGTTAACAAAGATAAGATAATACGATTTGCATGCTTCATTGTACATAAAGAACCTAATAATTACTTTAGAGAAAATTGTTTATTATATCTTCATTTTAGTAACTTGATACAGTCGTAAATTAATGACTGGAATTCCTTATTCAAAAAAAGATATAAAATTGAATGAAAAAATATGTACAAAAAACTATTAGCAATCATGTGTGTATTGTGTAGTCATCTCCTGCACCTGTGAGCCTCACAGTTTGAGTCAAACAAGGATAGTAGGAGCTCTAACATTGTATTTATCTATCATTTTATGTGTTTTAAACACTTTAGATGGAGGGCACATTAGTGCATTTCTTTTTTGTGCACTTTTGTCTATTTTTTAGGGCTTTGGACCGCATTTAGGGTTTTCCCTCTTTTTCACCTATATATATAGGGGCTTTCCCTCCCACTTTCATTATCCATTATATATCATTGATCCTTCGTGATCAGCTAGCCCTCCTCATTTTCTCATTTCCCTGCTATTGTCTAATGCTCACATTGACATGTAGAGCTATGTGTTGATTATTGCAGCCTTGTACTTTCAACCATTCCAATCACATTGTTCCTTCTCTCTCTAGCATTCTCTAGCAGATGGTATTGATTGGTAGTCAAACTAGGACAACCATTAATCCAATCGAGGCCTCTATTGAAAAACTTGTGAAATTAAGTGTCTCATTCATAGCTCAATTAGCTCAATGGATGGCATTCTAAATGGGTAACAAAGAGAATAAAGAAAAGGCTCAACCATCTACGAACATGAGGGTTCTATTTCAGCTAGTAAATTCAAATTCACAAGAGCATCATTGAAAGAAGAGGAATTCCAAATAGCCAATATGATATTGGTGAACCTTTGCAAAGAAGTGACGAGTATATTGGGAACTCAAAACTAATAGCAACCAAAAGCATGACAAGTACTTCAAACACTTCAACATCATACAACAACCGAATAGACAGATATGATATAGCAAAAGACATGGAATTAGTCAAAAGCAAAGAAATACAAACTAATAGAATATAAGAAATGTCCAAAATGGATTTTTTTAAAATACAATGAAGCAATAAAGAAATTAAATGGCAAACAACATATGTCATGCTTTAAAAATGCTTAGATTTTAACTATAACCAATTATTCATAATTGGTGGTGGTAGCATAGGTAAAACATTTATTCTCTTAACTCTTATTCAAGGCCTCCTACAACATTAGACTATACAATAAAAGAAAATGTAGATCTTCCAACAACATTACTTATTAATATACACATGCAAGGCAATGTTCAATGTCGTTGGCATAACATTATACTTAGCATTATAACTTCCACTAATGACAAATACGATACGAAGTTTGTCTTAAAAAAAGCTAGACACAATGGCATCGCATTATAAGAACCTATAATTGCTAGTGATAAATGAGATCCCTTTGGTTGGTAGCAACATGCTTAAAAACATAGACAGACGATTGTGTTTGATTAAGCATGAGCACAACAAACCATTTGGTAATCTTGATATTATCTTTCATAGTGACCTATCCAAGCAAACCAACTTAAAGTTTCAAAGCCTACAATATTGAAGAGATAACATAGTATGGATTCAATTTATCAATGTAGAAGTCGAAGCTCGAGCTAGATATGGAGAACCACATCCAAATGGTGCACAATGAAATGAATGATAAAGGAATTCCAAATAGGAAAAAATAGCAATAACACTATTTCAAAAAGTCACTTCCCCATATAACTAGATGCATCATGTGTACAATATATCAAACACAAGGATTGACACTATCTACAATGACATGTAATCCATTGAATAGGAAAACACGAGGACTAGTGTACAAAATATTTTTGAGAGTATCAAACCCTGATAAGCTTCACATAGTACATCGAATACAAACATTCATGTAGACCCTTTAGTAATCAAAGAAATAGAGAGATAACAATTCGAATATAAGTGGGACTTGACAAATACAATCTTACAAAAAATTGAACCAGTGAATTCTCTAATATAAACACTAAAAATAAACAACCTACATCCATATTTTAATAATATAGTAAACACCAAAACATTACAAAAATCAAATATTATATGCTTACTCAAAACATGTCATTTAGACACACACAAACCTACTCCTTACTTCAACTACTATGACATGGAGTAGCACTTCTATATTACAACAAAAAAATACTAATTGTAAAAGTAGAACACAAAATCACAAATAGCATTGATTATTTGCAATTAAAATTTAGAATAGATACAGTGAAAGATATATATGTAATTGTCATTCACAAACCCCCAATTGTAACAACAACGACTTTAATATTTACAATAGAAAACATCACTAAGAACATTCTACAAGCCCAATATTTAATATTTACCAAACATTTAATTATTAACAATAACAACTCAAACTCACAAAGCAAATGACTACAAAAAATATTTGCAAAATATTAAGCAACACAATTTATACAAAAATTCACTGCAACATATCAATCTATAATAGACAACATATGGACTAGCATACCTTCATACAACAAATTACAATAGGAAGCACATTCTATTATTAGATAGATCACTCATCTACATTCACCCTCATATAATTTATCCCTAACAAACATACCTTAGAAAACAATGTTTATTGCCCAATGGAATGAGTTTGTTCTTAACATTTTTCTTCCTATTCACATAGTTTCTTCAAATGATCATAGGTACTCTATGCAAACAACCATTTGATCGGAGTTGGAAACTAGGAAAATAAGGTTGTTATAAGACAAGTGAAGAATTAGATTAATTACAAATCGATGCATTGAAGACCTACAGCATGATCGAAGAAGACTAAGTACACTAGTTACCATCACCAATGGTCATCATGAGAACATTTCCCACCTTCAAAAACATGTTTTGCATTCTTGGCCATCTTGTATGTATTTGCATCTATCAAACCTCCCAATGACTAGGTAGTAATTGCTTGCTCCTAACTAGTTGCTTCGGCTTTAGCAAACATATTGTGAGTAGCATTAGTATTAATGACAAAGGTAACCTCAATTTGTCGCACTCCACATGGGGGAGGGGGGATACCAATGAGTTCAAACTAACTAAGTGGCTTATTGTTTGCCACCATCTCATGCTCCCCTTACAACACTTGAATACCATAACTATTTGCAATTTTAGAGAAGACTTGAGAATTCTAAAATTGGGATGGTTGTGTCCCTAGAAATTAGCATAGTGAACACCCCCCAAGAGTCTCAATATCTAGTTGAAAAGGGATTGCATTAAGTAGCAACATGCCCTACATATTCCCACATGCAGTACCCTAGATGATGGCACCTATAGCAATGCATCCGCCATGTTTCACATCCTTGCTTGATTCCTTCGCAAGAATCTATGAAATTGTCTCTTGGACTTTAAGCTTCTTGGTCATCCCTTTAGACTTATTTAGCATCCCTTGTTGCAAATATACGAACATCTTTCAAGCAATCTTTACATGACTGTTTAGTTCTCTCTATAAGATCACTTATAAGAGACCAAACTTAGAGTAAATCAATGTCATGTTTAAGTGTTCTATATCAGAAGCGCCTACAATAATAATGAAGCAAAGATATATGTCTGTCTTATTGGGGAGGAAAGCTCATATTTGGCCTTTCTTATTGCTTCATGGGGCCTTTGGAATGGCATCCTATTTGATGATGCCTACACCTTGATCCTTTCAAAACTCCTACACTAAATACCAAGGTAGAGTGTGGTCAAAGTCCTCTCCTCCTATAATTGTATCACCATTGGTGGCTTTTGCATCTAATACATAGGGAAAACACTATACACCTTGCTCTAAACATTTGATACTTAAGGCTCAAGATGATATTTTTAGCCACTCACAAGGCCCTATATTTCAATTGAGTAAATTCAAGCCAACAAGCAACACAATCCTCCTACTCTAAAATAGTCCCAATTTATTAAACAAATTTATTAAATAACACCATTATAAAATTCCCTTATATTTAAGACAATTGAGAAGAGAGTTACAAGTTATTAAATAGGAATAATGGCACCCTACCAATTCATCCTACCATTATCACTATACATCTCACAATGGAATCTTTAAATAGACCAGGGTATACATATGGAGGACTTTAGGCAAGATTTAGACATCAAGCAAAATGGATACACACATTATGCACTACCATATTGATATTATTGTGTGTAAGTAAAATATGCTAATATGAATATTTATACTTTTAAAAAATTTTGGGAATATGTTTGAAAAGATGCAAGGTAAAGGGACCTTGGGGAATAAGGTACTCTAACCCTAAAAGTAAGGATTCCTCTTAACTCCTCCTCTTTCCCTTCCCTCCCAAAACAAGAGACTACTCATGAATGATGTGGATGGAGTTAGCAACAAACGGCCATGGCTCACAATAGTTCCCCTCTCCCAAACATCTGTTAGGCAAGAAAAAATCTTAAATGTTGCTTTCTTGTTGCATATTCTTTATATGAACTATTGCTCACACAGGTTGGTGATGATTCAACTAACCTATGAAAGATGGTCATAACTCAAAAAATGACTCCATTGCACTATACTGATGGTAGCACATGCATATCAGATGGGATTACACATGTACTCAAGCATTCAAGTAGAAGGTATGGCATGATGTTTGTATCTTATTTCTCCCTCTCTCTCTCATTATACCATGGCTTTTTCATAGCATGACTAATGGCACATACAAATGTACCAAACATGTAGCACATATGTGCATGTGATATGGCATGCCACACATGGTTTTGTTTCTCTCATCCATCTAGTTCAACCACACTTTGGACTTCTTCAAGAAGATGTATGATATCCAATGGATGTTTTTGCATAATCTATATGAGCTAGGAGTACACACCCAACCATGGTTTTACACTGTAATAATCATTATTTTTCTAGGATATGCTCCCCATCAAATATGCATAAAACCTTGAGTGGAAAACATGGATACATGAACCCTTATAAGACTATATATGGTCTTGAATGATGTTAAAAATAGCTTGTATCTATAGCATTTTACTCGTGGGCAAATAATCTTGCCTAAAAATGCTTTGATAAGTCTTAACATTTTGGGTAAACTTGTGGCAGTTGGTATAGGGATGTGATCAACAAAGTATGTATCCCAGATGAGCACCATGCTCATATTTTTTAATGCAAGATTTAAAAATGGGTCTATATACAAAGATAATGTGTTACCTATGAGACTTAGGAATGTCCATATGTAGAGGATATTTTATTATGATTCCATTGTGATGAAGCATCAAGTTTTTCATAAAAATGTAAATAATGATGTTCACACATTTGTTAAAATTATTTTACACTAGTGTGACTTCTATATAAGGTGCATTCTGCTATAAATGGCACCCTATCCATAATCCTTCAAGCCTCTTGTTATCTTTTACTTTTTGTTGTGGCTACAAACACAATTTGCAAAATAAGCATGTCCCCCTCATCCACTACTTAAGTTTGGTAACCAAAATTGATGTGAGGGAATGACAACTGGTGTTGAACTAGGTACTAGCAAGATCCCTAGCATAGTCTAGCCTAATACTTGCACACATCTCTCTCTCTCTCTCTCTCTCTCTCTCTCTCTCTCTCTCTCTCTCTCTCTCTCTCTCTCTCTCTCTCTCTCTCTCTCTCTCTCTCTCTCTCTCTCTCTCTCTCTCTCTCTCTCTCTCTCTCTCTCTCTCTCTCTCTCTCTCTCTCTCTCTCTCTCTCTCTCTCTCTCTCTCTCTCTCTCTCCCCTCCCACAATGATTTTCTCATCTTGTTTTGCAAAATAGAGCTTTGTTCTCAATAGAAACACTTAAGATTGTGTAAAGTAGCACTAATAATCATCAATTATCCAAGTGGTCACAATTATCAGAATCGATATACATGAAACATCATGCAAGTTGCACTATTCCCAAATGTGAGAGAATAAATGTAGGTCATGATCACAAATACATAGAGAAGGGAGCCTTGTTTCTTCAAAATGAAACAACGAAATGATGATATCTTTCTTTGCAGCACTATGCAATTGTAAAAGCTCTTTAGCAAACCTTGCATTAGTTAACACCCATGCATAAGTTTTGGCACTGTGAATTTCAAGTAGTCATCTATTGTTTCTTCAATGTTGGTAACATTACTATTAGGCTCGTAAGAGTTATTCCCATTGTCTTCACCACCATCAATCTTGTTTTGATCAATGTCATCAATTTGAATACAACCATGCTTCTTCAAAGCCCTATTAGTAGTGTCCACTTATGTTTCCTACAAAGGTCCACAATCATCACTAGCCTAAATATAACCACACATCTTCAAACCCCATTGGCAACATCCACTTCTATTTCCTACAAAGCCTAGCGATTATTGTCTCTCAATCTCTTTCTCAAAGGGGTTGCTCTACCACTAGTGTGCCTTTGACATGTCCTCAACTTGCTATCCAACACAATCTCATTCAAGCGAATTGTCAAAAACTCACATTGTAAGGAGTCCAATTGACTCTGGGTAGCCCTGCAAGTACTTGAATGGTGTTTCCTCTCTATTTATGATTAGTATCCAAAAGCTCCTCCATCTCCCTCTCCCCATCCAATAGTTGCCTATCTATGGACCTCATTCTTATTTTCATATATTCTTCTAGTGATTGTAAATTCTTGAAGTTCACTCACATTGTAAGGAGTCCAATTGACTCTGGGTAGCCTTATAAATACTTGAATGGTGTTTCCTCTCTGTTTATGATTAGTATCCAAAAGCTCCTCCATCTCCCTCTCCCTATCCAATAGTTGCCTATCTATGGACCTCATTCTTATTTTCATATATTCTTCTAGTGATTGTAAATTCTTGAAGTTCTTCAACAACTTCTTCTTTCAACCCCTAATCTATTTGCCTTTAATTTGTCCTTCTCTACTTGTGAAGCCTCATCATTATAGTTCTTTCAATGTCCAATTTGGCTTCTTTCTGAGTTGATCTGTATTTGACTTCCCCTTTTTCATCCTTTTAGTTTTAGCATTAACTCTCCCTTCTAGATGAGAATATTTTTATTTAAACACATAAACACTTGAAGTTCTTTCTTTGATGAAGAAGCAACAACTTTTGCAACATTAGCAAGGGATTTTTCTTACTTTGGTTTAGACCTAAGGATAGTAGGTTCCTATTCATGCACATCGTACTTCAATATTTGGTCCTAGCAATAAACATAAAAGTAGCAGTCAATCAATTAAAACCTAAGACATTCAAAGCCCCACTCATAAAGCCATACCTATCCAATGACAAACAGTTATATTTCTAAAACATGCATCCTTTGACCCCTCTTCACTACATTTTTCAATCACAGACACTTCCTCTTCCTAGCTCACAATACCCCACCCACATCCATCCACCCTCCTACCAAGGCACAAACAAACATATATACACACCTCACATGCATACAAAAGCTTATAATACTCAATATTTAATTCATCTAAAGCCTTCATAATCACATGAGTAGATGACTAATAGAAGATAAAAATATCCACTAACCAATCAAGCTTGTAGTAGGGGAGGGGTGTCCTAAAACTGGAACCACTACACATCTCAAAATCTCACTTGTATGGTTTTAAGCCCATAAATCACACAAATCCTAAACAACTCTTTTGAGCCCTAAGTAGGCTATGTGATAATAAATGGAATGTGAGAAAGCAAATATCCAATTTACTTGTAACTAAATGTTTGCTCTAGCTTATATCAAATCTTCAATAAATGTATACTTCTCTCCATCATTGTATTTGTTTATCTTAGTGTGCAAACCATTAAAGATTATCATCAATCTTTGATAGAGATTAGCTCATCTACATCAATGTTCTTTCTCTCTTTAGTTGTAAACTTTATCCATGTGTGCGTTTTTTAAGTTCTCTTTAATGCATAAGCCATTATGACTCACTAGATTCTTGCCAATCATTAATGAAAATTACATCCTCTACATCAATGTTTCTTTAACTCATTTAAACTATGAATCGGAAGTCTCAGGGTTAGGAGTTCTTTAAGCTAATCACTAAGACACAAGATTCAACCAATGTTGGATCACTATGTTTGCATGATTGATCTTTTTGCACAATCAGGACAACTCTAGGAGGAAGGGAGGTTTATTGCAACAATGTGGTGTCCTCCATCTCATGAGGTAGTTGTGGCTTTGCTTAATGCTTTGCAAAATTCATGGGGAAGTAGAATTGGAGCATATGTGCATTCAACAACTTATAGAGGAAAACGAAGACTTTGATACATGTCTCTGTGTTTATGATGCATAGAAGCTCATGGCCATGGCGTGCTTGTTGCAAGCTTATTATGTATGAGGATTGTTGTGCTCATCATTGGGCCCTTCCTCTTGCTTGTAAGATGTGTGTGTGTGTGTGTGTGTGTGTGTGTGTGTGTGTGTGTGTGTGTGTGTGTGTGTGTGTGTGTGTGTGTGTGTGTGTGTGTGTGTGTGTGTGTGTGTGTGTGTGTGTGTGTGTGTGTGTGTGTGTGTGTGTGTGTGTGTGTGTGTGTGTGTGTGTGTGTGTGTGTGTGTGTGTGTGTGTGTGTGTGTGTGTGTGTGTGTGTGTGTGTGTGTGTGTGTGTGTGTGTGTGTGTGTGTGTGTGTGTGTGTGTGTGTGTGTGTGTGTGTGTGTGTGTGTGTGTGTGTGTGTGTGTGTGTGTGTGTGCACTATGAATATAGGTCACACCTTCCATCCCAACCATCCACAAGATGCCCCTTGTCACTTGCACTAGTGATCACGATCTCTCATGGTGTATGCCGCAAATTTTCCCAACAAAGCAAGTACCATGTTTCCACTTATGGACTATGCTGACAACTATGTGAATATTAGGGCTTCATCTTATTTTTGTAGGGTTAAAACAATCTTCACTCTAATGTGCATTAGATAAAATGTGTACACATGGAATTAGGATGATCTTGATTCATTTACTCAAGATTCAAGAATATGATGAGGTTGTTCTATCAAATGCAAATCATAAGATTGTAAGGATGACCTGCTTAATATAGGGTGAGAAGAAATTTACCGAGCTTATTACACTTTTATAGAGGTAGTCACATTTTGCAAGGCATTCACATGCCTAAGAAATTCACTTTCAACTTATCCATGTCAATATGTGAATGTATCCATAAACTGAAATACAATTTAGATAATGTTGATTCATTTAGGTTGTTCCATACTGCACTTTAGCAATCATTCAAGATTGTTTGATATTCGAATCAATTCAAATCTCAAGAGAGCCTTCTCAAAAATAAGCAAAGGTAGAAGCATGCAATTTATAAGCTTGTTAGGGAGCTAAAGATTTTTGAAATCCCTCAATGTGCAATGGAAAGGATTCAATGAGGTTCCATTAAAAAATCATATTAAAGATGAACAATTTGCATTGAAGAGAACATGCATTCATTTACTTTACTGCAAAATATATTATAATTAGTGTTGGTTTTTCTCATGTTATAATGTTGAATGTAGGTAGAGGCCCCCAAGGAGGGGCCTAAGTTGCCCACTCCTCTTTGGGGTTTTACAAAAAATGTTGAAAGGCGGAACTTGTGAGTAGCCATGATTGGCATCATCAACTTATTAATCTTTGGGCCAGTAAAGTTGATGCTTCTCTGTCCATGAATTGTGAGTAAGGGTTGGATCTTAATTCTTTTAAGTTTCTTCGGATGGCACATAATCCAAAATAGAATTTTGTAGCTTCAGATGACAGATAATTGAGAAATGAATTTTGGAATTTATCCGGTTCAAGGTGGGAAAAGCCTCAATATTCACTTTTAGATGTGTATCACTTCAAGATCAATGCCTTCCTAGTAGTGGAAACACCACTTGGAAGATTTTTCTACTTACTGTGCATTCGTTGTACATTGGCTGAGTGGTTCAAATTTGGCCTGCCATTGTAATCAATATCCTGTTATCTTTCTTTCCTTGGTCAAATAGTCAAATGCAAAGGGACTTTGCTACATTTGGCTCCCACGACATTAACACTAGTTTGGAGGAATATTAATAGCTATAACTTCCATCAAGATGGACTTGGTCATGAGCCTTCTTTGTCCTTTGTAGAAATAAAAGTGTGTACATCAAACACCAAGGATCATTTCCATTAATAGATGCAACTCAAAGGATTGTGTGCAAATGTTGTCACATATGCTTATTGATTGAAGGCTTGTGCAATCATAGGGACTATGGAAACAAGCTAAGAACTACATGTAGAAATCATTCAAAAATCATTAGAGTAAGAGTTCCATGTCAATACCACACTGGTGGATATGTATGCCAAATGCAACTTGCTCATAGAAGCACACCACAAACTGCAAGTTAAGGGTGTTGTCCATATATGTTGAACATGGCTATTTTGAAGAAGTCCTTAGCTATTTCAATCAAGTGGAGCTAGAAGGTGTATTTAGAGATGTTGTCACATTCATTCTTTGCTTGAAAGCTTGTGGGACCATTGGAGCCTTAGTAGTGGGTCAATGATAACATGCCAAAATCCAACTACAAGATTGGAAAATCTCTCAATGAGCAATAATGCATAAATTGATACATATAACAAATGTGGCTTTGTAACTAAAGAGCAAAAAACATTTGACGAGATTCTAGCTCAAGATCCGATTTCATGGATTGTATTGATTGAAGGAGATACTAAAAATGGGCTCAATGAAGAGGTGCTGAAGTGTTTCCAACAAATGCAATTAGAATATGTTCTTGTAGATTTACTAACTATGGTTTTTTGTATAAAGTTTGTGTCACTATAGGGGCCTTGGAGTGGGTTGAGGTCCACATGTTGAAGTATGCAAAAAGGGTTGGGACAAAGAGTTATATGTAGGAATAAGCACACTTGTGGATATGTATGGGCAATGTAGATTGCTTGCAGAAGCACAACATGTGTTAACAAGATACCAAGTTGAGGCATAGTGCTATGGACTGTGCTAATTGCTACATACGTAGAATGTGGTCATGACGAGGAAGTTTGAGCTGTTTGGACCAGATGTAGCTAGAGAATGTATGAGTGGATGCCCTTAATTAGTTCTTTGCTTAAATGCCTGCTGCATGTAAGGAGCCTTAGAACCATGGCAACAAAAGTTGCATAGTGAAATCATAGGTAAAGGATTTGAGAGAGACATTTGTATTCACTGTACTTTATTGGAAATTACTCTTGTGGATATGCATCTTAAATGTGGTGCACTTGCAGAATCACACCATGTGTTTGACAAAGTGCCAAATCAAAGTACAAACTCAATGTCTTATTTGATGGATAAAAGTGCTAAACATGGGCTTATTGATGAAGTTTTGAGCTATTTTAGATAAATGCAATTAGAAAGAATGCAATGAGACCTAGAACCCAAGCAAAAGCTACATAGTGAAATAATAGGTAGAGGATTCAAGAGAGACCTCTATAATTACAGTACTTTGGTGGGAATTGCTCTTATGGATATGCATCTTGAATGTGGTGCACTTGCAAAATCACACCATGTGTTTGACAAAGTGCCAGATCAAAGTACAAATCATGGTATATTGAGCCAAGATTTGATCATTATGCTTGCATGATTGGTCTTTTTTCCAAACCACGAGACATTTGTCAAGCAGAGAGCTTCCTTAGAGAAACAAAGGGTTTTCCATTTAGGGATATAGTAATGGCTCTTCTTATTGCATGCAAAGTGTATGGAGAATTGAATTTGGTGTAGAGATGCTTTCAACAACTTGTGGAGGAAAATCAAGAGGATACTTCTACCTACTTGTTGATGGCAGATATATATATAAGGTGTGGAAAGTTGACTAAAGAAAACAAACAAGATAACATGAGGAAATGTGCAGAGGCAAAGAAGCTACCTGCCAATGCAATAATAGAGTTGAACATTAAAAATTGCTTAAATTTGTTGTTGGTATGAATCACATCAAGGAAACGCTTTCACTATTAGAAATTGTGTATTCTCGTATGAAGGGTGAAGGGTATCTGCCAAATGTAGATTTAATCTCAAGATAGTACCCAAGAAATAGGACATAACATTTTAATGTGTAGACATAGCTTGATTGATTAATTGATCAACAATATTTGTCATAGAAACTTTGGGGTGTGCATTGGCTTTTCCTAATAAATTGTTTATATTTTAATGCCTAGACTGGGTAGTGTTGAGATATCGAGCTCCACTCGTGATACGCCAGGGTGACCGTTGTGTATTTATGTCACCGACTTGTCAGTTGCAGACGCGGTTGGTACACCGCCCATGAATAGATGAAGCTGTGTTTTTTGCAGTGACAGAATTTTTTGCAGTGTTCTGTAATGGCGTCTGATTCTCTTTCACAGATTGTAACTAAAAAGCTTGACAAGAACAACTTCCAAGCATGGAAGTTTAGAATGACGAATTTCCTTATGGGAAAAGGATATTGGGAATTTGTTGCAGGAAATGAAGAAGAACCAGTTCTTCCTAATGTTCCCAATCAACAGCAAATGCAGGCATTCAAAGCATGGCATGAGAGAGCCAGGAAAGTTATGTACTGGCTGTCTATCAGTATTTCAGACTCTATGATTGTGCATATTCAGGATGCAAGTATGCCAAAGGAGGCATGGGATACTTTGTCAAAAATGTATAGCACAAATATGCAAGCCAGGAAAATACAGCTCAAGCAAGAGTTGCATAATGTGCAAAGAGAAAGTATGAGCATCAATGACTACCACATGAAGGTGAAGAAGATTGCAGATGCACTTACTTCCATTGGGTCGCCAGTGGAAGATGATGATTTAGTTTCTGTGACCTTGAATGGTCTAGGAAAGGATTATGCACAGTTTCGGACATCCATTTCAGTTCGTGAAAGATTTCCTGATTTTGAGGAGTTGATTGCTCTTCTAATTTCTGAGGAGCAAAGAAATGGTGGTGCATCTTCTTCAGGAAGAACTTCAAAAGAAGCTGTCTTCTACTCAAATACTGGAAGAGGTAGAGGCAGAGGTAGAGGAGGCTAATTTGGAGGCCGTGGTAGAAATCAGAATATGCAGCAAACTCAAGAAAACCAGTCCTATGGAGGAGGACGTGGTAACTCTAGAGGCAGGGGGAGCCAAAGAGGTCATGGTGGATGGCAAAGAGGCCAAGATGCAAACAGTAATGTTGAATGCTACTACTGTGGTAAAATGGGTCATATGGCTAAAGACTGCTATAAAAAGCAGAATGACATCATGAATGGAAAACTGCAACAAGGAAATTATGCATCTTCTAGTAGACAGGGTGATGACAGAAATGAGCATTTGTTTATGGTGCAGCACATGAACAATTCTGTGACAAGTGCAGAAGAAAGCAATGATGTATGGTATGTTGACTCAGGTGCATTAAACCACATGACAGGTCATGCAGAATGGATAGAGGATGCAAGGAAAATGGAAAAACCAGGATTTGTGGAGACTGGTGATGATACTGCACATCCTATTGTGCAGATTGAAAAAATTCCTTTGTCTATGCAGGATGGGAAAAAGAAAATACATGTCCGATGTATTTCATGTCCCGAATATCACCAAGAATCTGGTTTCTGTTGGTCAAATGGTTGAGCAGGGCTTGCAGATCAGATTTAATCCTCATGGATGCTTTGTTGAGGATATGAAAAATAAAGGTCGCTTGATAGCAAAAGGAAAGAAGAAGGGCAGAATGTTTACGTTGGATGCAGACATGCCTGAATTGAGTGCAGCAATGTTTGCACATGGGACCGGTGTAGTTGCAGATATTGATATCTGGCATAAACGCATTGGTCATATTAATGTACATCGACTTAAATCAATGTAGGCCCAAAATATTGTTGCAGGTTTGCCTAAATTCAAGGTTGCAGAAATGCATAAGGTATGTGAAGCCTGTCAATTTGGAAAACAGGCAAGGAAACCATTTCCTAGACATGTTCAAGAGAGTGAGAAGCCATTGGAATTAATCCACTCTGATGTGTGGACTACTAAAGCTGCATCTCTTGGAGGCTGTCATTATTTTGTCACTTTTATTGATGACTATAGCAGAAAAGTTTGGGTGTATTTTATGAAAAAGAAAAGTGAAGTTTTTGGGCATTTCAAAACCCTTAAAGCTATGGTTGAAAAAGAAACAGGCCTGCAAATAAAATGCCTAAGGTCAGATGGAGGGGGAGAGTACCTCTCAAATGAGTTTGCAAAGTTCTTGCAGGAGCATGGCATAAAGAAGCAATATTCATGCAGTCATACCCCACAACAAAATGGAATTGCAGAAAAGAAAAACAGGCATATTGGAGAGGTATCTCGTGCCATGCTCAATGAAAAAGACTTGCCAGATTTTTATTGGGCTGAAGCAGTTGCTACAGCAGTCTATATAATGAACAGGACTCCCACTGCAGCAATACATGGGATGACTCCAGAGGAGAGGTATACTGGTAGGAAACCAGATATTTCTCATTTGAAAATTTTTGGTTGCATTGCCTATGTACATATGCCAGATGAGCTGAGATCCAAGTTGGATCCAAAAGCTGAGAAGTGCATCTTTATTGGTTACTCTCTGCAGCAAAAAGGGTATAGATGCTATAACCCTTCTACTCGTAAGTTTACAATGAGCAGAGATGTTGTTTTTTATGAGATGAGTAGCTGGTATAAACCAGTAAATGTGATTGATGATGTAGATACACAAAATGGTAATGCTGCACAGAATTCACAGCAGCAGTCACAAAATATTAGTGGACCTGGAGCGTCCTCTAGCAGTGGTTCACATTCTTCGCCATGGACAGGCAGATTGAGATCAGGAGAATCTTCTCAAAGCAATGCAGATAGTGGTATGTAGGTATCACGAAAAGGAAAAGAGAAGGTTGATCAGCCCATGTTTGATGTGAATGCAGGTCACTCTTATGTGGATGGTGAATCCAGTGGCTCAGAACAGAGCATTGATTATGAGTTGGGTATTCCTTCTATTGTTACACCTGGAGTAAGGAAGACCAGGGATGTTTTGAGAGCACCTGGGAGTGAACCTATCTTGCGCAGGTCTACGAGAGCTAGGTATCCTGTGGATAGGTTGAAATATGATGGATTTACAGCCATTCACTATGCATATATGGTTAAAGTGATACATGAACCAGAACCCACTTCTTTTGAGCAAGCCATGGGAAAAGAAATATGGGAGAAAGCCATGGATGAAGAAATGGATGCCTTGGAAGCAAATGCTACATGGGAATTGGTACCTTTGCCTAAAGGTAAAAATGCAATTAGCTGTAAGTGGGTTTATAAGGTGAAGCACAATGCAGATGGTTCTGTGAATAGATACAAGGCAAGATTAGTAGTCAAGGGGTATGCACAAACATATGGCATTGACTATGAAGAAACATTCAGTCCGGTTGCAAGGATGGCAACCGTAAGAGCAGTCATTGCTATGGCTGCATCAAAGGGATGGTCTTTACATCAAATGGATGTAAAGAATGCCTTCTTGCATGGTGATTTCCAAGAAGAGGTCTATATGGAGCAGCCACCAGGTTATGTGCATGCTGTTCATCCTGAGTTTGTTTGCAGGTTGAAGAAAGCCTTGTATGGCTTGAAGCAAGCACCTAGAGCATGGTCTGACAAGATAGGACAGTATCTTGTCACTATTGGCATTCAGATTTCCAAGGCAGATTTCTCACTTTATGTGAGAAAAACAGAGAAATGTATTATGCTACTTGTCATTTATGTTGATGATTTGATTATGACAGGTGACAGTGATGAAGATATCCTTCATGTGAAAATGCTATTGAAGCAGAAGTTTGAGATGAAGGATTTGGGAGAGCTGCGTTATTTATTGGGCATTGAGGTGATTAGATCACCAAGTGGGATATAGCTCTTGCAGAGGCAGTATGGATTGGACATGCTGTCCAAATATGGGATGACAGGCTGTAAGCCTATTTCAGTTCCTTTGGAGCAGAATGTGAAGCTGAGCACAGATACAGGTGAGCTTCTAGAAGACCCTACTATGTACAGACGCATAGTAGGAAGTTTGATTTATATGACTATTACCAGGCCAGATTTGAGCTATGCTGTTGGATTGGTAAGTCAGTTTATGCAGGCTCCAAGGAAACCACATTTGGATGCGGCTAGACGCATACTCAGGTATGTGAAGTCCACATTGCAGTATGGACTATTTTATGAGACTGGGGTTAAGATACAGTTGCATGGATACACTGATGCTGATTGGGCTGGTAGTATTTCTGATAGACGATCTACCAGTGGATATGTGTTCTCTTTTGGGAGTGCTGCAATCACTTGGAGCAGCAAGAAACAGCCTACAGTTGCCTTGTCCAGCACAGAGGCTGAGTACAGGGGTGCAGCAATGGCTGCATGTGAGGTAGCTTGGTTGCATAAGCTACTTTATGATATGCATCAGTCTACAGATGGGCCAGTTGTCATTTATTGTGACAACATGAGTAGTATACACTTGGCAAATAACCCAGTCTATCATGCTAGAACAAAGCACATTGAGGTGCATTATCACTATGTGCGAGAGAGGGTTGATCTAGTTTATGTCAGCACAGAGGATCAGGTAGCTGACATATTCACGAAGGCATTGGGCGCAGAGAAGCTGCGTAAGTTCAGAGACCTGCTTGGTGTGCAGGAATTGGGATTGAGCTCGAGGGGGAGTGTTGAGATATCGAGCTCCACTCGTGATACGCCAAGGTGACCGTTGTGTATTTATGTCACCGACTTGTCAATTGCAGACGCGGTTGGTACACCGCCCATGAATAATAGCTACATGACAGCTATCCTTATCTACTCTAGTTCGTGGCTCAGTTAGTATGCCACCTTAGTTAGTTGAGTTTGGTTTGAGATCCATATATAGGGTTCTTCTATTTCTTTGTATGAGAGTTCTTTTGGCTTACACAACTAAGAAGAGGAAAACTGTTTTCAGCCTCCACCCTTGTGTGTATTCCCCCATTGTGCAAGCAAGAAAGCTACAAGTGAGACTCCTTCCTTCTCTCCCACAATCTTGATAGGTAGGATGCTAGTTAGTTCAAGGAGTAGTGTTGGAATGGCAATTGCCATTTAGTGATGTAGGTTACACAGATGATGATGAGTATTGATCATAAATGATACCTCTCTTTATTGAACCATAGTGGTAGCTCTCTTCAGTGTGTTGGCTATGTTTCTAAATATTAATGGTAGCAATGATGGTGAATGTTGATCATAACTAGTACCTCTCTTTCTTTAGCCATAGAGCAATTTATACATATGGGCTACATAGAAGTGGGGCTTGATACATAAATCTATTGTCAACCTTGCCCATGACTACTATTGGGTCACACAAATGGAACCACATCACACACACACACACACACACACACACACTCTCTCTCTCTCTCTGTGTGTCTCTGTCTCTGTACAAAGCCAATTGAATTGAATGTTATTGAAGAAATCCAATGAGCTAGCTAGTAGGCAATGGATTGGTCACCCCAAAAAAGAAATATATAGGTGGTCGTGGCTTTGCATATAGGGGGGAGGAGACTAGATTGAGAGGATTTGCTTCTAGGTTCATACTTATTTATTCCAACATCTGTTGAGAATCAGCAATCACACTCACTAAACAGCCTCTTTGTATGGAGCTTCAGGGTTAAGGATATGCAGGCTAACTTATCCCATATGCACAATGGTGCCTACTACAGTTTCCTACTTTCCTATAAAGCATTGTACTTGCTTCCTTTTCTTAATGCAATATAGTACTCTTTTCTTTTCAGTGAAGTGTCAATGTCATTGTCCACATACACAAGATTGTGTTTATGAGTCCAAGTCTCAATCTTGGAACCTAATTCACTTGTGTAACAAACAGTGTCTTTGTCTTCTCCATCATGAGTCCACACTTCTCATTTCATCCTCCATAGCTTCCGGTTTTGCCATGCTCTAGATCCCGCATTTCTCACATGGTATCAGAGCCCAGTTGGGCATGGCATTGCTTCTCTAGCCTCTCTTGATTCCTCTCAACCTCAGTCTAGCTCAATGTCAGCTCATGACTTCATCTCCCAACTCTACTCTCACTGAAGCTTCCATGGCAGCCATAGCCAGCAGCACCCTGTCAGATTGAGCTGCTTATATCTCACTCCATATGTCAAATCTCTTGGAGCTTCCTTCTGGAAAAGTATTCCCCAACTCACAAAGCTTCCCTGTATCACATCAATCCAGGACGTTGGACCATCTGGAGCTCAGCATTGTGAAAATCCTCAATCTCTGCTCTGTGTCTGCTATAGCCAGACAGGACCTACCTTACTTGGAGCTTCAATAACTCCTCAACCAGGCCATTTCAGCCCACAATTTCTTCTAGGGAATTGTTCCTCTACTCAAGGCGCTTCATCCTAGCATGAAAATCGACTAGATTACTGCGCCCTAACTCCAGCATTGCGAAAATCGCGAAAATCTGTCCTGAACTGCGTCGAATTCGTTCGAGCTGCCTGCGTGCTGCATACAGTCCACGATGTTGACGATTATCATGGGGCTTTGATAGCCCATGAAGTCAGCTTCCTAGCCATATAAAAATTTTTGAAAATGATCCACTGTAGCTCCTGCAATCAGCAAAAAACCAGGCTGCCCCCAGAAACCCTAATGCAAAAGCCATAGCCAAAGCTTCAAAATTCTGACATTTTTCACTGTTTCTCTCACTGAAGTTATCAACAGTGATTTTAATCACTGAGCAATACTCTCTGAAGTTCATTAAAGTACTGTCACTCAGATTTGAAGGTATCAGCATCAAATCAAGAAGGGGAAGATTACACTTGGATTTAAAAAGAGTAAAGGACTTTATAAATTTGATATTCATTGACACTCAGTTAGTGTTTTTTAGCACTTGTGTCTCTCAACCAACTCTTCTGCTGCTCAAATCTAATAGTCTGAAGTTGATTTGCTACTCTTCCCGTAAGTCTAACATGGAAAAAGACTCTCCAAATGCTCGATTCAAAGGAGTCGGTTTTCACACCTGGCAAACCCGCATCAAGCTCATCTTGATGAAAAAGGGTCTCTGGGCCATCACAAATGGCAAAGAAAAGAAACCTCGGGACGCGGACCTTGCAACTACTTGGCAAAAGAATGATGACAGAGCCCAGGCCATTATCAAACTGGAGCTAGACGGCGGTTATATCCATCATGTGGATAACTGTGAGACCTTCACAGGATACATGAAAAAGACTTGACACCCTGTTCGGTGCACAATCTAAATCATCAAAGTATGGTCTCCTGATTGAGTTCTTCAGGCTTGAAATGAAGTCCAGCACATCACTTGCCACACATCTTAATTACATGGAAGGACTCCTAACCCAACTTTCAGGAATCAACATTAAAATGGATGAAGATGTTTGCATTGGTGTTCTACTTAAGAGCTTGCCTCCTGAATATAATAATGTATCAACAACTTTAATCAACATGCCAAATCCTGAACTTGTTGATATCCAGGCATCACTGTTAGAAGAGGAAAAGAAGCTAAAAACTAAGGAAGAACCAAGTACCTCTAGAGATGAGCATGCATTATATGTTGGCAACAGGTACAAAGGCAAGAAGGATCAGCTCTTCTGTGACTTCTGCAAAAGGACCGGACACACCGAGAAGTTCTGCCACGCAAGAAAGAGATCCCAAAAGGCCTATCTAGTCGCAGTCAAAGAAGAAGAAGAAAATGGAGCAAAGGAAGAAGAAGATGAAGATGAAGACCACCAGGATCGGAAGGACAAGACTCATCAGTCCTTGTACTCTCATAATTATGATAGACTGTTTTAAAAGCCTTGTATTTTCTTGCCCTAATGCTTCCTGCCATAAGCTTTGTAAACTCCTTATGTAACTTGGCATTATAGTCCCTGTACACTTTGTGAGGCCCCTGTTACAGCCTCTGGATGTCCACCATGTTTATGGTACCCACACTTAGCCTTTTTTGCGATAGCCTCTGGTGTTTTGCCATGTTTGTGGTATGCCCACACTTTGCAGGTGGTTCTCATTACAGCCTCTACACACTTTGTGCCTTTCTAGTTGTGATTGAGGAGGGTGTTGAGAATCAACAATCACACTCACTAAACAACCTCTTTGTATGGAGCTTCAAGGTCAAGGATATGCAGGCTAACTTATCCCATATGCACAATGGTGCCTACTGCAGTTTCCTACTTTCCTATAAAGCATTGTACTTGCTTCCTTTTCTTAATGCAATATACTACTCTTTTCTTTTCAGTGAAGTGTCAATGTCATTGTCCACATACACAAGATTGTGTTTATGAGTCCAAGTCTCAATCTTGGAACCTAATTCACTTGTGTAACAAACAGTGTCTTTGTCTTCTCCATCATGAGTCCACACTTCTCATTTCATCCTCCATAGCTTCCGGTTTTGCCATGCTCTAGATCCCGCATTTCTCACAACATCAACATGGCATTATTTACCTTTAGCGACATGTACTCCATTGATTTGATCTAAAATAATTGTGCATCCACTACTAGTGATGGTGTTACAACATTATTGGATTGTAGTGCTAAATTTTTGCAGTCTTCAAGAATAGTTTAAGTAGACCTAGAAACAAGCAACTTGGTTGATCTAGCTCAGTAGAGCACAAGGCTTTTGATTATGATGGTTAGCCTATTACATGCTTGTTGTAAAGTATTCCTATGGTTGGAGTTGCATGAAAGGGGGTAGTAGTAAAGGACTATTAGTTTTGGTGTCATACTAGAGGATGAAGCACACTTGTAAAACGCTATATACTTTGAGGTGAGATGAGAGAAATAACTTGATTTGGAACAATTTCAAGAAAATGCCAATATTGCAGCAAGTCATTGCAATACTCTTCAATATTTGCATTACTTTCAAAAGTTTGTTAGTATAGCCCTTTAGCACATATGCTTATTCTTGAATATTTGTCCTACTTTTGGAGATATGCTTACATGTGGTACAATGACAAGGTGGTGTCAAACCCAAAACATTAACCACTTGTTAACTTCTATTAAGTGACCCACTTCGAGACTTATGCCTTGCCTTTTAAGAAGGATTAAAAAAAAAGAAAATTATAGAAAAAGACAACTCTCTCTCTCTCTCTCTCTCTCTCTCTCTCTCTCTCTTTGCATCTTCATTTGAAAAGGCAGAAGGGCTATATTTCCCTATGCACTTACTTGTGTACCAATACAATCGACAACTATGTCTAGCCCTTATGTATACGAATTACACATATAGTGCTAAATACATGTACACTCCTCTCAATAAAAGGAAAATATACATAAAGTCATTTAATTTACATCATGCACATGACTCATTTTTTCCCAATGAGTTAAGCATTTTGATTGTAGTTTTAGCAAGAGACTTGCCCAAGTTGGATTTGGAGGCCCCTCATCACTTCCTATGAAGTGATGGGTGTTTATGTTACCTACTTCTTTGTGGGATTCAGTCCAAATGCTCAATGCAAAACTTCTTTTTCTCTCTCCTCTCTCTCCTGCCGAAAAAAGGCAATGCTCTTATGCACACCATAACACACCTTTCCTTTAGAAAATTAAAGAAGAAGAGCCCTCTCCCCCTCTCTTGAAAGGAAAAGGCAATACGCTTGCGCAATGATGTGCCCTTGTTTTAAAGAGGTTAAAAAAATGCGTGTGTGTTTGCTTTTGGACAGAAATTGCCACGCAAGATGTCAAAAAGATGATGTGGAGCTTCGAAGGCTCTTAAGGATTCTGAAGGTCCGAAGGGCGAGGAGGAGGAGAAGGGCGATCAGCGATGACCTTCATGCGCACGCTCTTCTTCTTTGGGGCTGGCACTGTCTATGGCGTCTATCTGGCGCAGAACTACAACGTTCCCGACGTCCGCAAGCTTGTGAAGACGGGCATCATCATCGCTCGCGTCTACGAGGAGAATTACAGGAAGAAGCCCAGCAGATCAGACGATGATCCATAGGTACGTACAGCTTTTCCACAACAACGCAGTTTTTTCTGAAGAGAAATACACACGGAACATGCATGTCTTCCTTAATAGTTTTCCCTTCATAACACGCAGTTTTGTGAAGACAAACACACACGGAACATACATGTCTCCCATAATATTTAGTACTGTGTTGTGAAGTGAAAAATGCATGAGACATACATGTCCTAAAAGTCATAGTATTGTACTGTGAAGAGAAACATACACGAGATATACATGTCCTAACAGCCATTATTTTGCGTGTAAGATAACTGTTAAATATGTGCCTCAGTTTCAGACTTCCAGATTTCAGATACTATTTATTTCTTGCTTTTATATTCGAGGTTAACTGTATACCTTTCTAGAATTGTGGCTCCAGATTCCAGGTACAGATCATTCCTTGTCTTTTCTTTTCACACTAAGCTTATCTTCAAATCTTTTGATGCTTCTTGGTGTAAAGAAATACTCTGACAGAGAAACACAAATAACAATCATACAACAAAGCACAAAGCACAGATTGATAAAAGAACACAATTAGGGTTAGGGTAACTTAGAGACAATGAACACAGAAAATAATTGAAGTGATATAATTGCTGAATATACAATGCTCATGCAGCAAACACACTATGCAATGAATGAATACTAAACCTTGAACTCTTGTATCTCAAGGATCAGAGCAAGGGTAATGAGTTGGAGAGTGTGTCGTATTCCGAACGGATCCCGAATCGCATCAAGGCAGCCTCCGGATGTTGAACACCAGCAAATGTAGTAGTGAGAAGTTGGATTTGATGCAGACGGCAGTGAGGAGAAAAAAAGACTAAAAACACAAGTTGCAGGAGAGAGAAAGACTAAAAACTCAGGCATGATAACTTGAAGGAGAGAAATGTTAGAAGTGGTACAGCAATGGAAGCATAAACATGCTGAAATAAACTGTTGAAACACAAGATAAAAGAAACAAAAAATGAATGAATACAAATATAGATGAGAACTCAGATGTATGCTCGGGAAATGGAATCCATATCGAACACAAGACAACAGCATACAATAGTGAGTCACTGGTTGTGCGGGCACCTTGGCACCGGCTCCTCTCTCCCCGGAAGAATCCACAAATGATGGTTGAAGTACTGAAGAGAAGGAGGAGCCCTAGCAAAATATAGGCATAAAATGGAGGAAGCAATAAATGCAGTCGACCAGCATTTAATGTTGGTCGGCCACTATTAAATGCTCCCCAACTCTAAAAAGGACACAAAAAAATGCTAGAAAAAATACTACAAAAAAACCACAGCCACTGCAGCACAGGCTCACATTTGAGTTGACTAATCTGCTAACAAGAAAGACAAAACGCAGGCAAGACAGCCTATAGGAGAGAGGAAACTGCCAAACGTAGGTTGTGGACGGCCTGGCGACAGCTTACAGAAGCTGGGCAACAGCTAGAGGAGAGAGAAAACTTCCAAACGCAAGTTGCAGATGACGTGGCAGACAGTACGACAATAGGTCTGTGCAGAAACAACAGTTGCTTTGCTGGACTGAGCTCCAAACAACGAGAGAAGGGCTAAAAATTAGGTGCCAACTGATGTAGACAGCTATGGACAGCTTTGGTTGAGATGTTCTCCACGAACAAGGTGTGGGCAGCAAGCTGAAACACCTGAAATCTGCAAAAACGAGATTCAGGGCTGAATGGAGGGCAGCATACATATTTATAGAAAGTTTGGGCCCTCCCAAGTGGGTTTGTGCTTATGGGACTTAGAAACTCCCTAGGATCGCGTTTTTTTAAAAACAAACAAGGTTTTTTCATTAATTAAGTAAGTTTTGGGGCTGTTTAAGCAAAGCTAATGCATTTTTAGCTCAATACTCTCTCTCAGGCTTAACAATGGTACCACGAGAAAGATCTTTTACCCCAAGGCGTCCCACCCTAGAACAGCTAGAGCATTGGACAAAGGGCGCGCATCGGCTGTCCAGCGGCCTACTAAGACTACAGAGGAGATGGTTATCTTACCAAGGGAGCCCAAGTGATCTCCTCAGAGAGGACAGGGCATCGAACAAAGGGTGCACGTCGGCTGCCCAGTGGCCTACCAAGCCTTACAAAGGCGGATGGAATTAGCTATGGATTTTTTTTGTTTTTTTATTTTTTTATTTTTTTGATCGATTTAGCATTAAGTGGGGGTTTAAATAAGTTTTCGTCCTATTGAGTATCTGAGTCCCAAACGGGAGAATGATAAAGGATGGTTAGACCCAAGACCTTCACAAAACAAGCATACTATCCCTATCGTTACTGGGTGTTGGTAAAGAAAGAAAATGACTGTGGGTATAGCAAATATGTGAAGCAAGCAAGACGAGCAAAGCAAGCAAGCAAGCTAAGGAAAAACTGCCTTGGAGATTGCCATGGAAAATGCCATGAATATGGTGGATCCAGAGTCGACCACTGCAAAAGACCGAGAAGGGATAAATGCGCATAGATGCATGTGTACATGAACATAATGCCAATGCATGGGGTAATGCAAAGGGCGATACAAGATGTCATGCTCACGCAAGATGCAATGCAACGATGCCACTTGGACAGTGTCCTTGCAAGGGAATTGTTTACGTGTCCAAGTGCCCTTTTACAATTATATCATCTTGACAATGCGGATGAAGTTACAAAGATCCATAATACGATAAATGAATGAATGTCTAAAAACTGTAAGTATCATCACTGTCACTATCAAGAGTAAAAGCTGCCCCCTCTCAAACTGGAAGGGAAAGCAAGAGGGAAACAAACTCCCCGTCAAGCTAAAGATGTAGGGGAGGGTGTACCGAAACCGATCCAATAGGTACTGAAGAACCGGCCAGTTGACCGCTTTAGTCAAAATATCTGTGAAATTGTTGGATGTAGGCACAAACTCTAGGCGGATAGTGCCTAGCTCAACTTGCTCTCTTGAAAAATGGAAGGGGACTCCCATGTGCCGCGTTCGTGGTGTAATGATAGGATTGCCCGCAAGGGCAATGGCACTTTGGTTGTCGCAGTAGACAACGGTAGGAGAGTCGCATGGAAAATGAAGTACTGCCAGTAAACTCCTCAGGTAGATGGCCTCAGTGGTGCCATCGAAGAGAGCCCAGTACTCAGCCTCGGCTGTGGAAGCGGCCACTGTCTCCTGCTTATGGCTAGACCAAGAAATGGGAGCCACGCCCAAGGTAAAGAGGTAGCCGCCATGGGAATGTCGGCTAATAAGAATCAGTGTATCCTTGCAAACATAAACCAGAACCATAAGTCAGGCCATAAGAATATTCAATAAGTACACCATAAATAACGTAACATGCGAAGACATTCAATCCAATGTGATATCCCAGGTGCTGTGAAATACTGACTGAGTATGTTAATTGAGTAAGCTAATTCTGGCCTAGTGTGAATTAACCAAAGAAGTTTTCCTACAATAGAGCGATAGGTATGTGCATCGAAGGGTTGTCTTAAGGTATCCTTCGGCAAGTGGACAGTAGGATCAAGAGGCGTGGCTACTGGTCGTGTCTAATCCGAAGTGTGTTGTTTCACTAGCTGAAGAGTGTACTTCTGTTGTGACACAAAAATACATCCCCCAGAATGAACTACCTTCATCCCCAAAAAATTAAGACAACAAACCAAGGTTTGTCATCTCAAAAGTAGCACTAAGCTTTGCCTTGATGTTTGCTAGGGCAGCAAAATCTGAGCCTGTGATGAGTAAGTTGTCAACATATAGCAGGATATAGCTGGTCCCCTCTGCAGTCGATCGAATATATAAGTTCGGGTCATAAGGGGTAGAATGGTATCCATGAGTCTATAAGAACTCATCCATCCTATGGAACCAAGATCACGGTGCTTGCTTCAACCCATAAAGAGCTTTCTGCAAGCGGAATACCTTATCCCTCGGGTTCCCTGAAGGAAAGCTCGGTGGCTGCTCCACATAGACTTCCTTCTCCAAATAACCATTCAGGAAGGCACTCTTGATATCCATTTGATATATCAGCCAACCGTGGTGAGCAGCTAGCGCAAGAAGTAACCGGAAAGATGTCAACCGCTCGGTAAGTGCAAAGGTCTCTTCATAATCAATGCCTTGCTTTTGTCGAAACCCTTGCACGACAAGGCAAGCCTTGTACTTATCTAAAGTCCCATCAGGTTTTAGCTTGGTCTTGAAAATCCACTTTATCCCGATGACTTTCTTGTGGCTTGGACGATCTAGCAATGTCCAAGTTTCATTTTGGTTAACACTCTCTAGCTTCTTTTCCATGGCCTTTCGCCATTGAGGGTGTTGAAGATGTCAGAGTGCAGCGGTGCGGAAGCGTAGGACTGAGAGAGAGAGAACGCAGAGAGAGAAGAGAGAGAAAGAGACAGTGGAAGATGAAGATCTGCTGTATAAAGTGTGCTGAATACAAAGATATGCAGATATATACACGGGCGCAGTGTGCTGGACTGCGTGTCTCCATCTCAACGATGCAACCTGCTGTTCACCTCGAAGTCCGCTGCAATCTGCACTGTCTCCTGTCTGAAATCTGCGAACAGAGACGGAATCTGCGCGTGTCACCGGTCTGTAATCTGCGAGTAGAGAAGTGTGGGAGACTGCTGGAGATGTCGGCTATTTATAGCCAAAATATGGACAAAACAGTGCGCTTGAAATACCCTGTCGGCTGCATTAAATGCAGCCGACTGCCTGCACAGGTTGGACTGCCACGTGGCAGTCCGACTGTGCAGTCCGATTGCACACTGTCCGACTGCACCTGCCTGCCTGCCTGCCTGGCTGTGATCTCTAACACCCCCTCTCGGAGCCTGGGCAGGGCAGAAGCCTGAGGGATCTGGAATGTCTCCGAAGTAGAGCCTGGGGAAGTGCCTTCGTAAACAAATCCGCAAGATTGTTCTCCGTCTTGCAGTACTCCACAGTGATTGTCTCATCCAGAAGCTTCTCTCTGATGAAGTGGTACTGGATCTCTATGTGCTTCGTCCAGGCATGAAAAAACAGGGTTCCGTGCCAAGGCAATGCAACTCTCATTGTCACATTGCAGCAAAGTAGGACGAGTCTGGGGGCACCCAAGCTCCTCCAATAATCTCCGAAGCCACACAGCCTCACATGTGGTGGAAGACGCGGCCCGATACTCCGCCTCAGTAGACGAAAGGGCTACCGTGGGCTGCTTCTTGCTACTCCATGAAATAACACCTGCACCCAAGGTAAAGCAGTAACCTGTAGTAGACCGCCTGTGGTCTACATCACCGGCCCAATCCGAGTCGCTTCAACCTGCAAGTACAAGATCTGAACCATCTGTCCCTGCGGGATAATGAATCCCTAAATCAGACGTCCCTCTCAAATACCGAAGTATCCTCTGAGCAGCCTGCCAATGCACCGTCTTAGGTTCACTCATGAACCCTGCCAAGAGCCCAATAGCAAAACATAGATCAACCCTAGAGTTGAGAAGCCAAATCAAGGACCCAATCAACTGACGATAGCGGGAAGCATCCGCCAAAGGAGAAGCTGAATGGGAAGTGGCCTTCCAGTTCGGATCCATAGGAGTAGAAAGGGCCCGACAATCCTCCATCTCAAAAGACACCAAGAGCTCCTGTACATATCTCTGTTGAGAGATGAAGATCCCCCTCTGAGACTGATAAATCTCATGGCCCAAAAAGAAATGGAGTAGACCCAAGTCCGTCATCTCGAACGTCCGATGTAAAGCTGACTTCGTCTCTTGGACCTGCTGGGCATCATCACCTGTGACAATCAAATCATCAACACATAAGACAAAAAGCACACAACCATCCTCGGAAGTGTGAACATAAAGCTGCGGATCGGCCTTGGATGCCGATATCTCAACTGAGACTGGAGGAACGAATCAATCTTCTCGTTCCATGCACGCGGAGCCTGCTTGAGGCCATACAAGGCCTTCTTCAACCTGTAGACTTTCCCATCTGAAGATCCAAAGCCAGGAGGCTGCTCAACATAGATCTCCTCCTTCAAATCACCATTGAGGAAGGCCGGCTTCACATCCAACTGGTAAACAGACCATCTCCTATGGCCAACCAAAGCAAGAATAGCTCTAATGGTCGCCATACGAGCTGTGGGGGCAAAAGTATCATGACAGTCAATCCCTGGGCGCTGTGCAAAACCTTTAGCAACAAGGCGAGCCTTGTGCTTATCCAAAGAACCGTCGCTAAGGTATTTGGTCTTGAAGACCCACTTGACGCCAATCACCTTCTTATTCGGGGGGCGGGGCACGAGTGACCAAGTGCCATTCCTTTAATAGCCTCCAACTCGGCTTCCATAGCTTTCTTCCATGGTGCGGACTGTAAAGCCTCCTTCATGGAGGTGGGCTCTCGATCCTGCATAACACGGGTCATTAAACAATAGTTAGAGCAAACAAGCTCTGTAGAATGTGCCTGGTGCCGCCGTGACCGCCGCGGACCATCCTGCGGTCCCCACTCCTCAGGAACCCCCCCGATCCTTGAATCACGGAGTGTATCACGGGCCCAGCGAGGAGGAGGCCGTACCTCCCCTCGTCTCTCTCCATCAGCAGAGGACTCTGGAATATCCACCGGTGGTAACTCTGAGGTGACCGGTGGAGCAGTAGACTCTGTGTTAGAAACAGAATCATAATCAAAAGGCACGGGCTCCAGTGGAACTGTAAAAGGAGCCCAACTCTCCCCTGGATCTCCAAGAACGGGATGCTCCTCACCCGTTGAAGTAGCCGGAACCTCCACAAACCGCACATCGCGGCTAGTGTACACATCCCGCTTGACGGGATCATACAGTCGGTAGCCTTGGGACTGGGAGCTGTAGCCAACAAATACCTGTCTTCGGGAAGCTACTTCAAATTTATCACGGTGAGCCTTGGGAATGTGAACATAGGCATCACACCCAAAGACCCTGAAGTAAGAAACATCTGGCTTCGTCCCAAAGTAAGCCTCAAACGGGGTCATCCCTTCCACGGCCGAAGTAGGGGATCGATTAAGGATGTGGACTGCAGTAGCCATAGCCTCGGCCCACAGAACCTGAGAGGTCTGTCGGTGCTCCATCATGGTGCGCGCTATCTCGATTACACTGCGATTCTTCCGTTCAAGAATGCCATTTTCTTGAGGAGTGTTGGTATTGGCAAACTCCTGGTGAATTCCTTTATCTGTACAAAACCGAGCAAACTCATTAGAAACAAATTCACCACCCTTGTCGGATCGCAAGGTCTTCAACTTCCGGCCCGATCGGTTCTCCTCAAAGAGAAGCCAATCCTTGAAGTGTGAGAAAGCTTCTAACTTTAATGCCAAAAAGTAGGCCCATGTCATCCTGCTGTAGTCATCCACAATCAGCATGAAGTACGAGCTCCCACGCAAGGACTCATTCCTCATAGGGCCACATAGATCCGTAGATACAAGCTCCATCGGTGAAGTAGACCGCCGCGAAGCTGTGTGGGGAATGGCATCCCTATGCTGCTTCCCCCGAATGTAGGAGACACATGGCTGCTGGCTCACCACTATATCTGGCAACCCTCGAACAAGCTGTCCACGTGACGCCCTCCGAAGATAATCATAGTTTAGGTGACCAAACCGAGCATGCCATAACTCTGACTGTGACTGAGAGGTAAGAAGAAGAGTAGAGAGGGCGGTGGAAGACTTCAGTTTATAAATGCCGTTCTCCTCATATCCGGATGAGAGAACCTTGCTCGATCCACGATCAAGGACTCGCACCGTAGTACTGTCAAACTCCACCAAAAGGCCAAGGGAGAAAATCTTATGAACTGAAAGGAGATGGTACCCTAAGCCTGGTACATGCAAAACCTTTGAAGTATGGGTACCACCTCGTCCATCGGGAATAAGCTGCATCTTACCCCGACCTGCAATAGATACTGAAGAGCTGTCTCCAATGAGAATCTGCCTACGCGAGGGTCGCAATTGGGCAACACCATCTGATGAAGGAGTCATGTGCCGTGAGGCACCACTATCAACAATCCACTCTCGAGCCTAGGGAGCCGTCATCACAGCATCAGAAGCATTCGGTGAAGCGTCCTCAATGACAGCTAGATGAAGAAATGCAGTTGATGAGGGTGCAGCCACCGCTCCAGAATCCTTGGTGTCCTTCTTGTTGATGTCCTTCTTGTCTTTGTCAGGGCAATCCTTCTTCCAATGGCTAGTCTTTCCACAGATATGGCATGTGGAGTCTTTGTCCTTGTCCTTCTCCTTGTCCTTCTTGGACTTGTTATCCCCCTTCTTCTTCTTTTGGTCCTTCCCCTTCTTCTGAGAGGCTTGACCTGTCAGCGCCTCCGTCTTGGAAGCATTCTGTCCCTTTAACTGTTCCTCTTGGTCCAAGACCATAGGAACCAACTCTTCCCACCGAAGAGTAGACTCTCGCCCCGAAGCAATAAGGGCAGAGTAAAATGTACCGAATCATGGCGGCAACTGGGACAAAAGTGTGATCGCCATGCCATGTCTTCGGAGGAAATCGGCTTCCCCGCATTCTGAACGTGCATCTGAAGCTGCCTTAGCTTGTTAATGTGCTCCCGCAGCGAAGAAGACTTGTTTACGGATAAGGTCCGCATCTGTACCTCCAAAGAAACCCGCTTCATAAGGGTCATCCGATTGTACATCTGATCAAGCTCCAGCCATATCTCCCGAGCCACCGTCAAGTGCTTGATGTGAGCGATCACGGCTGTAGTACATGATAGAAAGAGAAAGGAACGAATCCTTGCATTCAGTTTGTCCCAATGAGACTGAGCCTTGGCCAACTCCGCACGAGCATCGGAAGAGAGTTTGGACTCATCTCTTACCGAGGGCCGGTCGATCTCCTCCTGTACCAGCTCCGCCAAATCATAGGACTCAAGGATGGCCAACATCATAACGCGCCAAATGCGGTAGTTGTCGCCGTCGAGCTTTTGATCTGTAGGAAGAGCCGGTAAGACAGGCACCTTCCGGTCCATAATCAACTGGAACTCCAAGTCAATCTCTGTAGACATCTTCACTTGTAATGCCTTCATAAACACAAAAGCAGCCCCCTCTGACTGGGAAAACTCAGCCTGCTAAGGCTCTTCCGCGTCTTGAACCTTCTTCACCCGCCGGAGGCGATGAAAAAGCAAAACCTGCACTTGTAGGCTGAAAACTCAAACTTCCTCCGCGTCAAACAGCAGTAAACAGCAGCAAATCCACCACCTGGACTCCTTTCCTGCGCACCCACACTCGTTTCAGCCTTGTTCCAAGGCGCAGCCCTCCTGTCTGCCCTTAAACGCAAAAAACGCAAATTTGTGTCGCGATGGAAACTCCTCTTCAGGTTGATTCTGCGCTCAGTCAGCCCTCTAACACTGCTCTGATACCATGTCAGAGTGCAGCGGTGCGGAAGCGTAGGACTGAGAGAGAGAGAACGCAGAGAGAGAAGAGAGAGAAAGAGACAGTGGAAGATGATGATCTGCTGTATAAAGTGTGCTGAATACAAAGATATGCAGATATATACACGGGCGCAGTGTGCTGGACTGCGTGTCTCCACCTCGACGATGCAACCTGTTCACCTCGAAGTCCGCTGCAGTCTGCACTGTCTCCTGTCTGAAATCTGCGAACAGAGACGGAATCTGCGCGCGTCACCGGTCTGTAATCTGCGAGCAGAGAAGTGTGGGAGACTGCTGGAGATGTCGGCTATTTATAGCCAAAATCTGGACAAAACAGGGCGCCAGAAATACCCTGTCAGCTGCATTAAATGCAGCCGACTGCCTGCACAGGTCGGACTGCCACGTGGCAGTCCGACTGTGCAGTCCGATTGCACACTGTCCGACTGCACCTGCCTGCCTGCCTGGCTGTGATCTCTAACAGAAGAGTCTCCTGCCATGTATCCGGCTTAGAATGCGCTATGTAATCGACTATAAACAACAACACAAATGAAGCCTGAGGAGCAAACCAGGCAGATCTTCTAGGTCCCTCCAGAGTGGAATCCGGTGGTAGGATCCTCGAATTCCGCATGGTCTGCTGGTACCAGCGAGGTAACGGATCTCGCGGAGGGGGCCCATGGGAGATGAAGGATCTGCAGTAATGTCAGGAGAGCGGAAAGTAGACCAGGCTCAGTAGGCACGATCTCCGATGATGTGGAAGGAGGAATAAGAGCGGAATCATGTGCAGAGGATTGCACGATATCCCTCTCGTAAAAAACGACGTCCCTCCTAACGATCACCTTGTTTGTCCGAGAATCGAACAAACGATAGGCTTTTGCTTCAGACGAATATTCGACAAAAATAAGATCAGCTCGGGGAGTGAGCTTTCCTATCTTATTATCAGTCGTGTGTTTGTAGGCACGACATCCGAAGACTCTGAAGTGGGAAATGACAGGTCAAGAGTTAAAAAATGCCTCATACGGGGTCTTTTGAAGAAGAGCTGCAGTCGGGCACTGGTTGAGGATGTATACCGAAGTGTTAAAAGCCTTGACCCAAAGGCGCTCAAGAAGCTTTGTTGCAAACAGCATAGAGCGTGCCATTTCCATGTCTGTCCGGTTCCTACGCTGTACAACTCCATTCTGAGAGGGGGAGTTAGTAGAGGTGAGCATGGCGAGAGATGCCATGCTTCAGTAGAAACTCGGAAAACTCGTGGGAGATAAACTCACCACCGTTATCACTCCTCATGCAACCAACACGATGTCCAGTCTGGTTATGAACCAGCAGTACCCAAGCAGAAAAATAGGTAAAAGCATTAGACTTATGCCTGAGGAAGTACACCCACATGTATCTAGAATGATCATTCACTATAAAAAAGAAGTATAGCGCGCCATTCAAGGCGGCAGTGGATGTTGGCCTACAAAGATCAACATGAATCAATCTAAGAGGCTTCTCAGCACGATGTGTAGACTGTTGAGGGAATGGGGTATGGTACTGCTTTCTGAGCTGACAAGCTTTGTAGACATCGCAAGCTAGTTTAAGGCGGGGAAGGCCCTCAACCAGCTGACGGCGAGATAACTCATAAAGAGAGTCATAACCAATCTTGAAGACCAAGTACCTTAGCGATGGTTCTTTGGACAAGCACAAGGCTCGCCTTGTTACTAAATGTTTTGCTCAGCGCCCAGGCATTGACTTTCATGATACTTTTGTCCCCACTGCTCGTATGGCGACTATTCGAGCTGTTCTTGCCTTGGCTGGCTATAGGAGATGGCGTGTCTATCAGTTGGATATGAAGTCGGCCTTTCTCAATGGTGATTTGCAGGAGGAGATCTATGTTGAGCAGCCTCTTGGCTTTGGATCCTCTGATGGGAAGGTCTACAGGTTGAAGAAGACCTTGTATGGCCTAAAGCAGGCTCCGCATGCATGGAATGAGAAGATTAACTTGTTTCTTCAGTCAAAGTTGGTATATCGGCGCTCCAAGACCGATCCGCAGCTTTATGTGCACACTTCCGAGGCTGGTTGTGTGTTGTTTGTGTTGTATGTTGATGATTTGATTCTGACAGGGGATCATGCACAGAAGGTCCAAGGGACCAAGACAACTTTACATCAGATGTTTGAGATGATGGATTTGGGGCTTCTTCATTTCTTCTTGGGCCACGAGATTTATCAGTCTCAGAGGGGGATTTTTATCTCTCAACAAAGATACATACAAGAGCTCTTGGTGACTTTTGAGATGGAGACGTGTCGGACCATGTCTACTCCTATGGATCCAACTGGAAGGCCACTTCACACTCAGATTTTCCCTTGATGGATGCTTTCCGCTACTGTCAGTTGATTGGATCCTTGATTTGGCTGATCTTTGTTTTGCTGTGGGTCTTTTGTTAGGGTTCATGAGTAAACCCAAACAGGTGCATTGGCAGGCTACCTTGAGAATTCTTCGGTATTTGAGGGGGACCTCTGACTTAGGGGTTTCTTATCCAGCAGGTACAGATGCTTTAGATCTTGCTCTTACAGGTTGGAGTGACTCGGATTGGGCTGGCGATGTGGACCACCAAAGGTCTACTACAAGCTACTGTTTTACCTTGGGTACAGGTGTTATCTCTTGGAATAGCAAGCAGCCGCCCACAGTAGCCCTTTCTTCTACTGAGGCGGAGTATCGGGCTGTGTCTTCCACCACATGCGAGGTTGTGTGGCTTCGAAGATTGTTGGAGGAGCTTGGTTGTCCCTAGACTTGTCCTACTCTTCTGCGGTGCGACAATGAGAGTTGCATTTCCTTGGTACAGAATCTTATATTCCATGCCCCGACGAAGCACATTGAGATCTAGTATCACTTCATTCGGGAGAAGCTTCTGGATGGGACCATTGATGTGGAGTACTGCAAGACGGAGGATAATCTTGCAGATTTGTTCACGAAGGCGCTTCCCCAGGCTCTTCTTGCAACCAGCCTTCCTTCTTGGAATGGGTGGTGATAACCTGATTTAAGAGTTAATTACAGCAATAAATAAATGCACATAAAATGAAATACACACTTTACCATAACATTCTTGGACAGTAGACGCCCTGTTGGCCCCAAATATTGGCGTCCCTTGCGGTATTTCTTTAGCTTTCATTCAATTGGAAGGAGTACAACTCGAGATTCTTCAATCTCCTCTCCTGCTAACCAATTGCTCTTGCTGTCATAAATGACCAGCAAGCCTTTTGGGTCATTTGCCCCTTGATTCACCCAGAACTTCTTCTCCAATTTGACCCTTGGCTAGCCAAATGCTACCCCAAATCAATTTGGGATGGGTTGGTTCCTGAATTCCCTTGATAATCTTCAATTATCAGCTGTTGATTTCAGTCCCTTGAGCCTTCAATCTTTGGCACAGATCCCAAAGTGGCTGCTAAACCCTAATTTTTGCTGTAAATCAGGGTTTACTACAGAAATTACAAATCAGGCCACCAAAAATGGCTGAGATCTCCTCCGAATGGCTGAGAATTGCTGAGAATGGCTGAGCATAGGCTGAAGGAGATGAGAGAATGTTGTAGAGAGAGAAAATTCTGAGATTTGTCACGAAGAATTGATCAAAATCAGCAGCTGCCCTGTTGTATCAGCCCCAAACGGATGCACCAACAACAATAGGAGCATCAGAGACTATGATCTTCAGGAGAAAGTGCATCAGAAGCAATTGCCAACTTCCCAAGGTCAAGAATATGCAATCTCCATCACCAAAATGGTCTCCAATGATTGGGAAATGGCCCCTAAAGCTGGTAGCAACAGTCCAACACCTCTTCCCAACAGCTCCAAAATGAAAAAATGAGATTTTCCTCTCCCTTCAGCCCTATTTAGCCTTTCCCCCACTTGCATGGGAAAGTTTTGCCAAGTGGCAGCTTTCTTAATCCATTTTCAGCAATTTCCAGCCATTTAATGAATTTTCAGAATTAATTAATTCTGAAAATTAATTCAGTCCTTAATCCATGCCTAGAAAATTGACCTTGCCCATCCAAAAATTAATTGGCTAGGCCATTTGCAACCCAAAGTGATCCCATGCATTAATTGACCCTTGGACAAGCATTAATCCATTAATTAATGCCTAGTCCTTAGTGTCACCACTGACACTTAATGGCCAATTAATGGTCCTAGGGGCAAAACTGACACCAAAATTCACCTAGAATCTAACAAGTGTAACTTGTTACAACTTTTGCCTTTGATACCCATCTCTTTCACAGGGTCCTTCGGCCTTCAACTGTGAAAAAGTAGCTTGCACCTCACATGTGCAACACATGTGCATCTTTTAATTGCACATTTGATCAATCCTTTAATCAAATGTCAATTAAACATAAGCAAAGTATCAAATTTTCAGGTCCTCGTGGCACTTCTTCGGCAACATGCTAGATTCCTCAGTCTTTTGACCTGTCCAAGATCTAAGAGAGGGTGTTAGAGAGTCATTTCTTGGACAGTGCAGAGTGCCACGTCAGCTGACTGATCAGTCGGACAACAATTTGGTCAGTCGGACAATTTTTGCATTATTTTATGGAGTCAGGTGCATTTATTGCAGCCGACCTGGTGCTGGGCACTATTTTTTTCTTGGCTATTTATAGTCAGTTTGTGGCACACTCATATATTCCGATCTGACATCTGATAGAGTCGGTCTGCTGAGACTGACAACGTTCGGGCTGACGGAGATTGAGGATCTCAAGGCGGAGACACACATAGATATTTTCTTTGCATCCGTGTATATTTCTGCACTCTTATAGAGCATACTGCTGCAGATTTTCTGCGTTTCTGTCTCCTTCTCTCTCACTCTCCTCTCTGTGTTCACTCTCTCTCAGTCTTTGTCCTATGCTTCCGCATCGCTGCACTCTGACAAATGCACACCTGATTGGCCCCAAAATTGGCACCCCTTTCGGTATTTCTTTAGCTTTATTGAAGAAAAAGTTGATTTACAATGGGATTCTCCGGATCCCCGTCGTAATCCAAACTCCCCTTGCTGTCCAAAGTGACCAGCAAGTCTTCAATTTATTTTGCCCCTTGATTCGGGCACTTAATTGGCCTTCACCCACTTCATAGACGATGAAAATGCCCCAAATTCAATGGTTGGCTAGTCCTACACCTGAATTTAGCTGAAATTCACATTCAGCCTTGTTGAATTCAAGTCTTGGAGCTTCCAATTTTTGGCACACTTCTCAAGATTGCTGTTAAACCCTAATTTTTGCTGTAAATTAGGGTTTACAGCAGAGAAATTTACAATTTCACATCCTCCAAGGGTCCAAATGTTGAGATATTCGGAGCAAGGCTGTGAAATGGCTAGGAGATGAGAGAGAAAGCTGTAGAGAGAGAAAATTCAAAGTTTTGTCGCGAAGAATGATTGAAAATTAGTCAAATGCATCTGCTCCCCTGCTACGATAGCTTGTAGATGCAAAGAATTGAAGAAAATTAGTTATTTATTGCTGCTGCCTTGTCTCAACAGCCTGTAGATGTTGTCACTTGCTGTTGATTGGTCTTCTCCTGCCCTTGGCTGCCTCAAAAGGTTCTCCAATGGCTGCAAATCAGACCAGTATCATCTCCTCCCTCTCTCTTGTAGGTTGAATACACTAAAAATGCCTCTCTCCAGCCACTAAAGACGTTTTTCAGTCTTGCATGGGTATTTTCGACAAGTGGCAGCCTTCCCAAATGGTTTTTCCAATATTATTCATAATTAAATATTAATTTTCAGTCTTTAAATTTTGAAAATTAATCTAATAATTATTTCGGTGCCCTGAAAAATAATATGACTTGCCAATGATTAAATTGACCAAGCAACTTCCATTCTCGAGTGCCTTTGCGCCATCTTTGACCATCAGATTGGTGTTATGTACCATTAAACGCCACTTTTCTGGTGTCACCAACTAACACTTATGGCCAAATGAATGATGTAGGCCAACAATTGACACCAGATACCACCAAGTACCTGTGTGACATAACTTATAGCAACTTTTGCCTTTGACATCCCGTGATTTCGTCGAGTCTCGCGCTTATAAATTTACTTTAACCCTTATTGCACCTCACGTGTGCAACATTTACTTAATCATGTGATTAAAAATTAATTCACATGTTAAGTGAGGTTTCAAAAATACATGTCCTCATGACACCTACTATTTATAGTTGCATCCCCCCCACTTGGCAGACACACACACTCTTTTAGTCTTCAGTCTTCTCTTTGTAGGTGTACACTTCGACACTCGGACTCTTCGTGCTTGGTGCTACCATCGTCATCAGCCTGATTTGGTGCCCTCACTGATGCTTTGAACTACGTGCTTGGACTGATCAGTCCATCATCATTGTATCAACATTCTTCTTTAGTTAGTGGAGTATTCTTCTCTCCTCTCTCTCTCTCTCTCTCTCTCTCTCGACTTCTCTCTGTGTTCGTGTTTCTCTTTCGTTGTGCACTCACATGGTATCATCACCTAAATGAGGACATGATTTGGAGATTTCTTGTAGAAGAGCAGGTTTTCATTATATAGAGAAGCAACCCAAATTTTTAAAACATAGATTTTCAGCCTATGTTTACTATGTTTATAGCCCGAACAAGTGATCCATTGCTCGTTTTTACCCTCAAGCAGCCAGGCGGCAATCTCCAAGGACCAGGTGATATCAACTTTTGCATTTTAACCAAAACACAATTTTGCATTTTTGTTGGTGTTCACTCCTTGTTGGCAGCAACATATTTCTGTAGAGGTGGCAACTTTCTCTACCTTGGCGATAGTTTTTGGGCAGGTCCTAGCCTCTTGGTGGTAGGTGACTGTTGTTTTCTCTGTCAAACACAACCTACTAGGTGTTTGTAGATTCAAAGATGTCTTATCAATTCACAAGCTTTGATGACTCAAAGAAGGAGCTTCTTTCGAGGCACTCTTTTGAGCGGAGACATGATTATTGCGATTATAGTTAGCATGAGGAGTCCGCCATTTACACTCGTCCCCCTTCTATTCATCTTTCATAGAAGGCTTCATTCTTTGTGAAGATACCGTCCTTGATACCCTTGGTATAGGTGTTTGTCTTACCTTCATTACCCAAAGAAGACAAACTTGATGGTTCGAACTATTTGTTGTGGTCGTGTAAGGTGGAGTGCATACTTGACACCTTCGATCTTTGGGCTTTTGTTTTAGATTCCATCCCCTGTCCTAAGGAGGATCTTGTAGATGAAACTTCTTTGGACCGTGTAGCCTTGTGGGATTGGCTCGACTCTTGAGTCCAATCCTTTCTCTTTATGAGTTTGTAGGATTCTATTCTTATGCATGTTCGCAAGTTGAAGACTGCGGTGAACGTGTGGAAGAAGGTTGTGTCTTTGTATTAGCATAAGATGTTTGGCCACAAGATTTCCTTGGAGAAGAAGTTGCAGATGCTTAGTCTTGATGATTTCTCCTCCATGAAGGAGCACATCACAAAGATGGAGGACATGGGAGGTGAGCTTGCCTCTCTTGGTTGATGATATCTTTTGAAGACATGGCTATGATTCTTTTAAAGAAAAATGACTCCGGTTTGGTTGTCCAAGAGACATCACCCAGCAAATCTATTGATGGTGATGCTTCAACCTTTGTGGAGGAGGACTATGCATTTTTGACTTGTAGTTATGATTCTTCAGTGGTCGATTCAGCATTTAATAGTGCTGAAATGTAGCAAACATGGTATTTTGACAGTGGAGCTTCAAAGCACATCACTTCTATGAAGTTTTTGTTTTGCTCTTTGCACTCGGCCCCTGCTGGGAAGCGTGTTACATGTGCAAACAGCAACATTTATGATGTGTGGCATTGGAACAGTCACTATTAGTGCTGCAGATGGTTCTGGCTTCATGCTTCTAGATGTCTTGTTTGTGCTTGGCATTACAAAGAACTTGTTATCTATCTTTGCTTTTAACAAGCATGGCTTTGAGATCATCTTTGAGGATGACAAATGCATTGTCAGAGACAGGGAGATGGATTATACATTTAGGTTGTCTGGGACCCTGTTTTGTTGGATATCTATGATGCACAATCTCATCACATTTGGTATTAGAGTTGGGCTGTTGGCTATCTTATTTATTTTTGCAACACACATCCTGACATTTAGTATGCAATATCTCAGGTGAGTAGGTATATGCATAGCCTACGGACTATACATTGGCAAAGTTGTTAAGCAGATTTTCAAATACTTGCAAGGTACTCAGTCATATGCTTTATTATTTCTTGGGGGGGAGGGGAGGGGGGAGGGAAGACTTGCTATTACAAGCTTATCTTCAGACACTAGGCAGTCTACTAGTGGACATTGTTTCTTTTTGGGCCGTTCATGCATTTTCCAGTTGATCTTCAGACACTAGGTAGGCTACTAGTGGACATTGTTATTTTCCAGCTAATCTTTAGATACTTCTAAGATACTCAGTCACATGCAATTATTATTTCCCAGGTGATCTTCAGACACTAGGCAGTCCTCTAGTGGGCATTGTTTCTTTTTGGGCCGTTCATGCATTTCATGGCTAAGCAAGAAACAGCCTACAGTGGCTACCTTTTCTTGTGAGGCTAGCAGCTTTCACCGCAACAATGGAATGTGTATGGTTGTGTAGATTGTTAGCTGATTTACATTTACCATTGGACGGTCCTACACCCATTCTTTCTGACAGCCAAAGTGCTATTGCAAAGGCACGAAATCTTGTGTTTCATGCTTTCATGAAACATATTGAAGTGCATTACCATTATGTCAGAGAAAGATGCTACGGAGGAGAGATCAACTTGATGTATGTTTCTACACAAGAAAATGTTGCACACATTTTCACAAAAGCACTACCTCGTGAGAAGTTTGAGGCTTTTCTCAAGTCCTTAAACTTGCTACCCTTTGGTGATTGATCATACTTGTACTTTACCACACTAGCACTACAGGGGGTTTAGAATTTGCTAATTCTATGGGCAATGCCCATGCCCAATGTTTTAGTCTTTAGTTCTTAGTGTGAACACAACTAAAGTTATAAGTTGTGCCACCACTCTTAGAGTTAGAGTTAGAGTCAGGTAACTCTAGTTGAGTTAGAGCTAGGTCTTTCTTAGACCTATGTTGTATCTTTTATTCTCTTTCTTTCAGTTCAGCACGTACACTCTACTCTTTTGCTTCAACACTCTCATTGTTTCTCTTTTCTCTCCTCCATAGTAGTTGCTATAATTTTCAAACATTCTTGATTTTCCTCCTATTCACACTTTGTTCCCTAGTTGTTTCCAGGGCAAGCAACATAGGCAGATACATCCCTAGGTTGCCACTAGGAGGGTTTCTATCCCGCTTGAGTTGATTCACATCGACTTTTGCCGACCTATGGGCATGGGCTCCCTTAGGAAGGCGAAGTATTTGATGCTGATTATAGATGAATTCAATTGTTGTGTGGCCTTATTTTCTAGAGTACAAGAGCGAGGTGTACTCCCATTTTTGCGAGTGGAAGGTGTTTTTGGAGATACAGGCTACCTCCAAAGTTGGTGGCATACGAGCAGACCATGGTGGTGAGTTTACTTCTAACCTCTTTTCTTAGTTTTGCAGGGATCAGGACATTCGGGTGGAGTATACCCATCCGAACACACCTTTGGAGAATGGTGTGGTGGAGCGTGCAAATTGGACCATGCTAGAGATGTGATCGATGTTGGAGCATTGGGATCTCCCTTATACTGTTTGGGGTGAGGTGGTGGCTATTGCAGTTCACATCCGCAACCGCTTCTCGACTTCTGCATTGCAGGACATGACTCCTTTACGAGGCTTTCTTTGGTTGAAAGCCTTCTATGTCTCATTTTTGCATCTTTGGTTGTAATGCTTTTGTCCATGTGGACAAGAAGAAGAGGCAGACGGTGACTCGAAGTCAAGGAAGCTCATCTTCGTGGGCTACAATACTACCACGAAGGGCTATTGACTCTACGACTTGATGATACGGAAGCGTGAGGTGAGCAGGGATGTATTTATGGTTCTATTGCACGTGATTCTTCGTCATCTGACCCTTCTCCACCCTCTATCCCTCTTCTCCCCTCCGGGTTGCCTCTTTGCACCCCTTCTTTGTCTTCAGCTTCTCCCTTTCCTCCTTTACTCTAGCTTTCCTACCGCCATCGAAGGATGCGACTACTTCTACTTCGTCGCATACTTCCACCCCTTTTGCCTCCCCTCGGGAGTCTTCTCGAGGTGCTCAGCCGTGAGAGGGGGAGCCCTTTTCAGATGAGGAGAATCTATCTTCCCTTGGTGAGGGGGAGTTCCTACCCCAGACAGGTACATTACAAGTATCGACGGAGACTAAACAGTCTCCCTTGTAGCAGTAGGATGAGGCTGTAGTGATGGGGAGCACGAAGATCGAGTCACTTAGTGGCTGTTAGTAGCAGAGAGAGTGAGAGTGAGAGGAAGTAGAGTGAGCAGGATAGTGAACACGATTTTTGGATACAGTGACGAGTGTACACTTTAGGTTTTTAGATAGATATATATATGCAAGTACAAGTGCTAAGGGTGTGTTCACACTTGAGCACATTTAAAAGGCACGAGGGTCTTTATTCCCAACAACCTCCCACCTAAAGGCAATGCGCCTTAAGAGGAGAAAAGAATCAGCTAAGTCTAGGTATGTACAAAGCTGAAATACATATATCTATCCAACTCCCATCATCTGTCGGCAATGAGCAAACCGCTTTGTTGGAAGACCCTTCGTGAGAAGGTTTGCAGGATTATCATTTGTATGCACTTTGACAAGCTCAATGCTCTTGCTGTCAAGTACATCTCTTATGAAGTGATACTTCACTTGTATGTGCTTCGTCTTTGTATGAAAGATGGGATTTTGTGCTAGCATGATAGCACTCTGACTATCACAATGGAGAATAGGTAACTCTAAAATGCCAAGCTCTCCCACTAGACGTGAAAGCCATAAAGCCTCCTTGCATGCCTCAGTGGCAGCCACATACTCTGTCTCTGTAGTAGACAATGCAACACACTTTTGTAGCCTGGAGATCCAAGAGACTGCTCCTCCTGTGAAAGTAAACACATAGCCAAAAGTGGACTTTCTGCAATCCGCATGACCAGCATAGTCTCTCGTAAAGCCAACGACAGATGTCTTCTGCTTTCCAAAGCAAAAAATTCATTTGTGCCTTTGAGGTATCTCATAATACCTTTCACTGCTTCCCAATGCTTTTTACTAGGGTTTGCCATGTATCTGCTAACCACTCCCACTGCAAAGGCAATGTCAGGATGTGTAGCAACCATAGCATACATCAAATTGCTAATAGCTGAAGCATATGGTATCTTGGCCGTTTTAGCCTTCTCATCATCAGATGTAGGGCTGTCCTCTGCACTGAGTTTCACATATGGAGGCAATGGAACCCCAATTGTTTTTCCCCCCTCCATATTGAAACACTGTAAAACCTTGGAGATATACTCCTGTTGAGATAGATAGAGTAATCCTTTTGACCTATCTCTGAGTATTCGCATGCCAAGAATGTGATTTGTATCACCAAGATCCTTCATGTCAAAGCTGCCCTGAAGACTTTGCTTTAGTGAGTCCAAGGCATGAGTATCCATGCCAGCAATCAGCATGCCATCAACATACAAAACCAAGATAATCAGGCTGCCATCTGTTGCCTTCTTGGTGTATAAGCAGTGACCCACTTGACTTCTATGGAAACCTTGAGACTGCATAAATGTATCAAACTTATGATACCATTCTCTTGGTGCTTGTTCCAGCCCATACAAACTCTTTTTGAGTTTACATACCATCTTCTCTTTCCCTTTTTCAACAAACCCTTCATGTTGCTGCATATATATGTCTTCATGCAGATCCCCATGTAAGAATGTAGTCTTTACATCCATTTGTATAAGCTCCATATTTTTAGTTGCAACCAAGCCCAAAATGGTTCTCAAGGTAGTCATCTTGACTACAGGAGAGAAGATCTCATCAAAGTCAATTCCATGTTCCTGCTTGTACCCCTTCGCAATCAATCTTGCTTTGTACTTTGGTGAGGAACCAGAAGTGACCATCTTGTAAACCCATTTGCATGGAAGTGTTTTTTGCCCTTTAGGCAATTGCACCAAGTCCCAAGTGCCATTTTTCTCAAGAGATTCCATTTCTGACAACATGGCTTTATACCGTTTCTTGCTATCCTGTTTGTCCATTGCTTCCTTGAAGCAAGATGGTTCACCACAGTCTGTTAGCATGACATAATCAACCACATTGTTTGCACAAGGAATGAATCTATCAGGTTGTCTAGTAGCCTTAGATGATCTCCTAACCCAATGATCATTGTTTGCTGGCTGTTGAGCATTTTCAGCTTGATGTCCTGGCATTTCAGCCTGCAAATTAGCATTAACAGCTTGCTGTCTTGGTTTTTCTTGCATATCTAGTGGCTCATTATCATGGGCAATAGCTGGCTGATCATTTCCAACATTATTTTCTACATTTACAGGTTCATCTACAGCAGGTATTTGCTGCTATACAGCGGGCACATTTTGTTGTCCAAAAGGTATTTCTTCCCGGAATACAACCCTACGGACCTCCTCAGTCTTTTTGGGCTGTTTATGCATGCGATCTTCTTAGAAGATAACATCAATGCTGCGTACTACTTTCCTTTTCTTGGGATCCCATAATCTATATCCCATTTCACCCTCGTCACCATATCCTAGGAAAATGCATTTACACGACTTTGGCTCAAGTTTGCTGTGTTTTTCTTTACGAATGTGCACAAAAGCCTTGTAGCCAAACACTTTCAGGTGAGCATATGAAGGTGGTTTGTCCGACTACACTTCTTGGGGAACTCCCTCCCCAAAGACTTGTTTGGTGACCGATTAACCAAGTGTACGGCTGTCATAACAGCTTTTGCCCAAAAACCATGGGGTAATGCAGCATGAGACAACATCGTACGGGCCTTATCCTGTATGGGCCGATTCATATGCTCTGTAACTCCATTTTGGGGTGGATTATGAGGGGCACTAAGCTTCCTCTTGATCCCTTTGCTGTCACAAAATGCCTGAAAGGCTTTGGAGACATATGTCCCACCATTGTTAGAGCGAAGACACTTGAGTATCTTATCAGTCTGATTTTCAACCAATGGCAAGAATTTTTAAATTTGTCAAGTATTTCATCCTTGCTACGAATAGGGTAAACCCATACCTTTCGTGTAGGATCATCGACAAAGGTGACAAAATATTTCTTTTCCCCTAAAGATAATCCTGGTATCTGACATACATCAGAATGTACTAATTCTAGAGGAGAAGATTTCAGCGAAAGAGACTTTTTAAGAGACGTCTGTGCATGTTTACCATAAACACAATGATCACAATGCTCAAAATCAGCATAACGACGGCAAGGCAAGTAACCCAAACGAGAGAGCACTTTCATGCCAGTTTGACTCATGTGTCCCAATCGGCCATGCCACAAAGAAACACTTGGCTGCTCGGTCATGGCAACAACATGGTCACTCACACTAGATACATGGAGAGGATACAAGGTATCACTTTTACCACCTCTAGCAATCACTCTAGATCCCTTACGGATTTTTCATTTCCCATCACCAAAGGTGGTATAAAATCCATTGTCATTTAGCTGACCTGTGCTAATCAAGCTCTTCTTGAGCTAAGGTACATGCCGTACATGCTGAAGTGTGAAGACAGAACCATGCTAAAATTGCAAGTGCACACTGCCAATACCTGCAATGCCACATGCATAATTGTCCCCAAGATGGACAACACCATATCGACCCCCTGAATAGGCAGAGAACCACTCATGATGAGGGGTGACATGAAAGGAAGCACCTGAATCGAGAATCCAGGTATGCATGTCATCATATGTATCTGCAAGTAAAGCATGTGCACCAAAGTGTGAAGAGACAAAGAGTACGTCATTTCCACTGTCACTGTCATGAGTGACTACATTCATCTCTTCAATTTTGACATTGCTCTTCTTAGGTCGATTCTCTTTCTTCTCTTCCTTGCTATCATCTGTCTTCTTGCCCTTTCCTTTCTCTTTCTTCCATTTGTAGCAGTCACGTTTAAAATGACCCTTCTTGCCACAATGATGGCATTCAACATCTTCGCCATGTGATTTACTGCGTCCCTTGCTATCAGATTTGCCTTTCTGTTGTGATCTGCCCCTAGTATGCAAAGCACTAGAAGACTTACTGGATGCATTGTTCTGCTGATTCATTTCTTCCATGAGTAGAGCACTCTCTACGTCAGCATACAAAAGAATCGCATTAGAATTGCTCATAGCAGTCTTGAATGTATCCCAACTCTCTGGAAGAGTGTAAAGCAAGAACGTATCCTTAAATTCTTCATCAATCAAGAACTTCAAGGCAACCAGCTGGTTGAAAATGGAGTTAAACTCACTCAAGTGAGTAGACATTGCTGTACCCTCTTTCATACGCAAATCCATAAGCTTTTTCAGCCAATACACTTTGCTTGCGGCACTCTTTTGTGCATATAGTTCTTCCAGTCGAGTCCAAATAGCATAGGCAGAATCCAAACCTTCAATGTTAAACAACAAGGCATCAGAAATCGATAGCTCGATGGTTGAGCGTGCAAGCTCATTTAACTCATCCCAATCGTCCTGTTCCATATCTGCGAGTTTTGCCCCTTTTGCAACAGAGATATTGTAGCACTGTTTTTGCCAAACTGCAAAGTTATGTGCTCCTTCAAGCTTCTTTATGTGCATGAGATTGCTGCTGTCACTACTGCCAGCCATGATTTTCAGCCCAAATGTGACCAAAAAGTTCAGCAAATGCAGGCCCAAACTGTCACACAAGTGACCAAGGTACAAACAAGTACCAACCAGCAATAAATGACCACGTAAAAGCAGGAATTTCAGATCTGCAAATAAATTTTCAGAAGCAGTAAACCTTGTGCTACAGCACTCCACAACTGATTACAGTTGCTGCAAGGACAAATACATCACATTACATGAGAAGTCCCAAAATTTAGCTGCAATTTCTGTTGTACATGCACCCATGGGCACAAAATTTGACACGCACGGTCAAAAGCCCCAAAATTTTTGTGCTCAAAGCATCAACCATATATTTGCACTGTCTCTGACATACATAAAATAGGCCAATTTTGCCAAAATAGAGCAATTTCAGCAAAACCCCTAAATTTTACTGGCCAATCTGTCCCAATTGCATTAATATATGTTCCCGAAAGCATAAAACGGGAAAAATTAGCAAAATTTCTCACAATTTTGCAAAAGCCCCAAATTTCTTGGGTCCAAATGTGCACCAATGTCAGCCAATCTGACTCAGCTGAATAGAATTTCACCAATACAGTAAAAGCCCCAAATTTTATGGGTCCAATGTTGAGAAATTTCACGTAGATGAGCAAAATTTCAATAATTTTGGCGAAATCCCCAATTGAAATGCACACAATGTTTGCAATTTCTAACACAGATGCCTCAATTTTGCATGAACAGTGCTCAGTCTAGAGAAGCCCCAAATTTTTGGGCTTAGATTGAATTTGAAGCTGTGCCTCCACGCGTGAACCCTCAGTAAGAGAAGAGGAAATTCAAAAAAGTTAAAAAAAAAAAGGATGACGGGTGACAGGTCCGTTGACCTGTCAGTTGGCGCCCGTGAGCCCCGTTGGTCCCGTCCTTGGCACGTCCTGTTGGTCCTGTCCGTTGCGCGCTGTCCTGTCCGTGAGCCCGTGAGCCCCGCTGCTGCCCGTCGCGCTTGCTACTGCCCGTCATGCCTACTGGACCGTGCCGCGTCCGTCGTCAGCCCCCCGCTGGTCCATGCTGCCTTCGTCTGATAGTCAACACTCCCATCGACTGTCAGTCTGCTGCCCACCAAGAGTTCGCTTGTCAGCTGGTTCACTGCCCATCGAGAGCTCTCGCCTGTCAGCTGCCTTGTCATGTTTGTAGCAACTATCGCCCACGAACTCACGAACTGCTTGCTTTCTGCAGCCTGCGGCACACTTTTGACGTCTTGAGAAGCGTGCACTCCTTGCCCACTCTGATACCAGTTTGTAGTGATGGGGAGCACGAAGATCGAGTCACTCAGCGGTTGTTAGCAGCAGAGAGAGTGAGAGTGAGAGGAAGCAGAGTGAGCAGGAGAATGAGCATGATTTTTGGGTACAGTGACGAGTGTATCACTTTAGGTTTTTAGATAGATCTATATATAAAAGTACAAGTGCTAAGGGTGTGTTCTCACCCGAGCACATTTAAAAGGCACGAGGGTCTTTATTTCGAATAGAGGCTATTTGGATTTCCCATTGGTACCGACAGCTCATGCATGATGTAGGTGTTTCTCACTTTTTTGCTTCTCCTATAGGTCCATGTAGATCCGCTCGCTTACAGGCCCAACGGAATGGTTCACTTTGTGTGAACTATGCTCTTATGTCACAAATTTTTCATGATCGTGAGCCTACTACCATTGAGGCTTTTGCACAGGATATTTGGCGTCAAGCCATGTAGGAGGAGTACAGACCTAACAGAATAGTTTACTTTGTATGAACTATGCTCTTATGTCACAGATTTTTCATGATCGTGAGCCTACTACCATTGAGGAGGCTTTTGTATAGGATATTTGGCGTCAAGCCATGAAGGAGGAGCTTGATTCCATTGAGCATAATCAGACTTGGGAGCTGGTTTTGCATAACCTGAAGTGGAAGGTGATAGGTGTGAAGTGGGTCTTTAAGACCAAGTACCTTGCAAATGGTTCCTTGGACAAGCACAAAGCTAGACTTGTTGCAAGGGTTTTGCTCAGAGGGCAAGGTTTGACTATTTTGAAACGTTTTCACCTACGCTCGGGTGTCTACTATTCAGGTTATTTTGGCTCTTGCAGCCTGCCATTGTTGGCTTGTTTATTAAATGGACGTGAAGTCTGTCTTCTTGAATGGAGTCATTGAGGAGGAGATTTATGTTTCACAACCTCTTGGTTTTCTTGTGCAGGGAAAGGTGGACCATATCTACAAATTGTGGAAGGCCCTTTATTGCTTGAAGCAAGTTCCCAGAGCTTGGTACGAGAGGATTGATTGATTCTTTCTCCAGATTGGCTTCCATTGATCAGCTCATGATCCCAACCTATACTTCCAAGTTGTGGGTGACAGGTGTGTTTTGCTCATCTTGTATGTGGATGATCTTATCATTACAGGGAGCTTTACTTAGGAGGTTGATTGCACTCAGGAGATTTTGCGACAGGAGTTTGACATGACGGATCTAGGGATCCTTCACTTTCTTTGTTGTATTGGAGATTTATCAGATGGCACATGGCATTTTTGTTTCTAGCACATGTACATTTTGGAGCTTCTCTCGAAATTTGGTATGGCCAATTGTCGGACTATTTCATGCCCCATGGACTAAGCTTTGGCCTATTAAAGTTCCCCTTATAGATGCCACTCGTTTCAGTGTCTTGTTGGCTTCCTCATCTAGCTTATTCACACTCTGCTGGATATTTATTTTGTTGTGTCTTTGTTGTCTTCTTTCATGACGACTCCCACTTAAGAGCATTGGAGTGTGACCTTGCACGTTCTTCGTTATTTACAAGGGACTTAATCCTATGAGATCATGTGATGTGGGGGGGTTTACTCTCTTTGGTTAGCGTGATTCTGACTGGGCATGTGATGTGGATTCGCGGAGGTCCACTATAGGTTATGCATTCTCCCTTGGCTGAGGAGTTATCTTGTGGAGCAGCAAGAAGCAGCATACTGTGGCCCTTTCTGTCAGAGTGCAGCGGTGCGGAAGCGTAGGACTGAGAGAGAGAGAACACAGAGAGAGAAGGGAGAGAAAGAGACAGTGGACGATGAAGATCTGCTGTATAAAGAATGCTGAATACAAAGATATACACGGGCGCAGTGCGCTGGACTGCGTGTCTCCACCTCGACGATGCGACCTGCTGTCCACCTCGAAGTCTGCTGCAGTCTGCACTGTCTGCTGTCTGAAATCTGTGAACAGAGACAGAGACTGCGCGTCACCGGTCTGTAATCTGCGTCAGAGAAGAAGTGTGCAGACTGCTGAAAGTGTCGACTATTAAATAGTCGAAAACTGCCACGAACTGGGGCGCCAGAAAAGGGCGCAGCCTGGAAACAAGTCGGCTGCATTAAATGCAGCCGACTGGGCTGCAGACAGTCGGACTGCCACGTGGCAGTCCGACTGCACAGTCCGATTGTGCAGCTGCCCTCCAAAACAGGCGATGATCTCTAACACCCCCTCTCAGAGCCTGGAAAGGGCAGAAGCCTGAGGGATCTGGAATGTTGCCGAAGTAGAGCCTGAGGAAGCGCCTTCGTAAACAAATCCGCGAGATTGTCCTCCGTCTTGCAATACTCCACAGTGATGGTCTCATCCAGAAGCTTTTCTCTGATGAAGTGGTACTGAATCTCAATGTGCTTCGTCCGGGCATGAAAAACAGGATTCCTTGCCAAGGCAATGCAACTTTCATTGTCACATCGCAGCAATGTAGGACGAGTCTGGGGGCACCCAAGCTCCTCCAACAATCTCCGAAGCCACACAACCTCGCATGTGGTGGAAGACGCGGCCCGATACTCCGCCTCAGTAGACGAAAGGGCTACCGTGGGCTGCTTCTTGCTACTCCATGAAATAACACCTGCACCCAAAGTAAAGCAGTAACCTGTAGTAGACCGCCTGTGGTCCACGTCACCGGCCCAATTCGAGTCGCTCCAACCTGCAAGTACAAGATCTGACCCATCTGTCCCTGCGGGGTAATGAATCCCCAAATCAGACGTCCCCCTCAGATACCGAAGTATCCTCTGAGCAGCCTGCCAATGCACCGTCTTAGGTTCACTCATGAACCCTGCCAAGAGCCCAACAGCAAAACATAGATCAACCCTGGTGTTGAGAAGCCAAATCAAGGACCCTATCAACTGTCGATAGTGGGACGCATCCGCCAAAGGAGAAGCTGAATGGGAAGTGGCATTCCAGTTCGGATCCATAGGTGTAGAGAGGGCCCGACAATCTTCCATCTCAAAAGACACCAAGAGCTCCTGTACATATCTCTGTTGGGAGATAAAGATCCCCCTCTGAGACTGATAAATCTCATGGCCTAAAAAGAAATGGAGTAGCCCCAAATCCGTCATCTCGAACGTCCGATGTAAAGTTGACTTTGTCTCCTGGACCTGCTGTGCATCATCACCTGTGACAATCAAATCATCAATATATAATACAAACAACACACAACCATCCTCGGAAGTGTGAACATACAGCTGCGGATCGGCCTTGGACCGCCGAAATCCCAACTGAGACTGGAGGAACGAATCAATCTTCTCGTTCCAAGCTCGTGGGGCCTGCTTGAGGCCATACAGGGCCTTCTTCAACCTGTAGACTTTCCCATCTGAAGAACCAAAGCCAGGAGGTTGTTCAACGTAGATCTCCTCCTTCAAATCACCATTCAGGAAGGCCGACTTCACATCCAACTGATAAACAGGCCATCTCTTATGGCCAGCCAAAGCAAGAACAGCTCTAATGGTTGCCATACGAGCTGTGGGGGCAAAGGTGTCATGACAGTCAATCCCTGGGCGCTGTGCAAAACCTTTAGCAACAAGGCGAGCCTTGTGCTTATCCAAAGTACCATCATTGAGATATTTGGTCTTGAAGACCCACTTGACTCCAATCACCTTCTTCTTCGAGGGGCGTGGCACGAGTGACCAAGTGCCATTCCTCTCAATAGCCTCCAACTCAGCTTCCATAGCTTTCTTCCTTGGAGCGGACTGTAAAGCCTCCTTCACGGAGGTGGGCTCTCGATCCTGCATAACACGGGACATCAAACAATAATTGGAGCAAACAAGCTCCGAAGAATGCGTCTGGTGCCTCCGTGACCGCCGTGGACCATCCTGCGGTCCCCACTCCTCAGGAAGCCCCTCGATCCTTGAATCACGGAGTGTGTCACGGGCCCAGCGAGGAGGAGGCCGAACCTCCCCTCGTCGTTCTCCATCAGCAGAAGACTCTGGAATATCCACCGGTGGTAACTTCTCAGAGGGGTCCGGTGGAACAGTAGACTCTGTGTCAGAAGCAGAATCATAATCAAAAGGCACGGGCTCCAGTGGAACTGTAGAAGGAGCCCAACTCTCCCCTGGATCTCCAAGAACGGGATGCTCCTCACCCGTTGAAGTAGCCGGAACCTCCACAAACCGCACATCACGGCTAGTATATACATCCCGCTTGACGGGATCATACAATCGGTAGCCTTGGGACTGGGAGCTGTAGCCAACAAATACCTGTTTTTGAGAAGCCGCTTCAAATTTATCACGGTGAGCCTTGGGAATGTGAACATAGGCATCACACCCAGACCCGAAAGTAAGAAACATCTGGCTTCGTCCCAAAATAAGCCTCAAATGGAGTCATCCCTTCCACGGCCGAAGTAGGGGATCGATTAAGGATGTGGACTGCAGTAGCCACAGCCTCGGCCCACAGAACCTGAGGGGTCTGTCGGTGCTCCATCATGGTGCGCGCCATCTCGATCACACTGCGGTTTTTCCGTTCTAGAACACCATTTTCTTGAGGAGTATTGGTATTGGCAAACTCCTGGTGAATTCCTCTATCTGCACAAAACCGAGCAAATTCATTAGACACAAATTCACCTCCCTTGTCGGATCGCAAGGTCTTCAACTTCCGGCCTGATCGGTTCTCCTCAAAGAGAAGCCAATCCTTGAAGTGCGAGAAAGCTTCTGACTTTAATGCCAAAAAGTAGGCCCACGTCATCCTGCTATAGTCATCCACGATCAGCATGAAGTACGAGCTCCCGCGCAAGGACTCATTCCTCATAGGGCCACATAGATCCGTAGATACAAGCTCCATCGGTGAAGTAGACCGCCGCGAAGCTGTGTGGGGAATGGCATCTCGATGCTGCTTCCCCCGTATGCAGGAGACACATGGCTGCTGGCTCACCACTATATCCGGCAACCCTCGAACAAGCTGTCCACGTGACGCCCTCCGAAGATAGTCATAGTTTAGGTGACCAAACCGAGCATGCCATAACTCAGACTGTGACTGTGAGGTAAGAAGAAGAGTAGAGAGGGCAGTGGAAGACTTTAGTTTGTAAATGCCGTTCTCCTCATATCCAGATGATAGAACCTTCTTCGATTCACGATCAAGGACTCGCACTGTAGAACTGTCAAACTCCACCAAAAGACCAAGGGAGCAAAGCTTATGAACTGAAAGGAGATGGTACCCTAAGCCTGGTACATGCAAAACCTCTGAGGTATGGGTGCCACCTCGTCCATCCGGAATAAGCTGCATCTTACCCCGACCTGCAACAGAAACTGAAGAGCTGTCTCCAATGAGAACCTGCCCACGCGAAGGTCGCAGCTGGGCAACACCATCTGATGAAGGAGTCATGTGCCGTGAGGCACCACTATCAACAATCCACTCTCGAGCCTAGGGAGCCGTCATCGCAGCATCAGAAGCATTCGGTGAAGCGTCCTCAATGACAGCTAGATGAAGAAATGCAGCTGATGAGGGTGCAGCCACCGCTCCAGAATCCTTGGTATCCTTCTTCTTGGTGTCCTTCGGGTCTTTGTCAGGGCAATCCTTCTTCCAATGGCCAGTCTTTCCACAAATATGACATGTGGAGTCTTTGTCCTTGTCCTTCTCCTTGTCCTTCTTGGACTTGTTATCCCCCTTCTTCTTCTTTTGGTCCTTCCCCTTCTTCTGAGAGGCTTGACCTGTCAACGCCTCCGACTTGGAAGCATTCTGTTCCTTTAACTGTTCCTCTTGGTCCAAGACCATAGGAACCAACTCTTCCCACCGAAGAGTAGACTCTCGCCCAGAAGCAATGAGGGCAGAGTAAAATGTACCGAATCGTGGTGGCAACTGCGACAATAGTGTGATCGCCATGTCTTCGGAGGAAATCGGCTTCCCCGCATTCTGAACCTGCATCTGAAGCTGCCTTAGCTTGTTAATGTGCTCCCGTAGCGAAGAAGACTTATTGACGGACAAGGTCCGCATCTGTACCTCCAAAGAAACCCTCTTCATCAGGGTCATCCGATTGTACATTTGATCAAGCTCCAGCCATATCTCACGAGCCACCGTCAAGTGCTCTATGTGAGCGATCACGGTTGTAGTGCATGATAGAAAGAGAAAGGATCGAATCCTGGCATTCAGTTTGTCCCAATGAGATTGGGCCCTGGCCAACTCCGTACGAGCATCGGAAGAGAGTTTGGACTCATCTCTTACCGAAGGCCGGTCAATATCCTCCTGTACCAACTCCGCCAAATCATAGGACTCAAGGATGGCCAACATCATAACGCGCCAAATGCGGTAGTTGTCGCCGTCGAGCTTCTGATCTGTAGGAAGAGCTGGTAAGACAGGCACCTTCCGGTCCATAATCGCCTGGAACTCCAAGTCCATCTCTGTAGACATCTTCACCTGCAATGCCTTCTCAAACGCAAAAGCAGCCCCCTCTGATTGGGTAAACTCAGCCTGCTAAGGCTCTTCCGCGTCCTGAAGCTTCTTCACCCGCCGGAGGCGATGAAAAAAACAAAACCTGCACTTTTAGGCTGAAAACTCAAACTTCCTCCGCGTCAAACAGCAGTAAACAGCAGCAAATCCACCACCTGTACTCCTTTCCTGTGCGCCCACACTCGTTTCAGCCTTGTTCCAAGGTGCAGCCCTCCTGTCTGCCCTTAAACGCAAAAAAACGCAAATTTGTGTCATGATGGAAACTCCTCTTCAGGTTGATTCTGTGCTCAGTCAGCCCTCAAACACTGCTCTGATACCATGTCAGAGTGCAGCGGTGCGGAAGCGTAGGACTGAGAGAGAGAGAACGCAGAGAGAGAAGGGAGAGAAAGAGACAGTGGACGATGAAGATCTGCTGTATAAAGAATGCTGAATACAAAGATATACACGGGCGCAGTGCGCTGGACTGCGTGTCTCCACCTCAACGATGCGACCTGCTGTCCACCTCGAAGTCTGCTGCAGTCTGCACTGTCTGCTGTCTGAAATCTGTGAACAGAGATAGAGACTGCGCGTCACCGGTCTGTAATCTGCATCAGAGAAGAAGTGTGCAGACTGCTGAAAGTGTCGACTATTAAATAGTCGAAAACTGCCACGAACTGGGGCGCCAGAAACAGGGCGCAGCCTGGAAACAAGTCGGCTGCATTAAATGCAGCCGACTGGGCTGCAAACAGTCGGACTGCCACGTGGTAGTTCGACTGCACAGTCCGACTGTGCAGCTGCCCTCCAAAACAGGCGATGATCTCTAACACTTTCCTCTATAGAGGCCAAGTATCATGCCTTGTGTTCTACAACTATGGAGGCGGTTTGGCTTTGCCGCATGTTGGCAAAGATTGGCTTTGCTCAGCGAGGACCTACAGAACTGCGTGTGGACAATTAGAGTGCTCTAGCTCTCGCCAGGAACCTTGTGTTTCATGCTCACACGCACATCGAGGTTCAGTACCACTACGTTGGAGAGCGGATTGTGGATTCCGAGCTGGTAGTGGCCTATTGTCCCACGGAGGACAACACAATTAATCTCTTCACGAAGCCTTTGCCCAAGGCTTCTATGCGTCATTACATGAGGTTGTTGGGTCTTCAGACGCTCCCAGGATCTGAGAGGGGGTGTTAGCCTACTTGTATTAGTCATGTCAGTCTATCATCTCTTGGTTGTGCGCTCCTATTAGAGTCTGACGGAGACATTAGAGCTCTGGCAACTTAGGTACATTTTCTTTATTTATTAGCTTCTTGTGTGCATTCCTGGGCCAGTTACTACTTTCCACAGTTTGCCTACACGTGCTAGTCATTGTCATTGCCATTTGGGATTTTTCTGGGGTGTTTTCTATTTTTTATGGCATTTCTTTTTATGTGACGAACATTTATGGCCTCCCTTGGATTAGGTCGGCCAGTTATTTGGTGCACTTTCTATTTATAGCTGCACCGCCTACTTCGCAAACACACTCTTTTGTCTTGAGTCTTCCCTTTGCAAGTGCACACTTTGACACTCCAACTCTCTGTGCTTGGTGCTGGCATCGTCATGTGATCTAGTGCCCTCATTGACACTTTGGGCTGTGTGCAAAGATTGATCAATCCATCATCATTGTATCAGCATTTTCCTTCAGTTAGTGTAGTATTCACCCCTCATCTTCAACTCTCTCTCTCTCTCTCTCTCTCTCTCTCTCTTTGTGCTTCTCTCTATGTTCGTGTTTCTCTTCCGTTGCACATTCTCACAAAGATATGGACCAGAAGAGAGGAGGGTGAGAATAAAGAACAAACCCCTTCAAAGCGCATGACGTTTGATTTGTGCAATATTTGTTCCACCCATTGAAGAGCATACTTTTGCTATGATATAAAAATACTACCCTCGGAATAAACTATATTTATCCCCAAAAAATAAGACAACTGACCGAGGTTGGGCATCTCAAATATAGAACTAAGTTGGGTCTTTATTTTGTTGTGGTAGCAAAATTTGAGAAAGTGAGAAGTAAGTTGTCAATGTATAACATGATATAGCTGATCCCATGTAAAGTGATGCAGACATATAAGTTCGGGACATATACAATTGTCAATGTATAGATCCCACCTCAAGTGATATAGACATATAAGTTTGGGTCATAAGATGTAGAATGGTATCCGTGAGTCCTAAGGAACTTGTCTAACACAGCACAAATTGATAATATAGACATATAAGTTCGGGTCATAAGATGTAGAATGGTATCCGTGAGTCCTAAGGAACTTGTCTAACATAGCACAAACTGATAATAGAACACAATTAGGGTTAGGGTAACTCAAAGACAATGAACAGAGTGAGTCATAAAATGAACAAATCTGAATAAATACGATGCTCATGCAGCAAACATACTATGTAGCAAATGAATATTGTCCCCCGAACTCCCCTGCCTTGACGACTAATGCAGGGAGTATGAGCTGGAGAGAGTGTCGTACTGTAATGGATCGTGAAACACAACAAGGCCTTGGAAGGTGTTTGGCAGCAGCAGTGGATGTTGGAGACGGACAGAACATAGAGAGAAAATTGCAAACACAGCCCAAGGAGATGATGTGGCAGCCGGTCAACTGCATAGAACAGTGAAACGCAGCCAAGACTCCAGAAAGACCAGGCGGTAGCTGAACAGTGTAAACACAGTAGTCAGAGGGTCGTACAAGGCTGGGCGGCAGCAGATGACAGCAAACACAGAAGTTTATGAGTCGCCATCTGTAGGTGACAGCTGTTCTGCACTGAATGCAGAGTTGGCAGCAATAAATGCAAGCTCTAGATGGTGTCCACTAGTCGTCCTGATGATTAGTAAGAAGGAGATGGCTGGAAACATTCAGAATCTGCAATGGAAGGCTGAGAAATAGGCGCTAGTAGATGGATAGCTCAGGCCGAGATATCCTCCTCAAACAGGGTCTGGACAGCGAAGCTTCAGCACCTACAAACTAAAAAAACGAGATTAATTGAATGGGAGGGCAGCTTGTCTATTTATAGAAAGTATCGGGCCTCCCAAATTAGGGTTTGCGTGTGGGACATAGAAACTCTCTAGGACTGCATTTATTTTCAATAAAAGGTTTTAATTCATTAATTAATTTGAGTTTTGGGGCTGTTTTAATAAAGCTAATGTATTTTGAGCTCAACATAGTATGACGAAGGTGAGGGTACTTCTAGCAAATTTCCTCAAGATGTGAGGCCTCAGAAGAATGTGGACACTTTGGAAACCCTTTGCGTTTGTCCTCTTTGTGATCCTTCATGGTCAAGGGATTTATGATAGGAAGTTGTTGAGGCTTGATTTGGAGGGTATTCTTGTGGGTGAATGTATTGACTTGGTAAAGAGAATGCAGTTTGAAGTGAGCGATGCGCAGTGGCAATGCAATGTCCTGTGATGAAAATGTCATGTAGAGAACAAAACGTGAGCAAGTGTAGAGAGTGAGAGTTAGAGAGAGATGCATGATGTTCTTGGGTACAATTTTTTGTGTATACCTCTGTAGGTTTTAGATAGATATATATAAAAGTACAAATGTGCTAAAGGTGTTTTCACACCTATGCACATATAAAAGGCATGATGGCCCTTTATTCCCAACAACCTCCCATCTAAAGGCAATGTGCCTTAAGAGGAGAAAAGAATCAGCTAAGTCTAGGTATGTATAAAGCTGAAATACATATACCTATCCAACTTTCATTATCTATTGGCAATGAGCAAACCGCTTTGCTGGAAGATCCTTTATGAGAAGATCTGCAGGATTATCATCTGTATGCACTTTGACAAGCTCATTGCTCTTGCTGTTAAGTATATCTCTAATGAAGTGATACTTTACCTGTATGTGCTTTGTCTTTGCATGAAAGATGGGATTCCGTGCTAGCATGATAGTACTCTGACTATCACAATGGAGAACATGTAACTCTGTAATGCCAAGCTCTCCCACTAGACGTGAAAGCCATAAAGCCTCCTTGCATGCCTCAGTGGCAACCACATACTCTGTCTCTGTAGCAGACAATGCAACACACTTTTGTAGCTTAGAGATCCAAGAGAGTGCTCCTCTTGTGAAGGTAAACACATACCTTGAAGTGGACTTTCTGCAGTCCGCATGATCAGCGTAGTCTGCATCTGTAAAGCCAATAATAAATGCCTTCTGCTTTCCAAAATAGATGCACAAATCCTTTGTGTCTTTGAGGTAACTCATAATACCTTTCATTGCTTCCCAATGCTTTTTACCAGGGTTTGCCATGTATCTGCTAACCACTCCCACTGCAAAGGCAATGTCAGGATGTGTAGCGACCATAGCATACATCAAACTGCTAATAGCTGAAGCATATGGTATTGTCAAAAGTGGTGCAGCAATGGAAGCGTAAAGAATATGCTGAAATAAATGCTGAAACACAAGACAGAAGAAAGAAAGAATGAATGAACACAGTAGACAGATGAGAACTCAGATGTATGCTCGGGAAATGAAATCCATATCGAACACGAGACAGCAGCATACAACGGTGAGTCACTGGCTGCGTGGGCTCCTCAGCACCGGCTCCTCTCTCCCAAAAGGATCTCCACTGATGGCTGAAGTACCAAAGACTGTGGAGGAGGAGCCCTATAAATAGCCACAAAAGTGGGGAGCATAAAATGCAGGTCGGCCAGCATTTAATGCTGGTCGGCCAGCAATAAATGCTAAAAGTACATCATAAATGGCCACAAAAATGCGCCATAAAATACTGCATAAAATGCTACATAAAATGCCCAGCCTCTGCACACAGACTCACACCATGAGCTGACTAATATCTGCTAACACCCTCTCTCAGATCATGTGTGATCTGATACAATAAAATAGTACAATGATGGAGAATCATAAACTACACAACAAAGAAACACCAGAAGGACCATGGATGTCCAAGCGGTGAGTGGCCAGCCCACCACCAAGATGCCTCGGAGAGTATCTGATGTCGATGTCGATCGTACCAACAACACCTGAAAATAGAGAAGACTCATAGCAGCTCTCTGTGTAATGTCACCTATGTCACTCAGGACATACAAAGCCAATCTGCCAAACATGTCTCTGAACATGTGACCATGGAGTTCCCGCCTTTGGCCAAACCACCAAAGCGTCCCCTCATGTGAGCTCCAGACGAAAGCCTCTCGCTCTCGGTCAAGAAGAACAGCTCATCATGAACCCAGAAATCAACACCAGTCTCTAGGATTTCACTGCCAGATACCGTCGATGCGTCAGGGACGTCCCTCTCTGGAACCTGTGCACCTGTATCAAAATATAGATGAGGCATGGCAGCCCCACCAACACCCGCTCACACTCCCTCTCTGGCACAAGAGAGTCGTGAGGGATGACATCATGCCATCATTAGAAAGCAGTTGTGGAAGGGGCCATCAATCCCTTCCCACGATCTGTCGAAGACGATCCCTTCCGCGTCTTGGCCGTGGCCGAGGCTGGAGGATCGGAGTCAGAATCAGAGGCAGATGATGACTCATCGGAGGAGTCCGCATCCCGCTTCGACGTCTTCTCCTGCTTCTTGGACGCCGCTAACTTTATACAATCCTTCCGTAGATGACCTGTCTTCCCACAATGGTAACAATGTGGCTGCGACTTTGTCTTCTGCGAACCCCTCACTGAAGCTCCACGAGCCTCACCTGACCCTCCATACTGTGACGGAAGCCGTCCCTGTAGCTTATCTTCACTTGAGGTGCACGGAGGGGCCATCGGGAGGAGGTAGAAAAGAGAAGTAGAAGAAAAGAAGGTCGTTTGGAGAGTGAGCACAGCCAAAACGCAACCAAAAACACCAAAAAATAGTGAGTTCACATGCAATATAACCCAAAGGCTGACCGAAATAAGCCAAAAGCTGCTGCACAAAGTGAAAAAATCAGTCAAAAACTGCCAAAAACAGCAAAAACGGCCTGAATAATCAGAAAAACAGGCAAAAATAATGCTGTAAACAGCAAAACGCAGGCTGCAAACTGAAGAAACAGGGGCTAAAGACTGTTGCCAGCAGTGTGATGAAGGAAACACGGGCAGCAAAGAGGGGAACAGCAGTAAACGCAAATCTGTCCAGAAAAACGCAAAACGCAAATGCTGAAACACTGTCGCCAGCAGCAAATCAGCAGTCGCCAGTAGGAAGGACAGCTGCCTGATCAGCAAGAAGGGTGTAAATCCTGAAATCAGCAAGAAAACACAGCACAAATAGGTTGCAGCCTGAAATCTGATACCATGTCAGAAGTGGTGCAGCAATGGAAGCGTAAAGAATATGCTGAAATAAATGCTGAAACACAAGACAGAAGAAAGAAAGAATGAATGAACACAGTAGACAGATGAGAACTCAGATGTATGCTCGGGAAATGGAATCCATATCGAACACGAGACAGCAGCATACAACGGTGAGTCACTGGCTGCGTGGGCTCCTCAGCACCGGCTCCTCTCTCCCAGAAGGATCTCCACTGATGGCTGAAGTACCAAAGACTGTGGAGGAGGAGCCCTATAAATAGCCACAAAAGTGGGGAGCATAAAATGCAGGTCGGCCAGCAATAAATGCTAAAAGTACATCATAAATGGCCACAAAAATGCGCCATAAAATACTGCATAAAATGCTACATAAAATGCCCAGCCTCTGCACACAGACTCACACCATGAGCTGGCTAATATTTGCTAACAGGTATCTTGGCCGTTTTAGCCTTCTCATCATCAGATGTAGGGCTGTCCTCTGCACTGAGTTTCACATATGGAAGCAATGGAACCCCAATTGTTTTTCCCCCCTCCATATGGAAACACTGTAAAACCTTGGAGATATACTCCTGTTGAGATAGATAGAGTAATCCTTTTGACCTATCTCTGAGTATTCGCATGCCAAGAATGTGATTTGCATCACCAAGATCCTTCATGTCAAAGTTGCCATGAAAACTTTGCTTTAGTGAGTCCAAGGCATGAGTATCCCTGCCAACAATCAACATGTCATCAACATACAAAACCAAGATAATCAGGTTGCCATCTGTTGCCTTCTTGGTGTACAAGCAGTGATTCACTTGACTTCTATGAAAACCTTGAGATTGCATAAATGTATCAAACTTATGATACCATTCTCTTGATGCTTGTTTCAGCCCATACAAACTCCTTTTGAGTTTACATACCATTTTCTCTTTCCCTTTTGCCACAAACCCTTTAGGCTACTGCATATATATGTCTTCATGCAGATCACCATGTAAGAATGCAGTCTTTACATCCATCTGTATGAGCTCCATATGTTCAGTTGCAACCAAGCCCAAAATGATTCTCAATGTAGTCATCTTGACTATAGGAGAGAGGATCTCATCAAAGCCAACTTCATGTTCATGCTTGTACCCCTTTGCAACCAATCTTGCTTTGTACTTTGGTGAGGAACTAGAAGTGACCTTCATCTTGTAAACCCATTTGCATGGAAGGATTTTTTGCCCTTTAGGCAACTGCACCAAGTCCCAAGTGCAAATTTTCTTTAGAGATTCCATCTTTGACAACATGGCTTTATACCATTTCTTGCTGTCCTGTTTGTCCATTGCTTTCTTGAAGCAAGACGGTTCACCACAATATGGCATAATCAGCCATATTGTTTGCGTCAGGAACGAATCTATCAGGTTGTCTAGTAGCCCTAGACAATCTCCTAACCCAATGATCATTGTTTGCTGGCTGTTGAGTCTGCAAATTTCCATTTTCAGCTTGCTGTCCTGGCTTTCCAGCTTGCAAATCAGCATTAACAGCTTGTTGTCCTGGCTGTTCCTACACATCCAGTGGCTCATCATTATGAGTAATGGCTGGTTGATCATTTCTAGCATTATTTTCTGCATTTGCATGTTCATTTACAGCAGGTATTTGCTGCTATACAGCGGGCACATTTTGCTGTCCAAAAGGTATTTCTTCCCGAAATACAATCCTATGGATCTCCTGTCTTTTTTGGTTGTTTATGCTTGCGACCTTCTCGGAAGGTAACATCATTGCTGCGTACTATTTTCCTTTTCTCGGGATCCCATAATCTATACCCCATTTCACCTTTGTCACCATATCCTAGGAAATGCATTTACAGGACTTTGGCTCAAGTTTGCTGTGTTCTTCTTTACGAATGTGCATAAAAGCCTCGCAGCCAAATACTTTTAGGTGTACCAAGAATTTTTGAAACTTGTCAAGCACTTCGTCCTTGCTACGAATAGGGTAAACCCATATCTTCCGTATAGCATCATCAACAAAGGTGACAGAGTATTCTTTCCCTCCTAAAGATAACCTTGGCATTTGACATACATCGGAATGTACTAACTCTAGAGGAGAAGATTACTTCTTATGAGACGTCTGTGCATGTTTACCATAAACACAATGATCACAATGCTAATGAAGGTAAGTAACCCAAACGAGAAAGCACTTTCATTCCAGTTTGACTCATGTGTCCCAACCGGCCATGCCACAAAGAAACACTTGGCTACTTGGTCACGACAACAACATGGTCATGCGCACTAGATACATGGAGAGGATATAAGGCATCACTCTTATAACCTCTGGCAATCACTCTAGATCCCTTACAGATCTTCCATTTCCCATCACCAAAGGTGGTATGAAATCCATCGTCATCTAGTTACCCTGTGCTAATCAAGCTCTTCTTGAGCTAAGGTATATGCCGTACATGCTGAAGTGTGAAGACAGAACCATGCTGAAACTGCAACTGTATACTGCCAATACCTGTAATGTCACATGCATAGTTGTTTCCAAGATGAGGAACACCATGTCGACCCCCTGTATAGGCAGAGAATCACTCACGATGAGGGGTGACATGAAAGGAAGCACCTAAATCGAGAATCCAAGTATGCATGTCATCATTTGTATCTGCAAGTAAAGCATGTGCACCAAAGTGTGAAGAGACAAAGAGTACGTTATTCCTATTGTCACTGTCACGAGTGACTACATTCATCTCTTCAATTTTGACACTGCTCTTCTTAGGCTGACTCTCTTTCTTATCTTCCTTGACTCTCTTTCTTCCATTTGTAGCAGTCACGTTTAAAGTGACCCTTCTTGCCACAATGATGGCATTCAACATCCTTACTACGTGATTTACTGCGTCCCTTCCTATCAGATTTGCCTTTCTGTTGTGATCTGCCCCTAGTATGCAAAGCACTAGAAGACTTACTAGATGCATTGTTTTGCCGATTCATTTCTTCCATGAGTAGCACTCTCTACATCAGCATACTAAAGGATCGCATTAGAATTGCTCATAGCAGTCCTGAATGTATCCCAACTCTCTGGCAGAGTGCAAAGCAAGAACATAGCCTTAAATTCTTCATCAATTATGAACTTCAAGGCAACTAGTTGGCTGAAAATGGAGTTAAACTCACTTAAGTGAGTAGACATTGCTGTACCCTCTTCCATACGCAAATCCATAAGCTTTTTATAAAAGCACTCTTTTGGGCATACGGTTCCTCCAATCGAGTCCAAATAGCATAGGCAGAATCCAAACCTTCAATGTTAAACATCAAGGCATTAGAAATGGATAGCTTGATGGTTGAGTGTGCAAGCTCATTTAACTCATCCCAGTCTTCCTGTTCCATATCTGCGGCCTTTGCCCCTTTGGTTTTAATCAGCCTTGCTTGCTTCTTCTGTACCAGGATATTATAGCCTTGTTTTTGCCAGACTGCAAAGTTATGTGCTCCTTCAAGCTTCTTTATGTGCATGAGATGACTGCTGTCATTGCTGCCAACCATGATTTTCAAATGTGACAAAAAAAATTCAGCAAATGCAGGCTCAAACTGTCACACAAGTGATCAAGGTACAAACAAGTACCATCCATCAATAAATGACCACGTAAAAGCAGAAATTTCAGATTTGCAAATAAATTTTCAGAAGCACTAAACCTTGTGCTACGGCACTCCACAACTGATTACAGTTGTTCCACTCTTTTTACTCTCTTCAATCATCTCACCCTCCATCCGTGACTCTCTAGGCTCTCTCTATACATCATCAATGGCACCCCCTCTCCATGAGGTCTTTCGCTTGCATTGTGTCTACTTCGAATGAGTGAAGGAGAAATCCAACACTTGTAAGTGCAATGCAAGTATTGCCCAAAGCTCCAAATCTCCGTCACTGGTATTCTCATCCACCTTTGTAAATTAGGAGGGGAAGCCACACCATGCCTCCGTATTCCCGGCGATGTCTATGAAGATTGTTGTTGGAAATACTTGTTATTGAAGTGATGCAAAGGCCTTATAAGGGAAAGTGAGGAGGTGATCTTTCCATGCATCTATGGGGCGGAAACTTTAGGCCGAGTTTTCGTCCATAGTATAAATACCATGCGCTACACATTGTCTAGATCTTCTTATGGAAGATATAGGCAAGTTGGAGTGGGTGGCGAGGATTGTCAACGATGCTTGCACAATCGTTGGCATTGTCAACTCCAAGGTCCGAGTTCTTGTGATATATTACTCATACTTGGACTTGGAGTTGAAGAAGCCCTTGAAGACTCGGTTTGTGGCCATGTGGCTTCTCCTCAAGCGTCTCTATGACGTTCGTAACAAGCTACAAAAAATGGTTGTGGTAGATGAGTTTAAGGAATGGCTTGAAGGGGAGTCTATATCAAGCCAAGTGGAAGCAAAGGCCGTTCAAAGGCTTTGCTTAAAGGAGGAATTTTGGATGGATGTGAGGGGCATTATCATTGCTATCACTCCCATCTATAAGGTGCTTCGCATGACAGACATGGAGGGGGCTACTATTAGCTTTCTCTATCATCTTATGGCGGATGCGATGGAGGAGATACAATCATCGATCATCTTGGATGGGGAGGTCTCTTCTTTATGGTATTGTTTTTATATATAAAAAAATGATTCATGCTTCTTTTTAGTTTTAGAATCTATATTTCATATTGTCTCACACTTTCTTTTCAAATTTCACCTCTAAATCTCCCTCTAAATCTCTATCATCTCACACCTATTGTAGTAATAGCTTGGATATCACCCCTAAAAGAGATGACATTTTCTTTTTGACATAGAAAAGATGCAAGTGGATGAAGCGACCCATACATGGGTTTGCGGCACTCTTGCATCCCGCCTTCAAAAAACCCTCTTCATGGATGCCAATGTTCTTGCCGATCGTGATGCCTTTCTTCCGAAGGCTTTGGCAGAAGAGCACTATGGTGTCTTCCTCTAGGAGCTCATTAATTATAGTGATCAAAGGGGCACCGCTTTCGCATCTACCATTTGTTGGAAGCGAGAATTATTGGTGAAGCCCCTTTTTTGGTGGTCATTTGGCTACCAATTGTCTCACCTTTAAAGAGTGACCTTATGCATTCTTGCACAGGTTTGAAAATCTCTTCTATTTTTTCATTTAATTCTAGTTACAACTTATAACTTGCAAGCTTAAAGTTTAAACTTACTTTTTCTTCACATAGTTTAGGATTGTTCGTCAGGTGCATGTGAGAGGAATTGGTCCGCCTATTCCCTCGTGCACACCAAAATTTGTAACAAGCTTAGCACACGACAATTGGAGCGACTAATTTATTGTCACTATAATTTACGCATGCTACGCAATATGCATGAGATGTCTATGGCAAGACAAGTATCGTATATCTAATTTTTATACTTTTTAGTTCATAACTTTATTCATAGATTATGAAATATATTTAAAGAAGTTTCATTTATTCAATCCAAGTTTTTCATTCTTTAAATATATACATAAATGTGGATTCACTCAAGCTCTTTGTTAGTACACTTAAAAGTGTGATTCGCGAGAGAGACTTGGAAGAGGAGCAAATATTTAGGGAGCTTTACTTGGAGCTCGAGGAGATAGATCGGCGGATCTCTCGCACTCGTGCACGACGTGCCCGCGTTGTTATTCGCCCTCGCGCTGGTAGCGATGGAACTTCCACTTTGGCATCCACATCGGCTACCCGTGATGCTTGTGGGGCCCTTAGATGCTATACGAGGCATGGGAGTGGCTCAAGAAGTACTCCTAGTTCGGCCCACGAGGACATACCTATCACTATCTCTCACTTAGAGCTTAGAGAGCCCGAGTATGATGACGAGGGCAATGCCATTAGTGAGGGTGATTTTGTTGAGGAGAGTGATGGCTCCTCAAGCGGTGACGAGGATGCTTCTACCTTCGATGCCGAGAGTGATATGAGCACCTAGAGTAACTATGTATCTTGATTTGGATTGAGCCATGGATGATGGCTTTTATCTCAATCCATTTTTGTACACTTTTTGTATGAGATTGCACATCTGGCTCATAACAAAGTTGTTGGTTTCATTATTCATGCTACATAGTACACTCTGGAGTCTTGTTTCAACTCTCTTTTGCACTTTTGACTTGAATCTCTAAGTTTATGTTTTAACTTTTAAGTCCAAACATTAAGCATAGACTTAAAATTATATGTATTTTTTCTTTCATCAGATGTAACATCGGACGTAGGTCCAAGATTTATTAGTCCGATTAGTACCGTACTAGCATCGGACTGTACTAATCGGATGCCATCGGACGTGACAACCATGGTCTAGAATACACTCAATCTTGTATGACCATATGGGGCGTACAAAGGATTCTATCCATCTTTTGGTAGTAGCAAAATAATCAAAGTTCCAAACGACAAAAATATGTTTGTGACTCCACTCTGCTGGAACTTTTTAGAGATGAATTGTACGTTGTCTAGCTTCAGAATCTGTTATCATTGGTCATCCAAGGCACTCCAATGAGATATATCATCAAAGTGCTTCCTGCATACCAAGTAAAATGCTATTTGGTGTATTCTCTTGGATGATTTTTATTTAGATGGGATTCCTCTTTTAGACAACGTGCTATAGAAGTTGAAAGCTTTTGGGATAGGAATATTCCTTCAAAAGAATCTTTGCTGATTATCCATTGGTTGCCTTTGACCAGTGATAAAGCTGCTGCTTTGGGATGTATGCGAATGCTCTATGCATGTGTGCATGTGTGCGCACACACTAAGTATGGAGCAATGAGGCAGAAATTTTCATTCATACCAGATGGTCTTTAATCAGAGAAAATCACTTAACTTCCACCCTGTTCACCCCTCACCTCAACCCATTAGGATTGCAGGCTAATGAAGATGATGGGTTTGGTTGTGCATGAATTCAATTATCTTTTTCATATTTCCTGAAGTTTAGATTGTGTTTTGAGCAGAGTCAAATGTGCAGAAGATGAAAATCTGGCAAATCAGGCAGAGGGAATGCAAGACGAGGAGGGAGATCATCATACATGATGTATAAATAATCAAGAATCCTTTGTACAAAGAGACCTCAGCTACAACATGGGGAAGAGATGAACCCCTTAGAAGGCAAGGAGCATCAATGCACCCATTATATCCATTATATCATCAGAGCCAGATACTGCTCTGATCATTGTATCTTTAAGGTGTGCACTTAATGTGCTTTAATTTTTGCTAAAAGTTGAAAGTTTCTAGAATTTATGTTCAGAGCAACTGTCTTAACCTGCAATCTTCCCTTTGTTGCCTTTTAAACAATGAGCTGGAACATGTTCAAGGGCTCCAGAGAGTATTTCTTGAATTGTCAGCATAGACTTCATTTTTTATGCTGGCCTTCTTTCTTGGCTTACTACATTGTTGTGCTATGCTCTCTCATTTCTCATAATTCTTTTGGGCACCAACCTTGATGAAGATTGTTTTGGAGTGAAAATTTTCTCTGCTTCATGATGTGATAAGGTAGAGGCTAAGTTCAAAGGCTTAATCATTTAGTTGTGAAGAAAAATGAGAGTTTTCTCTAGTTATTCAAATAGCTATAGATTGGCGGCTAGAACAGAACAATCCAATGGGTATTTTGAAGCAAGAAAAAGTGTCTATCGTCTTAAACACAGGATTTTGTAGCCAGCAGTATTGCAGGAGTGAAATGTAATATGTATTCTCCGGCGCTTGTAGAATTTGCTCTATTGGGTCATCTACAGTACTTATATGTATGGTGTTCATGTTTATAGATCTACAATGTGAAGATACTATGTGTATGGGTATAGTACCCATGCATGGATGCATACATGCAAGGTATTGATGTATGCATCTGTATCCATGCATGTGCATACGCGTGTGTGTGTTATTAAAAGATTTTAAGGTGTAAAAAGAGGGGTTTTTTAGTAGTTTGAAATTGTAAAATAGACAAAAGAGGGAATATCAATATGTTGTGCAAAGGAGTTGAAAATGTGTTGATTTTGAAATCAAAGTGGCATGCATAGGGCATCGTCATTTGTAAATATAATGGAAATCACAAAAATGACACATGTAGAGGATCATTAGATGCTTGTGTTCAGTCAATTAGGATTTTTGAGTTTTTTTCCAAAATATATTGCATGAAAATAAGGAACATTCAAGAATAAATACAATGACTTAAGTAGTTGAACGTTTTATTGTTAGAAAGTAGTGTATGAACATGTATTGAGGTTAAATGTTCATGTGTATTAAATTGAAAGTTTGTTTATATGGAGTTGACCATGAAAAGTGATCATGTTAAATGCAATGATATTTTGTTCAAACATGGAAATCCAAGATCTTGTATGAAGGCAAGGTTTTAATCTAGAGTGCTATGTCTATGGGTTTTCATTGAGTAGTTTTTCCTATTGGTCACATGGTGTGGCAATGTAGGATTGCTCATAGCCATGATCTTTTTTGTATATTGTGTGTAAAAGGACATCTTATATTTTTATTTCTTACTTGGTGAATGAATATGCACGAGGCTTCATCTACGCAGTACTAGCTAGAAGTTTTGAAATGGCAAGGTAAGACTTGGTTAGGCATGGGGCTTCACTTAAAGCCTAGTAGCTAGAAGTTTCTAAAATGGTAGGGTTGGAAATGAGCTTCAAACAAGTTTACTACAATGTTAATTTTTAGGAAGAAATTTCACAATGTTTCATAGACAACAAAAAGTAGGGATCATAGAACTTGCATACTTTTGAGTTTATGGTCAATACTTACAAAGTATATAATTAATGATCAATTTCACTATATGCACTTCAAACAATGTCAAATATTTAGGTATGTAGTTACTTTTGGATTCTAAACTATATTATGATTATAGCATCAAAGACAAGGTTTGAGTGCGACTCTTAAACATGTAGTTTTGAATTATGACATACATACATATGTATGAGAGAGAGAGAGAGAGAGAGAGAGAGAGAGAGAGAGAGAGAGAGAGAGAGAGAGAGAGTGTGTGTGTGTGTGTGTGCGCGCGCGCTCTAAATTGTCACACTTGCATGATAATTATCAGAATTTCCAAAGTAAAACATATTGAAAGAGAGTTTTGATAACTTTTTGTTATGAAACATGCTTTGTTTGTAGAAAATGTTTCTAAAAGTTTAAATGTGTTTCCTATTTTAGGACATTGCTACCGTGTAACTATGATCTAAACGGTTTGGACTTAATGACTTTAGATGATTAGTTGTTGCATTTATTATACTAGAAATTCGTTTGTTTTAAATCATCCTTTTAGACTTTTATGATGTCAACACGATGTGGTTACTCCATGGTTTGATGTTATTCACATGATTATTGTTCATGTTTGAAGTGAATGTTTTGTTTTGGGTTGTATTTTAAAGTTTACATAATGGCTTTTGAATAGTGACTAAATTGCTCCTTGTACATATAATATGTATATAGTTCAGTACCTTTATATGAGAGAGAGAGAGAGAGAGAGAGAGAGAGAGAGAGAGAGAGAGAGAGAGAGAGAGAGAGAGAGAGAGAGATTGTGGTCTATGAAGGGGGAGCAGGAGTTTTATTAACAAGTGTTGAGATGGCAAGTTCAACATGTGAACATCACCTAGGTAGATGGGTCCATACGTCTACACTTAGTACGCGAGTGGTCATTATGATCCTCACATGGTCACTAACTCATGGCTTATTATATGTGTTTAATTACATGGGTTATGGCGCTAGTCTATTTGTATAGTTAGTTATGCATTTTTTGACTTAATAAGCATTTTTTTAAATATTATATTTTATTTTTACTTTGCATACAATGCATTTTTATCTCCATCTTGTTGTCATTCATTATACAATAGTACAGATTAAGAGGACATTTATAAAGCTCATAAATTCCAACAAAGGAGAGATTAGAAAAAGAATGTACGATACAAGATTGGATATAATCTTTTTCCATGCATGGATGAATATCTCCCTTATATAGTATTTGTGGATTTATATTTAGTTTTTTATGCTTAAAATATAATAAAAAAAGTCCTCTTTTAAGATCTTATTTTCTTTGTATGAATGCCATGCTTTTGTTATAATTTATCCAACTCTATTTTAATAAATTTATTTTAAGATTGACAAAAAATAAAATTTAAATGAATTACATGTATGCATATAATTTCTAGCCTTTGTCATTGCATAAAATTTAAATAAATTATAAGTATGCATACAATATCTTCACATTTTTTCAAAATATTTATTTTCCATAACTCCCTATAATAATTAGATTACCACAATATTAAACACAATAATTTCTTGCAATTTATCTACCAAGCATAATGCGATTAGTGTCATACGCAAGTCAATGCGTAATAGGTTATGATCGTGTGGTAAATAGAGAAAGAAAATTTATAAAAATAATTAAGTAATATTATCATATTTTTATAAAAAGTTTCATGAATTATAAATCTATTATTGAGGAGCAATGCTTAATTTGAATATATTATCATTTATTTTACAAATAATATAGAATTATCTATAGTACCTTTATGCTAATTTAATCTTTGGATGTTTTTTAATGAATTTTGACCTCCTCTTTTCAAATGTAACCGAAGTAAATCATTTTCTTTGAATATAATAGCTTGTATTTATTTTGAACTTCAACAATATAAATATGATTCAAATACACATATTTTATTTAATCAAAACTAAGTAGATAAGACAACAATATATTTTGCTAGGTTTATGATTCAATGTATCCACAATTATTTTAGTGTGTCTAGGTTGTTATTGAATCATTGTGTGAAAGTTTTGAATGAGTGATGTCCATTTGATATGGTAGGCAGAGATGAGTTATTAGTTCAAGAAGTGTTTGATAGCTTGTTGGTTTGTTTTGATAAGAAATTCAAATCCCATAAGATAAGGTTTCCACATATCTAAAGCATGCACTACAACCAATGGTTCTTTGTTATATGTGCTGTACTTTTGTTGTAAGGGTTTTAGTTATTCAACTTTTATAGGAAATAGGGTGATCATTTTAAGTTGCACATATGCCTAAACCACTAGCATCAATTATTACTACTAGAAAGAAAGCCTGAGAAAAAATTAGCAATGGAAGTGTGGGTGTATGGGCCAAAATGTATTTTAGAGAATCAAAAGACTTTTGATGGCTAGAATCCCATCAAAAAATAATATTTTAATGTAACAACATATTCAAAGGTAAGGTAATCAATACAAAATTTTCGATAATTTGTTGGTAGAAACCCGATGAACTAAGAAAAGATTCCACTTCATGCATAGGCTTAGGGATGTGCCAGTCCTTTATGATTTGAACTTTCTTTGAATCCATAGTAATTTCTAGGGTAGAAACTATATGCCCCAAGTAGTAAGTTTGATTTTAGAAAAAAATCTTGTCAAAATTTACATATAAGTGATTTTTATATAGTAAGTCAAACACAATTCTAAGATGTTTTTTACGTTTCTCTTTTGACTCACTGAAAACTAGAATATTATCGAAGAAGATAATCATAAAACCTTGATAATCTAGAAATAATTGATTTATCATGCTTGCAAATATAATTGATGTTTTTGTTAAATGGAAAGGCATAACTATAAATTTATAATGACCATCATCATGCAAAATAGTAACATCAGAATCTTTAACAAAACCTTTCATCTTAAGCAAAGCATACAAAGGGATATGCGTATCTAATTTTTCATCGTTTGATACTTCTTTTTTTAAGGAATACATAGTCCAATCAGTGTGTAATGAGGTACCTTCTTGATGTTGTGCAATTGAGCTTGGTGTTATTATTGTTGATTAGAAGTTTCACTTGGCAGTTACTCGAAAATGATATGCTTGTCCACAATGGTAGCAAGTAGACTTGAATCTTTTGCATTGGGTATTGACATTTATATTTTGGGATTTTATCTTATTGTCTCCTATTTGGCTTTGTTTTTTGCTTGTAAGGTTTGAAGGTGATAATGATTAAAGGGTTTCTTTGGGTTGCAACTATTGTTGAAGGATCAAAATTTCCATCTAGAAAAATTTGTGTGATGGTTGAAGTTCTTTCTTTGCATTGTGGGCGTAGGAAATAACATCTTGAAGAGGTGGACTTGAGAGAATTTAACTTAGCTTGGATGCTCACCATCTTTGTATTTACGTTGGAGTGTGCTCTTAGGAACTTCCTCAAGCATGCGCAAAAGAAGAAGACTTTACCAAAGTCTTTTGATGTAAGTAGCCACACTATTGCCTTCTTTCTAAGACAAGTTTGCTCAATTTCTTCTTGCATGAAGATGAAATTGAGGTGGAAGAAATGATTGTTTGACTTTTGCTTGAAACATTTTCACATTTTTGGTTGGTTGATGCTACATCAAAGGGCATTTCACCAAAGCAATGCTTTATCCATCTAATTGTTGGTGGCACACTTGATTTTATCTTGTTTTGGAAAGGCTTATTAATCAAAGTAGTCATCGAACTAGCTCAACCAAATAAAAATTCCATCCTTTTTACTATCAAATTTAGATAACTAAAACAAACTTATGTGACTTTTTTTTTGGTCCTTCTTGGTTTGTTTCCCTTTCAAGACGTCTTGTAGAATGCAAGAAATGAGATTATCCTTATTTATGGACGAATTTTATTGTTGTTTTCATTCTTGAAGCACTTTGGTAACACCATTCAAATTATGTTGGAGAAGATCAATTTGTTTCTATAGAGTTATCTTGGGAAAGAGAGACTCTGTGTTTACTTCATTGGTATTAGAATGTCCTAACATTGTTGAAAATAGAAGCTCGTGTACATAAGAATAATCTTTTGAATGATCACATAAAATATAAATAGTTTACATAGAATAATAATTCTTGCAGTTGATTAATCTTTTGATAGATTTTGTGCTTCTAGGATAGCTTTCAATTCTTTGCATGTGAACCAAGTCTTTGCGGCAAAAATTTTCAATATATGCACATGAATAGGGTCATGTAAGATTTCTTTTAAAACCTTAGAAAATAATATAAATTTTAAAAGATTAAAAAAAACATTTTCTTTCATTAACAAATGATCACATAGTAAATGGCATAAGAGAAGTTGGCCATCAATCTTGCTAGGTGGTGAAGACAATGAGATTCACGACATCTGAAGGTCGCTTGATCTCGGTGATGGTAGCACAAACCGATCAATACTATTCAATTTGAGTCTCTTCCTCTCTACATCAAAATCACTATTAGTTCCAAAACAATTTGCTTATACATGTTATTCATGCTTCTTTTAATTGTGAGAAGAGTCTTTGGGAATACTAGTCATTTCTTGTTGGGAAAGGGAGGTGGTATTACACTCCTTGAGTTTGTTCACGCTCTTGGTAATGTTGAGAAAGAGAATCCCTTGGAACAAAAATCTATGTAATAGGAATTTCTAATGGACAAAGGATATTTGATTTGGACGTGTAGACCAATCATCCCGCTCTGGCACCAATAACTTCCATTTAGATAGGGTAATGTTCTTTTGTACAAAAGAATGTAAAAAATTCTATCGTATATGAAGAATCATTCGTAAGCCTTTTTTTATACAAAAGGAAATTTCCATTAGTCATATCCTTAATCCAATACAATAATCATTGTATTTATTGACATGTCCTTGTATTATGTCCCATATTGTTGGGGTTATTGTATACTTATCCCATATTTTTTATATTATACAAATCTCGTATTCATATTAATGCAGCCTAGTTTGAGAGGTGTAGAAGAGCATATCTTAAAATGTGAGGACTGAGTTGATTTCTACCCTGAATTTGCATCAAATATGACATTCCTTGATAATATAAAAGATTCCTTTTTGTCATAAAGCTTGTAAGTTTTAGTAACATCAATATGTCCAAAAAACACATATTTTCTAGTCTTTTCATGAAGCTTCTTCCTTTTCTCATCATGAATATCAAAAGGTAAGCATCCAAAGACCTTTAGACGAGATACTTGGGATCCATAAAAGGCTTGATATGGTGTAATATCTCTTAGTAATTTATTAGATAATTAGTTCATCAATTAGCACAAGTGGACTTGATTTGGTGCAACCCAACACGATTGGGAAGTTGCTTATCTTTTAGCACACATCTAGCCACCTCAAAAAAGGACCTTGAGAAGCTCCAAGTAAGTTGCCTTCTTATCCTATGTTTTAGGAGGTATTGGTCGAATTCTTTGGATAAGAATTCTCCTCCATTGCCAAACCTAAACAATTTGATTCTTCTACTTGCTATCATAGTCTCAACCATAACATGAAAGTGCTTAAAAATATTAACCACTCAAACCTTGGATATCCTAAAGAATATCCAAGTATACTTAGAAAAGTCATTAGTAAAGCTTACATTGTATGTATATCCACCTATTGAAGGTTTATGGGTTGATTTGCATACATTTGCATGAGTGAGATCAAGGAATCCAGTTGATCTATTTATACTTCTTGAGAATTTAGTTCTATTTTTCTTTCCAATGTAATGTGCTTCACAAAGTTTGCCAATTCTTTGTAGTGATGGTATGCCCAAAGTCATGCCTTAAGATTTCAATATATACATGATTTTGAAATTTATATCCATACCTCTTATACCAATAGTTTAGTAAGAGAAAGAAGTAGTCATTCTTTTATCTTATATGGCTACAAGTATTGAAAAGGTGATTTATCAAGTTGGAAGAGTTTCCCATGCTTCTTTCTTTGGCTACTAATTTGTAGTGATTCTTTGTGTCTTTAGTGTGGCATTGCTAGCCTTTACACTCTCACTCAATTGACCAACTCGAGAAGTGCACATGAAGGCAATGATCGGAAATTAATTGCCTAGAATTGAATGATGTGACCACTTCATGACTTGATTACATGCAAAAGCACTTGGTTTCTTTTGTGCACTCAAGTGCTCACAAACTTGAGTACCCAAGCACTCAAGTCCATATGAAGGCTACTTACATGATCACTCAAGTGCCAACATCCACACTCCTGCTATCCTCTTGAGTGTCTTGTGCATTTGACTGTGAATAGAAAGGGGAACTTCACACCAAAGGACTCAGTCACTCCAGTGCTTAGAGCACTTGAGTGTTGTCATCCATACACCTTCACCATTCAATTTCGTAATGCCCTTGAGGGCACATATGTATGCCAATATCACACGTACAATGATTCCTTACCAATTAGCTACTTAGATGCTTGAGTGGTGAGGGCTCAAGTGGGGAGTCCTCACCACTCGAGTGCCCAAGCACTCAAGTATCAGGATATCCTCACACAAGCCCTTGATCAATCAAGCATGCCTCACACACACATATCTACTCCACTACTTAGGTTCCTTTCGCACTTAAGTGCCAACACACTCACCAACCACATCATGCTCTAGTGCTTGTGTGCAAGCTACTCAACAAAGAGCACATGTATAGTTAACAAGTACATGTGTGTTGCATACCAAGTTCGTGTATGCACATTCACATAGGCACATTAACACTTAGTGGTGTATGATGACGTTATTGTTTATAGAGCTAGATGGCTACCTAGAATAGTTTGCTTTTGCCTTATGTTGTTGTCTCTCTTTGTCTCACTCACTCACTCACTCACTCACTCACACGCGCACACATGTACACACACATTTGAGTGACCAACCATGAACTTGACATTAGGGACACAAATGTTTTAAAAATGGCACGAGAAAATGATTAAGTTGCTAATTAGAAGGGATTTTTGAGTAATACACCCTCCAATTTTGTTTGTTTAGATGTGATTAATGAGGGAATATATGGTTCATCGAAGAGGTATGCCATTAAATGCCTTCATTCTTTAATCATGTTAGGGGTCACCTTTTTAGTTGTTTTTCTCTTGTAAAATTTTGCGTAGTTCAGATTTTGGCACCAAAACATGTTTGTTTTTTCTTCCAGGTTCATTTGTTGCACCATTCACTATTCTGCTTTTGCTTTTCTTCTCTATAATATTATCACCTAGTTGATTCTATTTTGTTAAAATATTTAACAATATGTCTTCAAGTAATACAAGCACGTGTACACAAATATAAACTTGCTATTCAACAAAGAGATCTAGTTTATTAATCTTAGAGAAGTATACATCATCGAAAATTATTGGATAAGGATGAGGCTATTAGATCACGAGACTGAAAAGAAAGAATCATATAGATTTATGGGTGGATGGAAATATTTATCCACATAAAATTGTTCAACAGGTAAGCCTCTTCCTTTTCTCAATGTTCACGACTTCGTAAGATATGTTAGAGATGGTAGTGATGGAATGCTTGGATATTTCATGTGGTTACATTTTTCATCTTTTGTATACACAAGGTAGGTGCTTGAAATGAAAGAAGCATTAACAACTCAAACACCTATTTTTGGGCTAATGAACAAGGTCAACATTTTGGAAAATACTAACAACCCTTGCAAGAAAAATTACTACGCTAAAGGAAACTCTAATAGGATTTAGAGAGAGAAAAAGGCCGTTAAAAAATATAACCGAGTTATGTAAACGGGGTAAAGAAAATGAGACTGAATCTTGCAAAGAGATTTGTCTCTAGTATATTAGGCATTTATGTTGAAGGAGAATGACGAGATAATCAATCTTTTAAAGAAAATTGAAGAAGTTGGGAAGATATATGTTTTAGTGGTGAGAGGTTATTGATAATACCTTGTCACGTTGGCATATGTATAAAAGATGTGAGACATGCAAATTTTGACATCTTTTGACAATAATACAATTACTGTCTCTCATCTCACCTCTTGCTCACTACTTTCATGGCTTCTCTCTCTTCTTTCTTCTATTTCTAGTCTTTCTCACTTGTTTCTCTTTTCTCTCTCTTTTGCTCTCCTTTTGCTTACCTCTTAGTCCTCTTCTTGACAAGTGGTATCAAAGCATTGGTCTTTGGTTTATTTGGTTCAATCTTTCTCTAGATTTCCTTCACAGACTATTACATTCTGGTTACTTAAGAGCAAGGTGTTAGCTTAGAACTGGATAGGTACAGAGGACCAAAGGAGACTAAGGACAACCTAGTCAAAGCTAAATCTGTTGTATATAAAGGCAAAGTTGGAGGCATCATAGACAAACTGGGAGGTTGTGGACAAGAAACAAACCATTTTGGAGGTAAAATGGTAAAAGAAGGAGAAAACAGAGTTAGTCTTGGTTAATAGTCTAGTTACTTTTTAGGATAGGCCTTCTCTTTCCTCTTTCTTTTAAGATTTTGGCTAAAGCTTCCATGGTGGCTACCAAGAAACCCTATTTCTTTATCTCCAGTGATCATATCTCTTGTTCTAACAATGGGGCAAAGGTTCTACACTTCCAAAGCAACAAGTAGAGCACTAGCTTGCTAGGTCCATTGAGTGACTATGTGAAGGTCTGATCAGCCCCAAAAATTTCGATGCAAAATATACTACTTGCATTGGGCTCTATAGCACACCTCAATCATTAGCCACTTGTTTCCAAGCTCACCAAGCTTTAAGTAAGTAAATAATCTTCCTCTTCAAGTGATATTTAATCTTTTTCTTCATTCCTTTGATTAGAGATCCGTGAAATCCTAAAAACTAGTAGGGTATAGCCCTAGCCATAGGTCTGAAGCTTCAATTTCTTTAATATTTGGCTCTTTTTGACTTCCAAGGCTTCTCTACTACCATTTGCAAGCAAGATTGGCTTCAAGTTTGAAGAAATTAGAAATATTTTATCATATTGAGCTTCTTGGAGTATATAACGGAGTCATATTTTGGGGCTTTTGGTTAGAGATCTTAAATCTTTGTTATTCAGTGTTTAAGAATACTCAAGGCATTAATCCTTCAAGGATTTAATGGTTTTCAAGTATGTATGAGCTAAATTGATTGGATTCTATGAAGCATGAAGCTCTTGGACAGATTTGGAGCAATCTCTTCAACTAATGGACTGAAGTTTGATTTTAAGTGAATCAATCATCTTCTTCAAGCTCAATTGAGACATTTCACTTGCTTAATCTCTAAAATCTCTCAACATCTACTTGTTTTAATATTTTTCACTTGTTGATGGGAGATTCTTGATTAATTAAGTCTCTAAATTGATAAATAGATCAAAGATTATTAATTCTCTTCATCAATCTAAGCCTAACTAAATTTCAACATTCATTTCGGTGATCTTTCATCATGATTATCATTTATAATGTCTTGATGCATAACCTTGATTTGATTGTGTAATTCTCATGTACCAAATAATTTTTTTTTGTAAAGGGTAAGTACTTGCAATCAGTGAGTCATTGAGTTACAGTGGTGGCAAGATCCTCAACCAACCTTCATTTCTTGATTCCATTTTCATCAATCAAATCTTTGCATATCATTGAAGGCTAAATGATTTTTTCAGCTATGCATCTCATCCTTGTTTTCTTAAATAGAATTCTCTTGCCATGTTAATATTCCCACCAAGGAAAAAGGTGGATACGGTGGGAGATAGTTGGATAATAGAGAGGTGACCCTCGCCCACTATTAAAGATCTTGAAGGGGTGTAACAATCAACTCAAGGGGAACTTTGTTTACTATTATACAGGGATTATATAGGTCTATTATAAGTTGATTACATGACATTTCAACCTATTTCACCCTTCATTAGTAGGGTACATGAGTACAGATGAGTAATAAGACACTTGGGAAGTGATTGGGGCTAATATTTAACCATTTACAGATTCTATAGGTTATTCCAGGTTGATTGCATGTTGTGCACAATGTATTTTAGTGAAACAATGAATTAGAACCCATTTTAGGATACTTATTATTTGATTACACTACAAGATATAGGCCTTATACCGACGTTAAAAGCGACAAAAATGTAAATAAATAATTTGTTCCCCATCATCGCAAAAAGCGTCATTATTGGCGACGCCATAGAACAGTCAATATCAGCGTCATTATGAGCGTCGCTATTTGCATTGGTATCAACGTCACATTTGCAATGCTGATACCGATGCAAATAATGACGTTGATAACGACACTTTGTGACACTAATAACAACACCAATAACGATGCGTGCAGGTAAATTTGCGACGCTAATAGCGACGGTAATAGGGAATTTTTTTTTTTGTGGTAGGACAGCCTGCCACATATAGCATTATGTGCTTTATTTGGGCCATACAAAATAGTTTCTGCATTGTGTACAATGCTCGTGTAAATAAAGACAAAGTGTACTTAAATCATAACACTGATACATGAAATAAATACACGATCGCATAATGAAAACGACTGGTATAATCATGGCAAGATATCACTACTACATAGAAAATGTCTACACAAATCATGCGACCAAAAAAGAAGGGTGTGTGAGCTCTAGGGATCCAAGGGCGAGCTATAGATCCTCGCCATCCGAAAGCTTATCCTACCACAAAGGAGCATCGAACGGACTCTGCAAAAAAAGAAACAACTACACATCAGTCTACCATACAATAATGCATTCTAATTAAACATGGTAACTATGGATAAGAAAGATGAGTGACTTACAGGGCTGCCGCATCCATACAATTGGTCGATCAATGCAGTGAGATCGTGCCTCTTTGCATATCAAGTCTCAAGGTCGATCAGATCGTGATTCGTAGTGGAGCGTTGCTCGAGACATGAACAGTCATAAGTGGTTGGTATGTCCAAAGGAAAAAAAATACTAACGGTTAGAAACACGATTGTCAGTACAAAGGATATTGCAAAAAAATAAGCAAGTAAAACAAAAGAAAAACTTACAAAGTCCTCCAGATATGTCATGTGGCCGCCACTCCCAAGATGATGGACCACTCCAGCCTCTAGTCGTGCCCTTGCCGCCTCGCGCTTCTAACTCCCACGTCCTGGAGAATCTATAGCCTCCTCCCTTAGTCGGCGCCAATCGTCTACATCTAGCCACTCGTGCTTTGCAGCCCCACTCTTGAGTGCCTTGCGTGCGTCCAATTGTCTGTGTGACATATATGCATGCATGCACTCCATCATCTAGCCCGTAGAAAACCTATCTGCTGTGGCTGGTACTAGAAACTCCTCATGCAAGGATGCTACTATGTAGTCCTTGCTCCCCTCCAGTATGTTTTTCCAATGATCCAAGATGTTGTGCCCAAAAACTTGTTGGCACAACTCTCTCATGCGAGCCATTACCCTCCTCCCCTAATCATTCACGATGATGGCTCTTGACCTATCATCTACAAGGTAGGCATACCCCTCTGGGGTATGGCTAAGATGGGTCCTCTCCCACTTGCGATCACGCTCCTGGGCATATCCAGGAGACCCCTGTACATTTGGTGTACTCACCGGGGTAGTATCTATCGGAGTAGCACCCATAGGGGTGCCATCTGCGGACGATTGAGAAAAATCTGGAGTGATTGGAGTAGACGTCCCCACATGTGTGACAAATCCTGGAGGTGACGCAACTCTAGCAGAATGACGAGACGGAGACACCGCGTCCGTGTCTCCACAGCAACCACCTGAGCCACACTCTCTGGAACCGCCATGAAAGCGAGGAGTAGCACCTGTATCCCGAGCCGACCGCGGACTCACTGCATCCGTATCTCTGTAGCATCCCCTTGAACCTAAAGCACTCCCTCCGTCTGGCCCAAGTCTAGAGCATTAACATTGTCTACTCGAAGCTGAAGCATCTGATCGCACCGAAGTAGATCTAATAGAGTGGCCTAACGATGTCCGAGACAGCTCCTGGTCTACCATGTCTATGAATCTCGCTATCTGATATGGAGATATGCATGTGAAGATATCCTGCAACTTCTCATTGCTCATCCCTTAACTCATGCTGAAGATCTAAGTATCCACAAAGGTCACCTGCATAGATAAAAAATGATGTTAGCATAATCAATTTAAATCATACAAAGTACGGTAATATAAATCTTAAAAAAATGATCTTACTTAAAATGCATATCTTATGTACCCTTATAAGCGATTAGTCAACAAATTGAGTAAGTGGATACTCCAAGTATGAAGTATCCTATGGTCCCATGTCAATATCCTGACACAACTCGGCATAAACTGGAAGGTCGATAGACATGTCACCACAAAAGGATGAGTCCACCTCGTTCTCGAAGAATTCTTGGACTCTTGTATTTCCATCATTGTTACCCGATGTTGGCTCCTCTACATGCTCCAAGCTTTCCCTGGCCTCCACCCCTTGCAATATTGACCTCTCTATTTGCATATTGTCCTCATCTATGCTCGGAACATCACTTTGATCATATACTCTAGCACTTCGAGGAGCTGAAGGTTCAACATACCACCATCGAGGTTGTCGGATGTTTGGATAGAAGATTACATATTCACAAACACGTACAAGAGAGATTTAACTATTGTGACATGTACCATGTCGTAATACAATTAACAAACAAATAAGTTTATGCACCTGTTCACAATGGACCGGCAACACAAAGGTGTCGCGCAAATCCGTCCATTTTTTTTCGGAATCTATTTCGAGAAATCCAGATGGACCTCGTCAAATTGTTGTTCCAGCTCCTTCAAGTACCACTTTGAACCACTGCACATTGAATAGTATCATGGAGAAGCTACGGTAATCCACCGTAACAATACTTTGCAAGTTCCCAAAATACTCCATCTCATCTATAACCGTGTTTGGATCCGTTGCTCGTCGTCAGCTCTCTTGCTTGAACCTTGCCATGATACCACAGTTTGTTGTGGAGCGCATTTTGTCAATATGCTCCACGCGAAAATACTGTTCGCGTGACCACGCTGTACTATATATTTTGTACTGTACATTGAAACACTCAATTAGTTGTCGCATATAAAATATAGATATGACAAATCCTAAACACATCATCATCTTTGGACTACATCCCCTCGAGAATTTTCACTCCTCGGTTGAGACCTCCGCCCCTTCGCGAGACGCTGCGGTGAAAGCTCCATGCAACTATCGCGTTGACATAAACCGCGGCATCTCCTCCATGCCCTCAGGATATTGAATTGGTCGATGGTGCATACTACATTGAAATTGAGATCGCGCTTTCTCTCGATCTTGCCTAGCTTGCGGATATCTAGCGAGATGTGCATAGAGGCATGGTGCAACATACAAAAGCGATTCACTTTCTCCTCCATTGCAATATCCATTCTTTTTTTACCCCATTTTCAACCACCACATCTCCGGTCAGTCTATCATTGTCCTTCAGCGACCATAGCATACTATTGTCTGGATTCACCGTTGGTAGCCATTGTGAAATATGCACTAGCGCCTCAGACACCAACCAACCTTCAGCCATGCTACCTTCTGGCCGAGCTCATTGTTGCACAAATCCTTTTAGGGTTTTCATGAAGCGCTCTAAGAAGAACATCCATCGCGTATGGATAGGTCCAACAATTTCCACTTCATCTACAAGATGCACAAGATGGTGGATTTGTATCGTGAGTATGTTGGTAGGCAGGTATTTCTCAAAGAGACAGACCGTCTCCACTGCTCCCTGCCTTGCGGATTCAATAGAGGACTTCTTAATCTCCATCTGTGAGATCCATTGTACTAAAGTCAACAACCTGTAAATGGCCCGCATATTTCTGGAGTAAGGCATCCTGCGATCGCGATCGGTAGTACAAACTGCCACAAATGAGAAAGCATTATGAACAATGACTACACTCCAAATAGTAAAATGCACAGGTCAATTACAATCCATTCGTAGTACAAACCTGACATATCTTATGCCAATCATGGGATTTTAGCCCTGATAATTGGTCGTCTTTAGAAAATGTAGACCTGAGAGAACGCATCATATCCGTCAGAGTGCGGATAGACTTGACTATTTGCTTCACAATGCGCTCTTCTTTAGTGGACAAAACCCAAGGAGCGCGAGGTAGCTGCACGCGACCATCAACACTTGACTGTAGCCAAAGCGCCTCTGTCTTGCCTACCTCCTTCAAATCCATTCGTACCCCTATAGTATCTCTCTTTCTTGTGATGTGGTCCCATAGCAAGCTGCACACGTTCTTGAAAATATGCATGGGATCCGACAAGTGGTTGATCTGTAAGTGGGTCCAATATGGCAACTCGTAGAAAACTGAAAACCGTCGCATTTCGTTTGGATGTGACTCCGCATGGACCATTTTCAGCTCGTACCAGCTTTAGGTATTCATACGTGTTGGAGGTCATCCAAGAAAACCTTCTCTGAGTTCATGACCCTCTGAAAGCGGCATGTCCTTGATATACCATCTTCTTCATGGTTCGTGATCTTCGGGAGTCTAATTGTGGCCCGCACAATGGACATGCATGATAACTTGAGGTAACCAGACCTGTCCCAACATCTCTATCCAGAGAATACAAACTTGAACGAGCTATGATAGATATTACCAACGAGAACGGAAGCCTATTTACCTGAGCACTCTCCGAATCCTGGAAAGTCATGCATCGTCCACATGAGAATGCCTCGAATATTGACGGACCGTCGACCATCGCACTTGCTCATATCTTGCATGGTGACCCCCTCCTCTCACAAAATCTTAAGCTCATCGACTAATGGACGAAGACACACATCCATATTTTTGACTTTGTAGCGACCGGGGATGAGTAAGCTAAGGATGAGATGTCCTTTCTTTGTAGAAAGCCATGGAGGGATATTGTAGTTGACAAGGACTATATACCACACACTGTAAGAAGTTGAGCGCAAAGCGAATGGGTTCACGCCATCCATTGCAAGACCGAGCCGAAGATTCCTTAGCTCTTGGGCAAAGCCTGGGAAGGTGGAGTCAATGTGGCTCCATGCACGTGAATCCACTGATATTTGTTGAACTCCATCTATGGACCTATTTTGTGCATGCCATGTTGTCAAGCTTGCCATATCGGATGTACGAAACATGTGGTTTATGCGGGGGATAAGTGAAAAGTGTCTAAGAAATTTTTGAGGGATGGTTTTCCCTTGCAAGTCCTATCGATACCTGTGAGAACCACACTTTGGACATGTTTCCATAATCTCGTATTCTCCTCGAAACAGTATGCAATCGTTGATACATGAATGGATATTGTTATAGTCCATGCCAAGCTTTCGTAAAACATGTCGTGCATCATCATGAGACTCAGGCATGATATTTGCAAGTGGTAATATATGATACTTTAGTAACTTGAAAAAAATCATAAAGCACCTTGAAAAAGTACAAATGTTCTTAATGATAGTACCAAAAAGAGATCAACGAAGCGTATGTACAAGGTACCTGATCAACTCGGTCACACACTTGCATCGCTCCATCTGTATTTTACTTGCACACCTAGGAGTGCAAGCAGTGTCTTCAGGCGAGATACTCGGCACCCATCATATAATGGTATGGATGCTTCCTCTCTAAGCGAATCAGAAGTCTCGGCATCCATGGGAATCAATGTATCAATCATTGCTTCCATCTTAGGCTCCAAGATTGTAGGTAAGTCTCGAAGGCTGTATGTCTCCTTTGGTATTGATGGTATAGATTGGGTAGTATCTTCCAAGTGGTGGATTGGCTCAGGCACTCCATCCATTGCACGCCCACGAACTCTTCTAATTGTCCGTAAAGGGTGCACTCCTCCTTGGGACGAGACGTCACCTCCCTCGATAGAAAATTTGCCAGTCACACCCAATCTTTTTGTATATGGTATTCAATTAGCTTGCCGGTACAATGCATGATTGATATTAAATTTTCTTAATGTTTGCTGAAAATCCAAGATCGCCTAATCAATAATCTCAGATTGAAACTCATCGAAGCGTCGCACGTGTTCTATAGACAATCGATGTTTTTGTTGAATTGCCAGCTTGCATTGAGAGCAAGGATATGGGACACGCTGATTAAGATACGCCTCGTGATCTTGAACATCAAGACCTTCATCATTTTCCATTTTGTCTATGTTACGACAAACAATTTGTTTTTGTTATCATTCTTTTTTTCTTTCTTAAATTGTTTGAGAAGGGATTTCTTCTCTTGTAACTTAGCAAAAATTAACGTATGTAAAGTCTCCACCCACCCACCCACCCACCCACAAATTAACGTATGTCAGAGTGTTTCCTGTCTCGTGGTGTTGCACCAAACCTCACCACCACTCTCTCTTTGTTTTTTATCCATTCATTATCTCCTCTCCTTCCATCTCTCTTTCTCTGTATGTTTATTCCCTCTCTCTTGTTTCTTCTTCTTTTTTCTCTTCCTCCCCCTCTCTCATTTTCTTTAACAAAACATATATATCTCTCTCTTCTACTACAACAACAACAACAACAACAACAACAACAACAACAACAACAACTACAACAACTACTACTACTACTACTACTACTACTACTACTACTACTACTACTACTACTACTACTACTACTACTACTACTACTACTACTACTACTACTACTACTACTACTACTACTACTACTACTACTACTACTACTACTAACAACAACAACAACAACAACAACAACAACAACAACTACTACTACTACTACTACTACTACTACTACTACTACTACTACTACTACTAAAAGAAAAAAAAAAGAAAAAGAAAAAAGAACTACTATTACTACCACTACTACAACAACAACAACAAATAAGAAAACTAGACAACAATAAACAAGAAAACAAAAAAAACCATTACAACAACAACAACAACAAACAAGAAAACCACCACCACTACTACAACCATGACTACGATGACCACGACCACGACCACGACCATGACTACGACTACGACCACGACCACGACTACGACCACGATCGTGATGACGACAATGATGACAACGACCACGACAACGACGATGACAATGACGATGACGACTACGACCACGACCACGACCACCACTACCACTACCACTATAATAAACAAGAAAAGAAGAAAAAACAACAACAATAACAACTACTACTACAATAACCATGACCATGACTACGACCACGACCACGACCACGACCACGACCACGACCACGATCACGACCACGACCACGACTACGACTACGACTACGACTACCACTATAATAAATAAGAAAAGAAGAAACAACAACAACAACAACAACAACAACAACAACAACAACAACAACAACTACTACTACTACTACAACAACAACAACAAAAAACAAGAAAACTAAACAACAATAAACAAGAAAAGAAAAACTACTACTACTACTACTACTACTACAATAACAAACAAGAAAACCAAAACCTCTCCCTCCCTCTCCCTCTCCCTCTCTTTCTCTCTTTCCCTATTATGTTTAATGTTTTCTCCCTCTCTCTCTCTCTCGTTCTTTCTTTCCTTTTCTCTCTTCCTCTCCCTGTCTCATTTCCTCTCCCTCCCTCTCCCTCTCCCTCTCCCTCTCTTTCTCTCTTTCCCTATTATGTTTAATGTTTTTTTCTTCCTCTCATTCTCCCATTTCCTCTCCCTCCCTCCCTCATCCTCTCCCTCTCTTTCTCTCTTTCCCTATTATGTTTAATGTTTTTTCTATTTTCCTCTCCTTCTCTCTTTCCCTATTATGTTTAATATTTCCCTCTCTTTCCTCTCCATCCCTGTCCATCTTCCTCTCCCTCCCTCTCCCTCTCCCTCTCTTTCTCTCTTTCCCTATTATGTTTAATATTTTTTCTCTCTCCTCTCCCTCTCTCATTTCATTTTCTCTCTTCTTCTCTTTCTCTCATTTCCTCTCCCTCTCCCTCTCCCTCCCTCACCCTCACCCTCTCTTTCTCTCTTTCCCCATTATGTTTAATGTTTTTTCTCTCTCCTCTCCCTCTCTCATTTCCTTTTCTCTCTTCTTCTCCCTCTCCCTCTCTTTCTCCCTTTCCCTATTATGTTTATTTTTTTTCTCTCTTCCTCTCTCTCTCTCATTTCCTTTTCTCTCTCCCTCTCCCTCTCCCTCTCCCTCTCTCTCTCTCTCCCTCTCTCATTTCCTCTCCCTCTCCCTCTCCCTCTCCTTCTCTTTCTCTCTCATTTCCTCTCCCTCTCTCAATGAACATGAATTTTAACAGAAACAAGTAAAACTGAAAGAGAAAGCACAAAAACAAAGCAAGAAGGAACAATGCATTCACCGTAAAGGCTCGAAGAAGAGTTTGGCGGCTCCTCTTCACAACGGTGGCTCCTCTTTGCCCTCTGTAAACTTCCTCCTCTTCTTTGCGAATGGCGGTGGTGGCGGTGAGAAGCTTTCCTTCTCCCTCTTTCTCTCTTTCTCTCCCTCTCCCTCTCAAATGCAAGATGTTCGCTCTCCTTTCGCTCTCCCTTTCGCTCTCTCTTTCGTGTATGCACACAAAATAATGCGCTCGGGTTTCGACCTACGTTTTTTTCATCTGAGTACCATCGCTATTTGCGTCGCTATTAGCATTTGCGACACTAATAGCGACACAAATAGCTACGTTGCTATTTTGCATCGGAAACCGCTGTCTCTATACCTCCATATCCTTGTAGTGTTATAAGCATTGCATAGTAATTTAGAAAATTTCCAAGGCCTATACAATGTATTATAGGTCATATTTAGTCTTTGCAGGTCATATATAGGGTACCACAAAGTTTGCGCACCTTAGTTTGGATCTAAGAGGGGTGGATAGAGTAAAACAATGCTTTTACCAATTGTAGGACTATTCTATATAGCAAAAAAAGAATATTCCTATAGCTTATCTTGAAGAGCTATTCATTAGGTTCGTTTTCCATCAAAAAGTTCTTAATTTTGATATGAAAGCAAAAAGTTATAGCCATTTTATTGACAAGAGGTCTACTAGGATCGCATTGTAATAGTTAGTAGAAATGGCTAGAAACAAAGGAGAGAATAAGGCTAATGATGATGTTTAGCAACAAATCAAGGGAGCACGTGAGCAACATGAGGCACATCATGATGAGAATGAATCTCAAGAGTATGGTGCATATAGCACGCTTAATGCCATTCTTTGTAACCATGAGACTATGCATTCTATTAGACATATGGAGTTAGTCTCTAAATTGGATCAAGTGGTTGAACAAATGATTCAATCCAATATTCAAACCAAGAAAGCCATGAACTAGATGGCCTACTCTATGAAGGATTCCTTGAAGAAGTTTGCCTATTCTAAATTGGACAAACTTAGTGCTCAAATCTCTATGCTTGTGGCAACACAAATGGCAAACAAAGGGAGTAGAGATAATAATCCTTTTAGCCATTAAATAATAATATTTAGCTAGGTATTATTGGAAAAAAGGGTATACCACATACCATTTATGAGATTGGGGAGACTTTTTTAAAGATTGATGAGCTTGTGTTGAGTATTTGTGGGTCAAATCCTCCTCCAGGATGCATAAGTGAGCCAGCTATTCCTCTAAGTAGGTTTCAAACTAATTATCATAGGAGTGCATCTAATCTTACAGACCCCATTGGCGATCACATGCATATATAGCCCCAACTAACTAATGGATAGTAGGGTTTTTTTTTTTTTGGTGAGAGAACTCCATGGTAAGATTGTGTTGACCAAATATAGTGGCCATTTATAAAACAGGTTGATTCGGAGGAGTGGACTTTAAACTTAGAATCCTACTTTGATATTTTTCTTAGGTCAAATGACCAAAAGATTCACATTGCTACACTTCATCTCGAGGAATTTCCTCATACATGATAGAGGTACATAAAGAGGAAAAATTAGCAGGTTGATAGTTGGGAGGAATTCAAGGCTAAGATGGCTCAAGTATTCGTCTCTCCCATTGGGAAAGAGAATTTGGCTAGAAGATAGTACTAGTTGGACCAAAGAAGCATATTAGCTTTAGAGAGTATACAACCTAGTTCTTGAATCTCACCATGTATGCAAAGAGTGTGAGTGATGATGCAAAAGTTACATAAATACATTTATGGTATGGAGCCAGAGGTGTGCTTGTAAGTACAAAAAGGATATTCCCATGTAGGCTTCTTTTGGATAGCAAAGGGTTGTTGGTAAATAGGGCAACTTTGATGGATATTATGGGGGATGTAGTACTTCATTTAGTAGTTCCAAAGTCCCTACACACCCTACTTTCAATGCTTCAAGATAGCAAAGTGCTTCAAAGTCAACAATCAACCATAAAGTAGAGCCTAAGAAAGATGATAATAGATCCAAAAATAATTTAGCAAATAATGGTAAGTTCATATCTATGGATCTCTGGTGAAAAATATGTGGCTAATCATGTATCTAAGTGCACTTACAAGAATGCCAAAGCCAAGAATTACAATATGATAGTACTTGAGGATGTGGATGAAGAGGTCATTGAAGAACCAACTGTGAGTGCACAAGTTGAATTTGAAGAGCATGATGAGGATCTTGATTCAGATCAGTCTTATAAGCTTGTTGATGGATTTTCATTTGACCTCAGTGGACATGTTCCTTTTGATCTTGGTGGGATAAATTTATGTACTACTGGTGGGGAAGATTAACTATTTCTACCACTACCCTTTAATTTATTTTCATGGATGCTTGGATAGGTTCTAAGAGACCTAATACACTTCGTATGAAGGGTACCATTCATGGAAAGGATATGTTTATCCTAACAGACAATGGAAATACACATATTTTTGTGAATAAGTTATTGCAGTCAAGTTGCATTATTCTTCCATTGATTTACAACAGTATATAAGAGTACAAAATGCTGAAGAGGAGATTAGCACTCAAATGTATCCACATGTTTCTATACAGTTGGCAGAAAATTATGAAGCAAAGGTGAACTTGATTACTTTGAAAATGGCACACATAGATGTTGTACGTGGGTATGATTGGTTGATGACCTTAGGGAGGATTGTTATAGATTTCTCATAGTTATACATGGAGTTTGCCATTGATGGATAGCTTATCTATCTACAAGGAATCCCTGGTAAATCTAATTTTCAGCTTATCACATAAAGCAACTTAAGGAGTATAAAAAGTGCTCCTAGTTTTTTCTTTTACACCTAAATACAAAGGTTGAGGATCAATCTAATAATTCAATTGAGTATCTAGCTTTTCCTTGAGGAGTACAAGGATTTGTTTGATGTGCCTACTTCATTACCTCCAAAGGGAGCAGTGGATTACCTTATAGATTTGGAGCCAGATTCAAAGCTAGTCAATAAGCAAACCTATAGATTGTCTAAATGTGAGCATGAAAAAGTAGCCAAACAAATAAAGGAGCTTCTAGAGATGGGATTGATTGAGTCTAGTTCTTCACTGTATACATCTTTGGTCTTGTTAGTGAAGAAGAAAGATGGATCCTTTAGGATTTGTATTGATTACATGAATCTAAACAAGATTACAATGAAAAAAAGGTACCCAATTCCCAAAGTAGATGATTTTCTTGATGAGTTCAAGGAGTGTTGAGTGTTGAAATGACTTGTTTTTTGGCTGATTTTTGTTGTTTTTGAGAGCTGAATGGTTGATTTTATGAGATGATTGATTGGTTTGGAAGTGGTTTGAGAATGTTTTGGATGGTAATGATTGAGTTTTGGAAGATCATGATGTTTGTTGGTGGTTCTGTGATGTTCTGATAGGTTCTGATTGGTTCTGTATACCTTCTGTTTTGTTCTGTTTTGCTCTGTTTTGGTCTGTTTTGTTCTGATTGTCTTCTGTAAAGAGGGATGGAGTATTGATTGATGAAGAATGAGATATTGTGAAAGCTTATTGAATGGTTTGTGAGAGTTTGGAATGGTTTGAGAATGAGTTATGAGGTTTTGATGACCTTCTGTAACCTTCTGTAGGTCTTCTGTAGAGCTTCTGCTTTTGTTCTGTCTCTGTTCTGTTCTGTACTGTAGCTGTTCTGGTACTGTTCTGTAGACTGTTCTGTATGCTTCTGTAAGTGTTCTGTGGAATGTATGTGTGACTTTGGGAAAGTTTTCTAGCCTTGGAAAGAGGTGAATACAAGTGCAAAAGAGCTGAAAGAAGTGGAAGAAGTAGCTGTTGAAGACTCAAGTGAAGACTGGAGTGAAGTGACAGTAGAGAGCTATGAAAAGACACTGTAGTGGCTCTGGTGACTCTTCATATCAGACATACCTCTTGGGAGGGGTATCCACGACCTAAGAAGGATTATTGAGAGTGATTTTAGAGAGATTGTAGTGAGGATATGATGTATTATTGATGGAGAGAGAGAAAGAGAGTCAGAGATAGCCAATTCTACTCAAACAGAGTGATTGTATATGAGAGATTGAGAGAGAAGACTATGAAGATATTGAAGATGAATACTATGTGATGTATTTCCATTCCAAGATGGTGTATTCCTTTGCTTTCTTTGTTCTATTGATGGATTTTGTGAAGATGTTGAAGAATATGGTTGATTCTATTAAAATCCGTGGGAGATCTACATGATGCTGCATGAAGATTTGTTGTGCCTGGTGTTCTTTTTTTCATTGTGATCATATGAAACATGATAAACAAGCTTGTTGATGTTAGAAGATAGATTTTCTTGCAAGAGAATTTCCTTTTCCTTGGTGTTCCTCTCGGGGCTCCATGTGTTTGGTGCGCAGCCGGGGAATCTTGCCATCAACAAGCACCAGAAGAGGCTGAAAATGAAGGAAATGACATTGCCAAGAAGAGAAGAATTCAATGGATGATTGTAAAGTTCCTTCTTCCACTGAAGAGTTGGAATTTCTCATAATCAAAGCCACTTTCCACAAGAAGTTCATCCCACAATGGCGGAAACACATCACCATCATGATGCATGCTTTATGTGGTGGAGAGTTTCCTCTTCCTGTTGAAGCAGTAGAAACTTGCATCTTGGTAGCAAACTGTTTGTGAACAAACTGAAGAGCAGAAACAAAGAGAATGACCATCCATGGAAGATTTGGCATTCATTGAGAAGTTTCCAGACAACATCAAGTGGGAGATTGTGAAGAAGCTTCAGGAGTCTTGGTCTGTAGAGGCTCACAGGGACAAGAAGGAAAAGAGTTGGAATTTGTTCGTGGACGCTCAACAGCAAGATACATGGGATGCTTGGTGTACTGATAATCTTCTGTTTGTTCAATTAGCAACCCACTGGAAGTTGGTAGACATAGTGTTTTTCACAACATACACTGTTGAAACCATCAGAAGTTGGCATTACTATGATGATGGCACCACCACAATGCTCAGACGTATGCATTTTGACACCTTCAGAACCGAATACCTTCCTCTGTGCAGTGGCATGAAAGCAGAATTCAGGGACGTTGATGCATCATGATGCATGCTTTATGTGGTGGAGAGTTTCCTCTTCCTGTTGAAGCAGTAGAAACTTGCATCTTGGTGGCAAACTGTTTGGGAACAAACTGAAGAGCAGAAACAGAGAGAATGACCATCCATGGAAGATTTGGCATTCATTGAGAAGTTTCCAGACAACATCAAGTGGGAGATTGTGAAGAAGCTTCAGGAGTCTTGGTCTGTAGAGGCTCACAGGGACAAGAAGGAAAAGACTTGGAATTTGTTCGT